>NC_088380.1:94610000-95210000 GCF_037993035.2 Macaca fascicularis | reverse complement strand
ACACCGTTAGAAACAGTATTGTAAGAGGTTGAAGACTCTTGGGATAAGGGCTGGAGACTAAGGACACCACTTGAGAGCCTGGGACAGGGTTGCACAGGGTTGTAGAACTACATGAAGTTGCTTGTTTAGTCCATAATTCCCCTCTCTGCTACTTGGTATCTCTCCCAACTCCCCAACAAAAGTAGATACCTTGGCAGTTAGATGGAACCAACTAACCAGATCTCATGGAACCATGGTAGACACGTGACCTAGGCCAGGCCAACTAAATATTTCAACTTAAGAGTTTGGACCTGGGACAGGAATACCAGTTAACTACTGGTTGTTTGAAATGAAGAGATTCCCCGGAGCTACAGGAAGCCAGGCCTCTCTTGTGAATGGACCGGCAGAGAACAGCACACATAGAGGAAGAAGGAAAAACACACAGGGAGAAGAGATGAGGAACCATGGGTTGGAGATGGGGAGGGAGAGGGAGAAGGAGTAGAGGAGGGAGGGAGAAATAGAGAAAAGCAGCAAGAAAGCCAGAGGGAAAGAATTTTCCCTAGAGCTTATCAATTTGCTGCTGTAGATGCTAGTTCCTCCTGTGGTCTGAGTGTGTTTTCTATAAGATATTTTTGTATCTGTCCAGTAAACTCTTCTGTCTCGCTCAAGCTAATTTAAATGTGTTCTTGGGTGAGAGGACAACCAGGAATTAAGGAGAAGCACAGCTATAATGAGCTGTGTCTTATTCTTGTGACTGCTTCCTCCCTCCAATCTTTCTCCATTCTCTCTTCCCCTTTCTACCCGGATTTCCTCAACCAAGATTGTTAGGGGAATGAAAAAATGATTTTTCTTCTCTCCAAATCCTTGATCCTTTTCCTTTTTTGTGTTTAACTCCTTCCTCTTCTTCGTTGCAAAGAGGAAGAGAGCCTCCTTTCCTTTTGTTATTTTTAAATTATTATTATTAATTAGTCAATTTTAAAAATTAGAGATGAGATCTGTTGACTAGGCTGATCTCAAACTCCTGGCCTCAAGTGATCCTCCCATCTCGGCCTCCCAGAATCCTAGGATTACAGGCATGAGCCACTGTGCCTGGCCCCTCCTTTCCTTTTCCCATCCTTGCTTCTCTCTAAGTGTTATTCATCTCTACCCTGAATAAGAATGAGTGGCTGCGATGTGGAGGGAAGAGGAGGGAATTTCCAGGACCACTTGGCCACATGTAAGAAAGAGATTGCTCATATTAAAATGTAACACAGGGAGTATATTTGTTTAAAATAGCCCATTTAACAAATGCCCAGTGAACTTAACCTTATGTAATGTTTCATGTGATGGAACACTTCTCTGGTTGGATCAGTTTCAGTTGTGCTAATTGGGCCTTTTGTTTTGAGAGAGAGAGAGTTTCACTCTGTTCACCCAGGCTGGAGTGCAGTGGCTTGATCTCTGCTCACCCCATCACCACTTCCTGGGTTCAAGCCATTCTTGTGCCTCAGCCTCCCAAATAGCTGGGATTACAGGGGTGCACCACCACGCCTGGTTGATTTTTGTATTTTTAGTAAGGATGGAGTTTTGCCATGTTGGTCAGGCTGGTCTCAAACTCCTAGCCTCAAGTGATCTACCCATTTTAACCTCCCAAAGTGCTGGGATGACAGATGTGAGCCTCCACACCCGGCCCTAACTGGGCCTTTAAAAATTAGATGCTCTTTATTGAGCTGAAAGAAAAGAATTTCAGGTGAGGAATAAAGGTCTAGATCTGTGATCAACTTGAAATATAATAGTCATCATACAAAAGTTACATCCTTATATCATAAAAATATTTTATGTTGAAAGGGCTAAGCCAAAAATGCCCCAATTTAGACTTGGATGATTTTGATGATTTATTATTATTATTATTTGAGACAAAGTCTCGCTCTATCGCCCAGGCTCCCAGACTGGAGGGCAATGGTGTGATCTCTGCTCACTACCCCTCCGCCCCCCGGGTTCAAGCGATTCTCCTGCCTCAGCTTCCTGAGTGGCTGGGATTACAGGCACCTGCCACCACACCTGGCTAATTTTTGTATTTTCAGTAGAGATGGCGTTTCACCATGTTGGCCAGGCTGGTCTCAAACTCCTAACCTTGTGATCTGCCCACCTCGGCCTCCCAAAGTGCTGGGATTAAAGGCGAGAGCCACTGCACCTAGCTGGCGTGGCTTATTTTTATGAAGACGTGGATTGAGTTGTCATAAATCACCAGATCAAGGCAGACAACATATTTGCCTTAAATGAACCTGTAGTGAGTTTTCCTTCTTGCATTTGTATGAAGTTGGGAGAGATGTAGCTTAACGTGTATGGACGGACAGAAGAAAACTTTGATTCTCGTTCAGCTCTGCTGCTCACTTGGCTAGCTACCGGAATTTCAATAAATCACAATTTCTCTGGGTCTAAATTTTCTTACTTTTATAAAACATGAAATACTTTCTTCAAACAAAGCTACAATATGTACATTAGATGAAAGGAGAGTGCCCTGATTGGGTTGGTCTGAAGGTGGGCCAACTGGCCAGAATTTCTTTCCTTCCAATCTCCTCCCCATTGTCTCACTACTCTACCCACTCACCCCACCTGCCTCTACCCTTCTGGACTTGAATGAACTCTCAGGGCTTTCCTGAGCACCCCTGTCAATCCTTAGACTGAACAATTCCCACAATTGTTTCAAGCTCATTAATTTGATGCTTCTATGAAGTTTTTGAGGAAAACTCTAAAGAAAATGAGAAAATACATCGTTTGCTCCAATTAATGTCTTTGAAGGCTCTCTGATGACTATATTTATGATTCAAGGGAAAGATAATGTGAGAGATCAGATGACTATTGAAGCCACCATTTTAATTGCTAGAAATCACTTTGCATATGTGTTTGTTAAAGCAAGAAGATCCCTCATGTCCCACATGTCTGTATTTGCATTTTGATGGAACTTCAGGGAAAAGGAATGTGCTCATAATGAACAGTTGAAATTGACTTTTCAGTCAAAGCAAAGTACTGTAACTGGGGTTACAAATATGCCTCTTCTTCTAAGAGCTATCAGTTACGAAAGTAAATTCTTAGTATTACTGTTGTTTCACATGGGGCCCGTGCCTCGGATGCCATGGCTGCCTTCCATCCCATCCTTCCTCTTCAGTCAGAATGCTGCCCTTTGGCAGAAAAAAGTCTAATTTGGATGACAAGATTCTTTTTAAGCTTTACCGCAAAGTAAGGACAAACAGGGAGGCTAACACATCTGAGCTTCATAAACCCCCTCTCTGTAGGTGGAGTTCTGTCCCTTAAAAATTCACATGCTGGAGTCCTCATCCATAGCATTTCAGAATGTGACCTTATTTGGAAATAGGGTTGTTGCAGATGTAATTGGCTAAGATGAGGACCTACTGGAGTAGAGTAGGCCTGGATCCAATATGACTGATGTCTTTATAACGGGGGAAATTTGCATACAGATATGCACATAGGGGGAATGCCATATGAACATGAAGGCAGAGATTGGGGTGATATTGCAGAAGCCAAGGAACACCAAAGATTGCCAGAAAACCGTCAGAAGCTAGGGGAGAGGCATGGGACAGATTCTCCCTCACAGCCCTCAGAAGGAACCAATCTGGCTGACACCTTGATCTTGGACTTCCAGCCTCTGGAACTGTGGGACAATGAATTTCTCCTACTTAAGCCACCTACTTTGTGGGACTTTGTTACAGTAGCCCTAGAAAACAAATACAACTACCATCATTATTAAATTTCCGGAGGGGTGTGTTTTAATATGTTCTCACACTACTATAAAGATACTACTCCCAGACTGGGTAATTTACAAACAAAAGAGGTTTAATTGACTCACAGTTCTGCATGGCTGGGGAGGCCTCAGGAAACTTACAATCATGGCAGAAGGTGAAGGGGAAGCAAGGCATATCTTACACGGTGGCAGGAGGAGACAGAGCAAAGGGAAGTGCCACACTTTTAAACCATCAGATCTCATGAGAACTCACCATCATGAGAATAGCAAAGAAGAAATCCACCCCCATGATCCAGTCGTCTCCCACCAGATCCCTCCTCCAACATGTGGGGATTACAATTCGAAATGAAATTTGAGGAGGACACAGAGCCAAACCACATCAGGGTGATTTTTCCGTGTCAGTCACTTGAATAAGGACTTTTGCTATGGTAGTACGTGCCACCAATTACAACTTGTTTTATATTTCTTCCTTTAAAAACCTATTTTTAGTTCATTGGGTGTAGAAAAAAGAGAAGACTTTTTTTTTTTTTTTTAAGTGGATTTGGGGAGTCTAAGTGCTCTTTAAAAGCTACTGAAAGTGCTGAATTAAAATATAAGATCTATTGCTTTTCATTCACTCATTTGTTCAATAAATATGGGTCAGGTCCATGACAGGTATTGGCGATAGACAGAGAAAAAGCAGAGCCTAGCTCCAGCAGAGACTAGATGTCTGTATATCATAGTATTTCCTCTTCTTCCTAGGTGCACAGCTTAACTACTTTTTCCAGTCTCTCTTATAATTGGGTGTGGCCATGTGACTTATGGGCAGTGATCATGTGAGGCACTAGCAGGCTTGGCCCATAAAGCTTCTTTTTCAAAGTGAACATGTATTGAAACTGGCTGAGCCACAGGATGGAATTTAGGACCCTGACTCATGCTTGGAGTAGAGCCACCTGACAATTAGGAACATCTGTTTGGACTTTCTATGGGAAAGAAAGAAACCTCCATTATATTAAGCTACTCAGATGTAGGAGTTTGTCTCCTGCAATAAGTAGCATTACCCTAATTAACATGCCATGCTCAAAATCAAATAGGAAAATAGATTTTTAAAAAACCACCATACAGTACAGTGCTTTGAAAGTGATCAAGCACGCTCTGGTCCCTGTACAGAGGACAGCTTGAGGAGTCAGAGACAGAGGAAATGACATTTGAAGTGAATTCTGAAGATTAGGTAAGTGTCAGGCAAGGTAAGCAGGGAGGAGTATTCAAGACAGAGAGAAATGTGTGTACAAAGGCTCCCCAGGCAAGAAAGAGCAATTTTAAAAGATTAAAAGAAGTTTAGGAGGGGGTTCAATGTGGACATGGTGTGAGTGAGTCAGCATTGAGGAGAAGGGTGAGATATTGAGTCTAGAGAGGTAAAGAGGAACTGAATAATGAAGGATGAACAGACAGCTGACTGGATGGGAAGTGGGCATTCTGGGCAGAAAAAAACTGAACGTCCGAAGCCCAGAGTTATTACAGAGCATAGTTATCTCTAACACAAATTAGCATAGATGGAGTAATGTAGGAGTGGAAAATCAGACCCTTTTTTTTCCTATCTTGATTCTGAAGACAGCAAAGTGCTATTCTGGAGTTTTCAGCAGGGGAGTAATGGAACATATTTTTACTTCAGAAATATTCCTCTGGTGAAAAATCATGCGGAATACAGATTAGGGTTTATGTAGTCTCTTAACATAGCAGTGTTTGTTTTTTTCTACCAAAAATGTTTTGTGATGTTTTCCAAGGAATTCTATTTTATCATTGCTAAGAGATAAAACTCTCATTGTGTATGGATCAGGATGTGCTCTATTAGGAAAGATTGGAAGTGAGGGGACATGTTCAGAGCTACCAGTATCATCCAGAACATTGATGATGATAGCCTGAGCAAGGGCAGAGTCAGAGGAAAGAGAGAAGAGGAGATGAATTCACAAACAGACTAAGCAATTTAAAGAGGGGGCTTAGGTGGGAACAAACATCAGAGCTTACTTCAGTTCTTTATTTTATGTGAGTCGGGAGATGATGTTGCTACTCACCCAAGAAGGGCCCAAGACATAGGAAGAAGAAAAATTTGCAGAAGAAAGAAAAGGTTGCTAGCTGAACAGGGTGGTGTACGCCTATGGTCCCAGCTGCTCTGGAGGCTGGGGCGGGAGGATTGCTTGAGCCCCGGAGTTTAAAGGCTGCCATGAGCTATGATCATGCCACTGCACTCTAGCCTGGGTGAAGACAGAGCAAGACCCTGTCTCTACAAAAAAGAGATAAAAGTTTCGTTTTTGGAATGCTGATTCTGAGGTAACTGAGGCTCATCTGAGTGGAAATGTTGAGCTTTCATTCGGAAAAAATGAAATGCTCAGACTCTCACAGATCAAAAAAGGGAAGGATAAATTGTGGAGTGCTATCAGTTTACAGCAGTCCCAGTAGAAGCCTGAATGAAAGCAAAAGAGATTAGCCTAGGTAAAAGGAGCGCTAAGTAAGGAAGCTTAGAGGCCTCTTACATTTCGGCACCCAATTAAATAAAAGGAGAGACAAAAGTAGGAAGAAAACAGCACCAAAGCAAGGCTTGGCATCCAGAACAGCACAGTCTTAGCAGGCACCTGAAACCCTGCCATGGAGCATTTTTTGTTTGTTTGTTTTGAGATGGAGTCTCACTCTGTCACCCAGGCTGGAGTGCAGTGGTGTGATCTTGGCTCACCGCAACCTCTGCCTCCCGGGTTCAAACGATTCTCCTGCCTCAGCTTCCCAGGTAGCTAGGGTTACAGGTGTGCGCCACCATACCCAGCTAATTTTTGTATTTTTAGTAGAGATAGAGTTTCACCATTTTGGCCAGGCTGGCCTCAAACTCCTGACCTCAGGTGATCCACCCAGCTTGGCCTCCCAGAATGTTGGGATTACAGGTGTGAGCCAATGTGCCCGGCCCAGAAGAGGCTTCTATACTTATTCCTATAGAAGTCCTTGGAGACCTTTTAGAAAAGTCTAGTAGAAGAGTGGGAGTGGAGGCCAGATTATGGTGAATGAGAAGAAGGCACAGATGTGGAAATGTCTTCTTTCAAGAAATTTTCCAAAATGGCTAGAGATAGCAAAAAATGCAGGATGGAGGAAAGATTCTCTTGAGAAGAAACATTTGCAATTGTCCACCAAGATTAGGGGGAAGACATTGAAGATGGAAAAGCCTGGGGATAATGGTGGGGCAAACTCTTTAATGAGCTGTGAGGGACACAGGAGGACCCTTTTTCCATTGCTCAGAAACATTTTGGCAGCTTATACTACTTTGGTTCTGAAATGCACCCATTTCTAAGCCAGGGTCCCATGGAGGAAGTATCTTCTGTGCTAATCATTTTGTGAGAGGAGAAATACCAGCAAGAGAGATGTAGATGCAAGAAATGCATTGCAAATTGATTTACTGAATATACCCCACTCAACTGAAAATAAACACAATTTCAAAAATTATTAAGGGAGCTTAATTTGGGAAAATTAATGTTAAAATGATTGTTTTTGAGGCCACATTTTTTTTTGATTCTATGAAAATCACCAAAGATATGTATCTGAAGTATAAACCAACTGTATTTTTATTTATTTCTTTGTTTTGTAGATTAATGGTGATGAAAACATGCCACTTCTTATTTTCTTTAAAAGAATTGGGTTATTATGAGAAAATATCTGTGGAAAAGTCCTGTAGAAATATTAGTTAATTTAGATTTCTACAGTTCTAAAAAACGTAATGGTATAGTAGTCTTAATTGACCCCAAACAATCTCATTTCTACAGATAACATATAGTCATGCACTGCATCATGACATCTTGGTCAACAATGGAGCACATAAACTTCCGTAAGATTCTAATGGAGCTGAAACAATACTCTCACCTAGTGCCATGCCATCATAGCCGTCATAATGTCATAGCACACTGCATTCATTACTCATGTGTTTGTAGTGATGCTTGTGTAAACAAACCTGTGCGGCCAGTCATATAAAAGTATAGCACATACGATTTTGTACAGTACATAATACTTGATAATGGTAATGAATGATTATGCTACTGGTTGATGTATTTACTATAATGTATGTTGAATCATAATTTTACAGTGTAATCTTACTTACAAAAAATAGTCTACAAAACAGCCTCAGGTAGGTCCTTCAGATGGTACATGCACATCTTGTTTTATTGCACTTTGGTTTATTATGCTTTGAAGATAATGCATTTTTTCCAGATTGAAGATTTGTATCAACCCTGCACTGATCAAGTCTATTGGTGCCATTTTTTCAATAGCATGTGTTCACTTTATGTCTCTGCTACATTTTGGCGATTCTTGCAATATTTCAAACTTTTTCATTATTATTATAATATTCTTTATTTTTGATGTTAATGTCATAATTGTTCTGGGTGCCACAAACTGCATCCACAGAAGACAGCAAACAGCTGATAAATGTTGTATGTGTTCTGATTGCTCCACTCACTGGCTGTTCCCCTTTCTCTCTTCCTCTCCTCAGGCCTCCCTATTCCCTGAGACACAATAATATTAAAATTAGGCCAATTAGTAACCCTACAGTGGCTTCCAAATGTTCAAGGGAAGGGAAGTGTCTCATATCTCTTACTCTAAATCAAAGCTATAGATGATTAAGCTTAGTGAGGAAGGCATGTCAGAAGCTGAGATGGTCCAAAAGCTGGGTGGTATAAGCCAAACAAACTGTGAATACAAAGGAAAATTCCTTGCAGGAAATTAAAAGTGCTACTCCAGTGAACATGAATGAAAAGAAAATGAAACAGCCCTGTTGCCGATATTAAGAAAGCTTTAGTGGTCCAGATAAAAGATCAGACCAGCCACAATAGTCCCTTAAACCAAAGCCTCATCTAGAGCCAAGATGTAACTCTCTTCTATTTACGAAGCTGAGAGAGGTGAAGAAGCTGCAGAAGAAAAGTGTGAAGCTAGCAGAAGTTGATTCATGAAGTTTAAGGAAAGTAGCCATCTCCAGAATATAAAAGTGCAAGGTGAAGCAGCAAGTGCTGCTGAAGAAGCTGTAGCAAATTATCCAGAAGATCTAGCTAAGATAATTGATAAAGGTGGCTACACTCAACAATAGATTTTCCGTTTAGATGAAATAGCTTTCTATTGGAAGAAGGTGCCATCCAGGGCTTTCATGGTTAGAGAGAAGTCAATGCCTAGTTTAAAATCTTCAGTGGACAAGCGGAGTCTCTTGTTAGTGTAGCTGGTGACTTTAAGTTGAAACCAATGCTCATTTACCATTCTGAAAATCCTAGGGCCCTTAAGAATTATACGGAACTGGCCGGGCGCGGTGGCTCAAGCCTGTAATCCCAGCACTTTGGGAGGCCGAGGCGGGCGGATCACAAGGTCAGGAGATCGAGACCACAGTGAAACCCCGTCTCTACTAAAAATACAAAAAATTAGCCGGGCGCGGTGGCGGGCGCCTGTAGTCCCAGCTACTCAGGAGGCTGAGGCAGGAGAATGGCGGGAACCCGGGAGGCGGAGCTTGCAGTGAGCCGAGATCGCGCCACTGCACTCCAGCCTGGGCAACAGCGTGAGACTCCGTCTCAAAAAAAAAAAAAAAAAAGAATTATACGGAACTTACTCTGCCTGTGATCTATAAATGAAACAAGAAAGCATGGATGATAGCAAATATGTTTGCAGCATGGTTTACTGAATATTTTAGGCCCAGTATTGAGACCTATTGCTCAGAAAAAAAGATTCCTTTCAAAATATTACTGTTCATTGAAAATGCACCTGTTCACCCAAGAGCTCTTCTGAAGATATACAAGGCGATTAACGTTCTTTTCTTGCCTGGTAACACAACATCCACCCTGCAGCTCATGGATCAAGGAGTAATTTTGAATTTCAAGTATTATTAGCTAAGAAATGCATTCCATAAGGCTATAGCTGCCATAGATAGTAATTCCTCTAAAGGATCAGGGCAATGTCAATTGAAACCTTCTAGAAAGTATTCACCATTCTAGATGCTATTAAGAACATTTGTAATTCATGAGAAGAGGTCAAAATATCAACATTAACAGGAGTTTGGAAGAAGTTGATTCTAACCTTCATGGATGACTTCGAGGGGTTCAAGACTTCAATGGAGGAAATAATTGCATATGTGATGAAAACAGGATGAGAACTAGAATACCTGAAGACGTCACTGAATTGCTGCAATCTCATGATAAAACTTGAACACCTGAGGAGTTACTTCTTGTTGATGAGCAAAGAAAGTGGGTTTCTTGAAATGGAATCTACTCCTGACTGTGAACATTGCTGAAATCACAATGAAGGATATTATGTAAATTTAGTTGACAAAGCAATAGCTTTGAGAGGATTGAGTCAAGTTGTGAAAGAAGTCCTACTGTGGGTAAAATGCTGTCAAACAGCATTACATGCTACAGACAACTCTTTTGTGAAAGGAAGAGTCAATTGATACAGCAAACCCTATTGTCTTATTTTAGGAAACTGTCACAGCCACCTCAACCTTCAGCAACCACCACCCTGACCAGTGAGCAGCAATCAACATTGAGGCAAGACCTTTCAGCAAAAAGATTATAATTCTCTGAAGACTCAGATGATCATTAGCATTTTTAGAAACAATGTATTTTTGAATTAAGGTACGTACTTTTTTTTAGACAATGTAATTGCACACTTAATAGACTACAGTATAGTGTGAAGACAACTTTCATATGCACTGGGAAACCAAAAACAGTGTGTGACGCACTTTATTTTGATATTGGCACTGTGGTATATCTGAAGTGTGCCTGGATTCCAGAAGAAGACACTGTTGTCATAGGACATGACAGCTCCATGTGTATTACTGCCCCTAAAGACATTCCAATGTCTTCATTGGACAAGATGTGGAGGTAGCGGACAGTGGTATCTGACTCTGTGTACGTCTAGACCAATGTGTGTGTTTGTGTCTTCATTTTTAACAAAAAAGTTTAAAAAGTACAAAAAAAAGAGAAATTACCAGAAAGTGGCTACAAATGGGGATATAAAGAAAAAAATTTTTAAGCTAAATGTTCTCATTTTAAGCTAAATGTTATTACAAAAGAGTCAAAAAGTTTAAAAAATGAAAGTTTGTGAAGTAAAAAAGTTACAGTAAGCTAATTTATTATTAAAGAAAAAAATTTTTAAATAACTTTAGTGTGGCATAAGTATATAGTGGTTATAATCTGCAATAGTGTACAGTAATGTCCTAGGCCTTCACATTCACTCACCACTGACTCAATGACTCACCCAAGAGCAACTTCCAGGCCTACAAGCTCCATTCATGGTGAATGCCCTATATAGGTATTGCTTTTTTTTTTTTTTTTTTTAATCTTTTATTCCACGTTTCATTATACATTTTCTATGTTTATACATGTTTAGATACACAAATACCATTGTGTTACAATTGCCTATAGCAGCGGCCCCCAATCTTTTTGGCACCAGGGACCCTTTTGTGGAAGACAATTTTTCCACTGATGAGGGCAACGGGGGAGGGCTGGGATGGGGAGGACAGTTTCGGGATGGAACTGTTCTATCTCAGATCATTAGGCTTTAGATTCTCCTAAGGAGCTCACACCTAGATCCCTCATGTGCACACTTCACAACTGCATTCGCACTGCTATGAGAATCTGATGCGGCAGCTGATCTGACAGGAGGCAGAACTCAGGCAGGAATGCTTCCTGGTCCCTCGTTCATCTCCTGCTGTGTGGCCTGGTTCCTAACAGACCACAAACTCTACCGGTCCACAACCCAGGGACTGGGGACCCCTGGCCTACAGTATTCAACACAACATGATGTACGGGTTTCTAACCTGGGAGCAACAGAATATATTATACCATACAGCTTAGGTGTGTAATAGGCTATATCATCTAGGTCTAAGTACACTCTATGATGTTCACACAATGATGAAATCACCTAATGAAGCATTTCTCTGAATGTATCCCTGTCATAAAGCCATACGTGACTGTATTTCACTAGGTAAACAACAAAAATCAACCAGCAAAGTTAAGTGACTTTCAAGAAAGCTTCTTTTGAAATTCTCAGTGGGGACTGCTGATATTTGAGCCTTATAAGAGAAGTATGATGTGGTCAAACAAGCTCTGTCCTTCAAGATGAAATGTTGACTGCACTGAGTATTTAAAACATAAACATAAAAAAAGGACACAGTGATCTGAAGAGATTAAGCATCTTTGTGGATTGGCTTTTTATGTTTTTATACAATTTTTTGTTTGTTTGTTTGTTTTTGGAGATGGAGATTTGCTCCTGTTGCCCAAGTTGAAGTGCAATGGTGTGATGTCGGCTCACTGCAAACTCTACCTCCTGGGTTCAAGTGATACTCCTGCCTCAGCCTCCTGAGTAGCTGGGATTACAGGCACATGCCACCAGGCCTGGCTAATTTTGTATTTTTAGTAGAGACGGGGTTTCATCATGTTGGCTAGGCTGGTCTCGAACTCCTGACTTCAGGAGTGATCCACCCACCTCGGCCTCCCAAAGTACTGGGATTACAGGCATGAGCTACCATGCCTGGCCTATATAAATATTTGTTATATGAGTGATCATTTACCTTTCAGCCTGCTTTTATTTATTTTATCACAGTATAAACCCAACTATAGTTCACTGGCTGCCACAGAGTTCACTTAAACTTTGATCTTTAAACAATGTATATGCCCAATCTCACCTCTTTATTACCTACTTAGTTTCTATTTATTCTTACACTGCCTGTAGTCTGTGTTTTTATTTTCTCAGAGGGCAAGGCAACATCTGTGTCTTAAGCAATTTGACACATATTATAGAGCCTTAATAAACACCTTGCAATCAATTTTATTTGCTCTGTTAGAAAAGTTAACATTTACTCCTCAGTTAAATAATGATTCTAATGATTATTATAACATGAAATTAGAACGGTCTCTAGGACATCTCTTTCATTTTCTATGTTCGGGGACAATCTATTCTTGAATTAAAAATGAGCTCATACTGACACATATTTCTGATACAGGGCTTTTCTACACTTTTCTACACTTTTTATGTACTTTACTTTTTTTTTTTTTAAACGGAACTTTATGTATTCCAAAATCTTGCTCACATCTCCAAGGAAAATGCTGGACTTGTGTTGGAGTAATAATTAGTGTAATTCACCATTTCCAATCCATATAGCATGTTATAGTTATATTTATCTTACAGTGTTTGTGTTTCTTCTGATTTATTGTTAATGTTATGCTCTTTTTGAGTTAAAGTCATGTGCTGTCTGTATATTTTTATCTTTGAGAAGTTGCATTATGAAGTAAGGCTGTTTGGTGGGAGGATAGGCTCTTGATTTTGAGAAGAACTGTAAGCCACTCTGAGGCCTGAAAGCCAAATGGGAAGACAGTGAGTCCTGTTCATCAGCTTTGAAAGTGTTTGTGCCCAGCATAAATTGATCCAAACAGAAACAGCTTCTTCCGAATCACTTAGCTATTTACTGTTTTTGTTTGCGTTTGTTTTGTTTGGGGCTATGCTTTTGATTACTCACTTGGACCCGAGTTTGAAATACGAAATACTTATTGTCTGGACTAGTTTCAATTTTTTTTTTTAAACTGTGGTAAAATGTATGTAATAGAAAACCATTTCAGTCCTTCCAAATGTACAGTTCTGTGACATTAAGTCCACGTACACTCACATCTTTGTACAACCATCACCATCCTTCATCTCCAGAACTTTTTCATCTTTCCTAACTGAAACTCCACAACCATTAAACAGTAACTCCCCATTTTCCCCTCCCTCTAGCCCCTGACAACCACTGTTACTGTTTTCTGTTTCTATGAATTTCACTATTCTGGGTATCTCATATAAGCGAAATCATAGTAATTGTCCTTTTGCGATGGACTTATTTCACTTGGTGCATCTTCAGAGTTCGTCCGTGTTGTTGCATAAGTCAGAATTTCCATACTTTTTAAGGTTGAATACTATTCCATGGTATGTATAGACCATATTTTGTTTATTCGTTCACCTGTCCATGAATACTTGGGGTGCTTCCACCTTTTGCCTACTGTGAATATACCTTTACTTTAAAAGTTACAATGTATCCTGTATTTCAAAGATTTGTACATTTTGTACGTTTGAAACACTTTAATGGCCCTAAAATCACGATGCTTTAAAACCATTGGAGTATCATATTTTAAAAATTAAGGCATAATTTACATACAATAGTTCAATGAACTTTGATACATGAATATTTTCATGTAACTCACACCTTAATCAAGATACAGAAACAGATACTAGAGACAAAATATTTTCATCACCTTAGAAAGTTTCTCCTGCCTGGCACCCACACACGGGCCGCCTACACAGAAGCCACCATGGTTAGGCTTCCTATCAGCATAGATTAATTTGTCTAGTTTTGCACGTCACTTAAATGGAATTACACAGTGTTTACTTTTGTGTCTGGATTATTTCATTCCATATATTTTTGAGATCTTTCCATCTTGTGTGCATCACTAGTTTATTATTTTTAATGCTGGATACTATTCCACTGTATGGTTATACCATGATTTATTCTTCCAGTCTACTGTTGATAGCCTGTTAGGCTGTTTCTATTTTTTAGCTATTATTAATGAAGTTGTCACGCATATTCCTTTTTTTTTTTTTTTTTTTTTTGAGACGGAGTCTCGCTCTGTCGCCCAGGCGGGAATGCAATGGCGCAATCTTGGCTCACTGCAAGCTCCGCCCCATGGGTTCACGCTATTCTCCTGCCTCAGCCTCCCGAGTAGCTGGGACTACAGGGCCCACCACCATGCCAGGCTAATTTTTTGTAGAGACAGGGTTTCACCATGTTGGCCAGGCTGGTCTTGAATTCCTGACCTCAAGTGATCCACCCACCTCGGCCTCCAAAAATTCTGGGATTACAGGCTTGAGCCACACTGCGCCTGGCCGCCACAAGTATTCTTTTACAAGTATTTCTATGGATGCATGTTTTCATTTATCCTGAGTAACTACCTAGGAGTGAAATTGCTGGGTAATGAATTAGATATATATTTAATTTTATAAGAAAGTGCCAAAGAGTTTTCCAAAGTGATTGTGCCATTCACTCCCTCACCAACAATGTTGAAGAGTTCCTGTTGCTTTTTACCTTTGCTGAATCAAGTATTATCCATATTGAACTTAGTAGTTATGTTTTTTAATGTGTGTGAAGTGTTGCAATCATTTGCTCACTTGAAATTGGGTTATTGTCTTTTTATTATTGATTTGCAGTTCTTTAAATATTCTAAATATAAGTCCTGTGCCATCATATAGCAGATATTTTTCCAAATCTGTGACTTGTCTTTTCATCTATTTAATGGTATCTCTTAATGAGCTGAGATATTTAATTTTGATGAAGTCCAATCCACCGTATTTGCTTTCTTTTATGCTTAAGCTCTCCCTCTATTTTCTGAAAGAGGTTATTCAAGACTGGTTTTATTTCTTCCTTAAATATTTGATGTGATTCACCAGCACAGCCACATGAACATGATATTTTGTTTTTAGGAATGTTTCATTACAAATGCAATTCCTTCAACAGAGGTAAAGTTATTCAAATTTTCTATTTGTCCTTGAGTCAATTTTGATACAGTGTGTGTTTCAAAGAATTTGTTAACTTCATATAGATCCTTTACCTTATTGGCATAAAATTATTCACGATGTCTTCCCATTATCATTTAATTTTTATAGCTCTGTAGTGATATTCCCTGTCTTGCTCCTGATATTAGTAGTTTAATTTCCCCCTTCTTCCTCTCCTGTTTTCTTTTTTTGATCAGTTTTATTGGGAGTTAATCATGTTTACACTTTTTTTTCAAGGAACTAACTTTTGAGTTTGTTGATTTTTAAGATTTATTTTTTATTTTATTGATTTTTAGTCCTTGTTTCCTTAGTTCTACTTACTTTGAGCTTAATTTTTAATAGTCTTTATATCTTAGCAGTTTTTTTCTTTTTGTACTATAAAAATATGAATGCATTTCTGTAATCCCAGCACTTTGGGAGGCCGAGGCAGGTGGATCACGAGGTCACGAGATCGAGACCATACTAACACAGTGAAACCCCGTCTCTACTAAAAATACAAAAAATTAGCCGGGTGTGGTGGCGGGCGCCTGTAGTCCCAGCTACTCGGGAGGCTGAGGCAGGAGAATGGCGTGAAACCGGGAGGTGGAGCTTGCCCTGAGCCGAGATCACACCACTGCACTCCAGCCTGGGTAACAGAGCTAGACTCCATCTCCAAAAAAATTAAAAAAATAAAAAATAAAAACCATGAAAGTTTTTAGATTTGATGAAACATTGCTACTTTTTGCAACTGCAGTTGACCCTTGAATAAGATGGGGGTTAGGGCCACTGACCACCTATACAGTCAAAAAACCTAGTGTATGACGTTTGACTCCCCATGAGCCACAAATTTTACTAATAGCCTATTGTTGAACAGAAGCCTTACCAATAACATGAACAATTGATTAGCACACATTTTGTACACGTATGTATTATATTCTGTATTATTACAATAAATTAAGCTGCAGAAAAGAAAATGTTATTAAGAAAATCATAACAAAAAGAAAATATACTTGCTGTTCATTAAGTGGAAGTGGAGCATCATAAAGGTCTTCATCCTTGTTGTCTTCACACTGGGTAGGTTGAGGAGGAAGAGGAATAGGAGAGCTTAGTCTTGCCGTTTCAGGGGTGGCAGAGACTGAAGAAAATCCATGTATAAGTGGATTCATGCATTACAAGTCTATGCTGTGCAAGGGTCAACTGTACTAATTTTACAGAGATATTCCTGAAAAATATCACATCCTTATGGTTCAAAGACATGGGACAATTTCTCTAAAATTCAAAAGAATCTTAGAAAGCGATTTTCAATTTAAGAAAAGAGGCAAAGTAAATAAATAAGTAGGTAATACACAAAGAAGAAATATAGATAACCAATATAAGGAAAGATACGAATCAAATTTTTAACATAACATTTTCTTTTACAACTTAGATTTTCAAAATGAAAAAAAGGTCATCAAAACCTAGTGTTGGTAATTATGAGGGGAAATACATATTCTCATATTAGTGTATTTTGGGTGTATTATTATTATTTTCTTTTTCCAGAGCAGGGTCTTATTCTGTCACCCAGGATAGAGTGCAGTGGCATGAGCATAGCTCACTGCAGCCTTGACATCCCAATTTCAGGTGATCCTCCCACCTCAGCCTCCTCAGTAGCAGAATCACAGGTGTACCACCTTGTCTGGCTAATTTTTAAAGTTTTTGTAGAGATAGGGTCCCATTATGTTGTCCAGGCTAGTCTCAAACTTCTGGGCTCAAGCCATGCTACCACCTTGGCCTCCAAAGCAAGTGCACACCTCCACACCCGGCTAACTTTTAAAAATTCTTTTGTAGAGACAGGCTTTCCCTATGTTGCCCAGGCTGGTATTGAACTCCTGGGCTCAAGTGATTCTCCCACTTTGGCCTCCCATGTTGGGATTATAAGCGTGAGCCACTGCGCCTGGCCTCAGGTGTATTTTTTTAAAAGCATGTATTCATCTGTAAAATGAAATTCCCTGGATTATTAATTATTAATCCATTAATACTTAATTATTGAGCCTCTTAATGAGTACATATTTCAGAATTTGCATTAGGATAACTGAAGAGGGTGAATAAATGTAGTTGTGAGGATGTCTTTTTTTTTTTTAATCTTTACTGTTTAAGTTCAGGGATACATGTGCAGAATGTGGAGGTTTGTTACATAGGTAAAAGTGTGCCATGGTAGTTTGCTGCACAGATCATCCCATCACTTCCGTATTAAGCCCAGCATCCATTAGCAATTCAATGGGATTGCTGGGTTAAATGGTATTTCTGCCACTAGAACTTTGAGGAATCACCACACTGTCTTCCACAGTGGTTAAACTAATTTACACTCTCACCAACAGTGTAAAAGTGTTTTCTCTGTAACCTTGCCAGCATCTGTTGTTTTTGCCTTTTTTTTTTAAGAGATGGAGCTTCACTGATCACCCATTGTACGCTCGAGTGCAATGATGCGATCTTAGCTCACTGCACCCTCTGGCCCTGGGTTCAAGTGATTCTCCTGCCTCAGCCTCCGAAGTAGCTGTGATTACAGGTGTAGGCCACCATGCTCAGCTAATTTTTGTATTATTAGAGACAGGGTTTCACCATGTTGGTCAGGCTGGTCTCGAACTCTTGACCTCAGGTGATCTGCCCAGCTTGGCCTCCCAAAGTGCTGGGATTACAGTTGTGAGCCACTGCACACAGCCAGTTTTTTGACTTTTTAGTAATAGTCATTCTGACTGGTGTGAGATGGTATCTCATTGTGGTTTTGATTTGCATTTCTCTAATGATCAGTGATGTTGAGCTTTTTTCATAAGTTTGTTGGCCACGTGTATGTCTTCTTTTGAGAAGTGTCTGTTCACGTCCTTTGCCCACTTTTTAATGGGGTTGTTTGTATTTTTTTTTTGTAAATTTGTTTAAGTTCCTTGTAGACTCTGGATGTTAGACCTTTGTCAGATGGGTAGATTGCAAAAATTTTCTCGCAAGCTGTAGGGTGTCTGCTCACTCTCATGACAGTTTCTTTTGCTTTGCAGGAGCTCTTTAATTTAATTAGATACCATTTGTTAATTTTGGCTTTCATTGCAATTGCTTTTGGCATCTTCATAATGAAATCTTTGCCCATGCCTATGTCCTGAATGATATTGCCTAGATTTTCTTCTAGGGTTTTTATAGTTTTGGGTTTTACATTTAAGACTTTAATCCATTTTGAGTAAATTTTTGTATAAGGTGTAAGGAAGGGGTCCAGTTTAAGTTTTGTACATATGGCTGGCCAGTTCTCTCAGCACCATTTATTAAACAGGGAATCCTTTCCACATTGCTGTTTTCATCAGGTTTGTTGAAGATGAGATGGTTGTAGGTATGTGGCCTTATTTCTGAGTTCTCTATTCTGTTCCATTGGTCTATGTGTCTGTTCTTGTACCAATACCATGCTGTTTTGGTTACTGTAGCCTTGTAGTATAGTTTGAAGTCAGGTAGCATGATGCTTTCAGCTTTGTTCTTTTTGCTTAGGATTGTCTTGGATATTCGGGCTCTTTTTTCATTCCATATGAATTTTAAAGTAGTTTTTTCTAATTCTGTGAAAAATGTCAATGGTAGTTTAATGGGAATAGCATTGAATCTATAAATTATTTTGGGCAGTATGGCCATTTTCATGATATTGATTCTTCCTGTCCATAAGCATGGGATGTTTTTCCATTTGTTTGTATCCTCTCTGATTTATTTAAGGAGTGGTTTATATTTCTCCTTGAAGAGGTCCTTCACTTCTCCTGTTAGCTGTATTCCTAGGTATTTTATTGTTTTTGTAGCAATTGTGAACAGCAGTTAATTCATGATTCAGCTCTCTGCTTGCCTGTTGGTGTATAGGAGTGCTAGCAATTTTTTGCACATTGATTTTGAATCCTGGGGCTTGACTGAAGTTGCTTATCAGCTTAAGAAGCATTTAGGCTGAGACGATGAGGTTTTCTACATATAGGATAATGTCATCCTCAAACAAAAATAATTTGACTTCCTTTCTTTTTATTTGAATATCCTTTATTTCTTTCTCTTGCCTGATTGCTCTGTCCAGAACTTCCAATACTATGTTAAATAGGAGTGGTGAGAGAGGGCAAGGGATGTCTTTTTTAAAAACAGCTTTATTGAGATATAGTTCACATGCCATACAGTTTACCCATATCAAGTATATAGTTCAGTGGTTTGTAGTATATTCACAGATATGTGCAACCATCACCATAGTCAGTTTTAGAACATTTCACCACCTCAAAAAGAAACCCTGCACATGTTAGCTATCACTCTTCTCCCCTGTGACCCCCAGTCAGTGTTGTTTTTAGGGGTCAAAAATGAGGAGTGATTTATGTGCTTATTAGTTGAGGTCTGGCTAAATAATTAGAAAACATCTAAACAATGGAATATTTTGATGTAGATATAAAATATCTACTTTTGATGTAGATATAAAATAAAGATTTGGAGGTATTTTTGCAATCTACTTTTGAGTGGAGAAGTGGGTGATAGATTAAGAGAGCACAAATAGCATCATCACATTTACGTGAACTGCATTCTTATACAATGCAAGTAAATGCACAGATAGATCACAGAAGGAATGTTTAATAAAATGCTTATGACAAGATAGTGATAATTCAAGTATTATTTATTTATTTTGGGGTACTTTGTGTATACACATTTAAAAACAATAAAACAGTTTAGAAAGAAAAACAAGCTTGCTATTTTAAATAAGAATGAATATTAACTAAGTGGAGGTGAACTTTTACATGCCAGGAGGCACTGGATTTAATATTTTGAGTCCCAGTAGTTGCAGGCTTCCACTATTCTGGGTAGGGCTAGATCAGAGATAAAGGAGTGCTCCACTGTGGAATATCTGCATGCCCCTACCTCTTTATCTATCACCCATACAGCAAAATGCCTATGCAATCCTTTTAGGAATTCCCAGCTGCTTATAGCCATGGTTCTCAAATTTACGGATGGTCTGTCAGAATAACCTGGAAGCTTGTTAAAAATACTAATGTTTGGACCCCACCCTGGAGATTTCGATGTAATATTTTTAAACTGTTATGTACTGCAGTCTTCAACTCACTTGTAGAATAATATCAAAATTTCTCAATCAGGGAATAAAGACCCTCACAAATATTACTCCAAGTTATCCATCCAATTATAATTCTCAATATCTTCAGGGAAGATATTCTCCCTACTTTCTTCCAAATTTAGGATGTTTATTCTCCCCACTGTGCTTTAGTTCAGCGAAATAATACTGCATAGACTACTGTCTCACTCTTTCTCTGGAGAAACTTTTGCCTGCATGAGTTTGCGAGTGCCACCACACAGCACGGTATCACAGGCTGGGCGTCGTAAACAACAGGAATTTATTTTCTCACAGCTCTGAAGACTAAAAGTTTGTGGTATCAGTAGGGTTGGTTTCTTTTCCTTTCTTTCTTTTTTTTTGAAACAGGGTCCCACTCTATTGCCCATGCTGGAGTGCAGTGGTGTGATCTCTGCTTACCGCAGTCTTTGCCTCTTGGCCTCAAGCAATCCTCCCACCTCAGCCTCCTGAGTAGCTGGGACAATAGGCGCAAGCCACCATGGCCGGCTAATTTTGTTTTGTATTTTTGGTAGAGATCGGGTTTTGCCAGTTACCCAGTCTGGTCTTGAACTCCTGGGCTCAAGTGATCCACCCACCTCAGCCTCCCAAAGTGCTGTGATTACAGGAGTGAGTCACCAGGCCCGGCCTCTTTGGCTTGTTGATGGCCATCTTCTCCCTGTGTTTTTGCATGATCTTCCCTTTGTGTGCGTTTATGTCCTGATTTCCTCCTCTTATTAGGATGCTAGTCATGTCAATTAGAGCTCACCCTAATGACCTCATTTTAACTAACTACCCCTTTACATTCCCTATCTCCAAATTCAGTGACAGTCTGAGATACCAAAGGTTAGAGCTTCAACAGATGAATTTGGGGGAGGAGAGCACAATTCAGCCCATCACACCTGACCTCCAGGGCCCCCTACACCTGAAGAATTTTTACGTACGTCCAACCCACACTGGTCTTCCCATATTCTGCATTTCTTTATGAGAACCATTGTTATTTAACTGCTTTATCTGGAAATGCTCCATGCCTCTCAGGTCACCTCCTTGATATGATTTGTACTTTTCTGGTGTTTACCCCACTTTTCAGCTCACTGCTTTGTACATATAGTCAGTAATGCATAATGCATTTAACTAAGCATTTAATGGAGCTTTCTCTCCCATTAATACAAACTTTGAGAATACTACTTCTTGGACATCGTAAAGATGGTTGCTACCAGGACTTCAAAATCATGCATCAGATTGGCCAAACCACAAGGTACAGTGTCTGAATACCAATTCAGTGAGGCAGTCAGAAGACAGTCTATATTCAGGATTATCAGTGCCGGCAGCAACAACACACAGACTCCTGAAGCCTCGGTGGTTTCCTACAACAAAGATATCTACATTTCTTCCTCACATTCTGGTCTGATACAGATCTGACAGCTCCCACCATTTTGTAGTTATAGTTGGGCCAGTTGTCTCCAAGTGGGAAGGCAGGGGAAGGTTTGGAGGATGGGGTGTCTTGAGAGGCCAGAGCTGGAAATGACTCTGCTCCTTCTGTTCTTATCCTATTTGCAGAACTAGTCATATGGCCCAGATCTCACCCTCAGGGAGACTGGGGAATGTGGAGGGCACATGGATATTTGTTGAACATTCTGACATTCTGTCCTCTAATCCAAACCTCATCTTTTTTTTTTTTTTTTTAAACTAGTATTTGGGAAAACCTCAGCAACTTTCTCATTGTAGCTCCTTTAGAACTGAGCAGCATTAGGAAAGGGCATGTTGCCTCTCAGTGGGTTCCCTGAGCAGTTGGTATTGGAGAGAATAGAAACAGTGGCATGAGGGTAGAATCACAGAGTTAGGACTGCAGTGATCCCATTTGGGGTTCTGGGGCTCTGGATTTTAGGACTTCTTCAGGTTTTGTGGACATGGTGCCAGGACTGCAAAGGCCGGGGTAGAATCCAAGATCTGGGGGCTTCTTGTTGGCTTCTGACCTGTCCCAAGCTAGGATCAGTTGGCCAATGAGCCTGGGCTGCAGGTTTGACTCAGCTCTGGGAAAGTTATTTGATATCAGTGTAATTCACTTAATATGTTGGGGGGAAGATACTTCACCTTCTTCAGTGATCTGGATTGAGAAATAAGATTGGATGGATACAAGCATCCAGAAAACAAATGGGTTGTCTTTTTCCAGGCTTTTTCACTCCTCAGAAGAAAAAGTGGACACTCTATGCCTCAATGCAGCTGCATTCCAGCTGGTCCCCAAAAGTATAGTCACAAAATTAAACAGGGTAAGTCACCCTACTTGCAATTTTGCTTGGTTGGGAAACTTAAACAATTTAAAGTTAACTGATTTCATTTTCAGTTTAATTTAGATCCATTCTGTTACACAGTCCAGCACTGGCACAGGCAGTTGGCACGTGTCTGTGCAATCGCTCTCCAAGCAGTAATAATCGTCACAATATTACCGTTCACTCACAGCAGGTGCCTCCAAGGAGCTCCTGCACCAGAATTGCTTGGCGGTTGGAATACAGCCCTTTAATGCGCTCAGTGCATTGAGGAACAATTGAAACATAGCTGTGATGAGGGGTAACCATTTTATGACATGGCTATTGCATTATCTCTATTGTTGTAATGGCATATCATTGGCTACCACTCATCAATAGGTTTTTATGGCACAGAGTGATCTAATAAATAGCAGCAGATGGAGTTTGAGTCTCCTTGGAGAATTGAGTAATCCCCCAACCTGTGGAACTGCTCTCTTTACATTTTTGCCTCGGCCTTTTTCAGAGACCATAAATGAATAAGACAGAGAAACTGACAGGAGGAAAGCAAGCTGCCAGAGCTTAGAGCTGTTCTTTTGTCTGTACTCTTCAGGAACTGAATCTTATTCAAATTCATAGTAATTTTTTTTCAAGCCAAGCCAATTCACATTGGGAATTGGAACTCTGCATAGCGCTAGACGAGCTAACACAGTAAGTGGGTATTTCTGGTCTCTACCACCCTCCGGAGATTTTTTTTTTTCTTTCTAATTGTATTAGTCTGCTCAGGCTGCCATCACAAACTATCACAGACTGAGTGGCATAAACAATAGAAATTTATTTTCTCTCAGTTTTGGAGGCTGGAAGTCTTAGATCAGGGTGCCAACATAGTCAAGTTCTGGTGAGGACGTTTTACTTGTCTTGCAGATGACTGTCCTCTTGCTGTGTCCTCACAGGAGGGATGTGGAGCAGAGAGAAAGAGAGAGAAAGAGAAAGAAAGAGAGAGAGAGAGAGAGTGCTCTCCGATGCCTCTGTTTCTAACGGCACTAATCTCATCACGCGGCCTTACCCTGAACACCTCATTGAAACCTAATTATCTTCCAAAGGGTCCATCTGCAAATATCATTAGATGAGGGGAGTGAGGTCTTCAACATATGAATGTTGGGCGCATAACTCAGCGCACAGCCCTAACATAATATATGAATAGGAGCACTCGAGGAGCTTCTTAATGGATCTTGCTGCTCCTCACTAGACCCCTACAATCTACTCTCAGTGGAGATATAATTTTAAAGATATGTAATGCAGATTATATCACTTCCCTGTTCAAATCCTCCAGTAACTGCCATCCCATCTAGAAAAATATACCGTGGACTACAAGTGTCTGCATGATTCAGACCCTTCCTTCTTCTAGTTTCTCCTTTGCTTACTTCACTGCTAACATACCGGTCTCTAGGAATTCCTTAGGCACATCAAATGCACTTCACCTTGAGGGCCTTTGCAGTTGCTGTCCGCTTTGTCTGGAACACACTTTTCCAGATATTGATTGATTGATTGGGGCAGGGTCTAGCCCTGTTGCTCAGGCTGGAGTGTAGTGGCATGAACATGGTTCACTGCAACCTCGACCTCCTGGGCTCACGTAATCCTCTGTTCTCAGCCTCCTGAGTAGCTGGGACTATGCATGCTGCACCACCATGGTTGGATAATTTTTTTTTTTTTCTTGTTGGTGGAGATGGCGTCTCACCATGTTACTCAAGCTAGTCTTAAACTCCTGGCCTCAAGTGATCCTCCTGCCTTGGCCTCTGAAAGCACTGGGATTACAGATGTGAGCCACCATGCCCCGCCTGTCAACTTCTTAAAATGCTCCTTTCTCCCCAATTGTCTCTGACTATATGTTCTGGTCGACGTGACTACTCTATCTTCAAAAGACTTCATATGAAACTTTGTTGTTTTTCTTTCACTGTATATTCCTAATAGCTAGAACAGTGCCTGATACATAGCAGGTACTGAATTAGCACTCATCACAAAAAATAAAGAAAATACTATGCCCATGCCAAATGACTCTGCATTTGTACTTCTATCCCAGTCCTCTCTGTGATTTCCAGGCCTGTATATTCCACTGTCTACTTGGTTGTCTCCAACTGATTACTTCATAAACATCTCAAATGCAAAGTTTTCAAAACTGGTTAATCCATCTCATGAAACCTGAGTTTTTTTTCATGTTTCTTTTCACACAGTCTGGGAATGACTTTAATTTCCCCCTTCCTCATCTCCCTATAATAACAAAATACTGTTAATTCTATCTCTAAAATACATCATGACTCTCTTCTTTGCCCCATCTCTACCAATGGCACTCTTGTCCAAAATACCACCGTTTCTTGCAACATCTTTCAACAGGTCTTTCCACTTTCATTTCTCGCACATCGCTCCTTACCTGTTTTTGAAACAGTAGCCTAAGTAATTCTGAGTACTTAACAGCAATAGTGAAACCTTATTGAGTTCTACCACATGCCCATACTCTGTTGGTGCTTGACGATGACCAAACCAAACATGAATTTTGATCTTCTCACAGATTAAAATGGAAATCTGTTCATGTACCTACCCTATATAAAAGTTATACTTTTTACAAAAAGCTGTATAAAAGCTAAAATGTTACTCGTCAGAGATGCTTCCCATGAGACACCTAGTTAAAAACTGAGTCGTGTCTAACACACTCTTCACAGCATTTACATTTGGTTTTATCACAGTTGGTAATTAAAGATTTATCTGTAACTGCCTAAGAGTGGCCTCTGCCATCATCTGCTTACAATCTTGTAAGCTCTGTGTGCTCAGAAGCCATGGTTTTTAAAAATTTTTGTTTGTTTTCGAGACAGGGTCTTGCTCTGTCTCCAACTGAAGTGCAGTGGTACCATCACAGCTCAGTGTAACCTCCAACTCCTGGGCTCAAGTGATTCTTCTGCCTCCGCCTACCAAGTAGCTGGGACTACAGGTGTACAGGCGTGCGCCACCACACCTGGCTAATTTTTGTTGTTGTTGTTGTTGTTAGCCTTGTTTCTTGTAGAGATGGCGGTTGGGGGGATGGTCTCAATATTTTGCCCAGGCTGGTCTCAAGCTCCTGCCCTCAAGCAATCCTCCTGCCTCAGCCTCTCAAAGTGCTGAGATTACAGGGGAAGTTTGTATTTTTAACACCGTATCTTCAAGGGCTGAGCCAATTACCAAGTACACAGTGGAAATATAATACATACTTACAATTGTAGACAAAAATGAGTGGGACACTCCACCACCCCAAAAAGTTACCCAATAGGCTTTTAACTCTGGTCCATTGAAAAGCTTAAAAAAGAATGTTCCAACAAGTTACTACAAAATGTATAATATGCCCAGTAACTGAGAAAAGGGAAGCATGTTTTAACCATGGCGTTCATTGAAATTGTTCAGTTTTCTGTTCAATAGTAAAAAAGAACCATATTTTCCTGTAAGGAACTTACTTGCATTTGATCATTATATGTCATCAATTTTTTATTTGAAAGCATACCTTTTAAAACATCTATTCTTTAGGATAAACTGCCAATTTATTAATGGAAATGTTGAGATTTTATTATCAAAGGGAAATGCTGCTACATAAAGCGGTGGGAAGACACACATATTTCATCCAGTTACTCAGTTATTCTTAGCCAAAACTACTTTGCATATTTAATACAGGATTTTGACATGGATTTTTAAAGCCCAAAGTATCATACTATCTTAACAGCAACAATTATTGTTATTACTAACAACCACAAAAGGCCTGGCCTCTAAATCCAGGTTTTTAAAATCAAAATACAAAGGCTGTAGTAGCCAATCATAATAGGAGACTAATTTGGGACCAAGCCTGAGGCAATTTGTTATAACTGAACTGATCAAATCAAGTTTAGGCTCCAAACAAAGAATATATCTCAATCTAGGTAAGAGGTCAACAACCTATGCAAGTCCCAAGTGCCAAGCTGGCCAATTTGCTGTTTTGCTGTAGAGCCCATGACCTGAGAATGGTTTCACATTTTTAAATTGTTGAAAAGCAATCAATATAAAATACTTTGTGACATGTAAAAATTATATGAAATACAAATTTCACACAGCCATGCCCATTCATTTACATGTTGTCTATACCTCCTTTTGTACTACAATGACAGAGTTAAGTAGTTGCAACAGACTTTCAAAGTTTTTTGACTAATTCTTAGTAATAAACATTGAGAGCTTTATAGTAACATAGGTACGTAGCTAAAAAGTTTCACAAAACAATACTTACACTCTTATAATGTGCTCTGCTGTGTTCTGCTCCATTCTGTTTCATTTAAATAATATTTTAAATGTTATTTCTCATTCCGATCCACTAATGATTGCTACTTACAGTTTGAAAAACATTCATTTGGATTTGTTTTCTCAATCCTGGTTGCGTAATCATAAATAACAGAGGAAGTTCTTAAGGAATATGAAGCCCCACTCCAGATCAGTCTCTGGATACCTGAGTGTTAGTCTTAAAAACCAGCAAACAGCAATCAGCCTCTCAGGGTGACCTTATTGGGTAACCAAAGTTGAAAACTCATCCCCTTGCTAATCAAAGCCTGGTCCTCAGAGCAGCAGTCTCTATATCACCTGGGAGTTGGTTAGAAAGGCAGAATTTCAGGCCCCAGTGTAGACCTACAGAATTAGCCCGTGCTTCTTAGCAAGATCCCCAGGTTATTTATATGTACATACATTAAAGTGTGAGAAGCGCTGATCTGAACCAGCTAAAAGTTTGATTAAGCACTGCGGCATGAGGGATTCTTCTTTGTGGAGGAAAGGAAAATGGATATACTTGCTTCTAGTTAGAATTGGATTCAGACCTGCAAGGGCAAGATGTGAAGTGGCTAAGGATAAAAATCCAGAACCAAAAGCCATTTCATCTGTGTGTCATTTTCTACCTGTAGGAGGTGATTCAACTCTCAAAAAAGGGGATTCACACAGAACTAGGTTTCAGAAACATAGCAGGAGTGACCTTGAAGCGTCAAGCCACCCAACATCTGAGCCGGGTCTAAGGGTATGTGAGTCCTTCCTCCCTCTCTCCTGCACCTCCAGGGGGATCCATTACTTGGTTTTCTCTAATCTCAACATTTCCACCTGGGTCATAATCAGGCCGAGTTCTAGGAATCGGAGTCTAGGCTCTGCTACTGTCTATTTGATCAAAAACATCCATGTTTTAGAAACCAAAGCTCTCTGGGGCATTTCATCCTGGTAAGATCAAAGGCACAGTTTCTGAGTTTTCGCTGGTTGCTGAGTCCAAGGCTTCCCAGGGACACAGTGAGTCACGGAGGAGCCACAGAGGGGTGAGGTCTCCGGCAACCTACACAAACTCCTTGGCAACTGGAACCTTGAACGGAAAGTTTTCCTCTGTTATTTCCTCAGGCCTCTTCTACAGTTTAAACTATCTGTGTTCTCACAGCATTTCCAAATGCTGGTTTAACCTCCACTGCCTTGAGCAATTCTATTTGGCGCTGTTGTTAACTTTTTAAGTGCTGGTAAGAGACCACAGCATTTTGTTTAGATATTTGCTTTGTTTTGTTTTATTTTTGGTTTTAGTTGAGGGAGAGGATGTGAGAGTAGAGGTACTGGATTCAGATGCAGACACTGACAGAAATTTAATCAAGTAACTTTAGATCAAGACAGGAGGAGTATTAGAAGCAATCTCTGTTTTTTAGTTCACAACTTCCTTCCAAACAAATAAACAATAAGAAAACAACAAGAAAACCAGATCTAATTTTAAATGAGCACATCTTAATCTGTCTAGAGAAGTTTCCACAATTACTCTTTGATATTATTGCTCTTTGATATTATTGCTCTTGCAGTCCCAATGGTAAGAGAGCGCCTTCCTAGGGCAGTGGTTCATAAAGTGTGATGCCCTGGCCAGAAGAAACCCTTCCACCTGGAAATGTGTTAGAATGTCCATTCTCAGGCTCCATCCAGATCTACTGAATCAGAAACTCTAGGGATGGAGTCCAGCTCTCCAGGTGATTCTGAGTCATGCTAAAATGTGAAGATCTCTGTTCTAGTAACATCAGCTATAATTTTAACTGGTTTTACGGACACGTTAACTTGATTTGGAAAACAGCTGGTTACCACTCCTCAATATCTTTAGAAAAAAGTTGGGTTTAGGAAAGCAGATTTTTAGCCTGAGCATAGGTAGATGCAGACCAACTTTTTATGGCCACCATAACACTTTTCTAATGAGAGCTTTGAAAATTATATAAACATGACCAAGCCGTATTAATCCTCACACTTACCTAGCGGGTTGGTCACCTGTTGTTGAAGATGATGTACTCTGATGGACATGAATCTGTCTGAAGGAAAAGAACATGTTGCTCTCATTTTGCAATTCAGTTACAACTTCCAGTCAATAAACTAGATAAATTAATGTATATCTGGAAGGAATAAAAATACCTTCAAACAATGGAAAGTTCACCTGTCAAGATTCATTTAGCAGAAAGAAATCTCTGTTCCTGCAACTAGTGCCTTAAAAGCTAAAGGATAAGTCAATATTCGCACAAATACAAAGACTCATGCAGTGTATAAGATATGTTTGCCCAATGAATCATAACATATGGCCTAACAGAGATTTCCAAATAAACTGAAGATCTAAAGTTGCTGCCCAGTTCTCTAGAATAGCTGTGGTTCCTGAAAGAGATTATGCCCAACCCCTATATAGGTGCTTAGTGGAAATATCTTGAGATCACATCAGTGTGTTTTAAGGGTCGCTTTAAAAAAAAACAAAAACAAAACCCAAAACACCTAAATCCAAAAGAACTAGAGACCAATGATTTTCCATTTAAAGATTTTTTTTTTCCTTTAAATAAAGGGTAAGTTTTGAGAAATGTTTTGAACAAAAGAACCTACGTGGCTTAATGGAAAAGTAGGAAAAGAGAATTTCAGGTGGAGGTTTTTTTATTCTTAAAACTTACATATTATCCATTCATAGATCTATTTGTTTGTTTATTCATTCCTTCTCTCCATATTTCTTCACATTCTGAGCTCTCCTTGCCTAAGGGATTGAAAATCATCATTAGTGATGAATATTCTGATGTATAATTACAGATTATCAAGGAAACAGAAAAGATTTGGCTATTCACAAAGTGTGTGATCTTGAACAAATTAAGTTTTCAGGAGTCTGTTCCTTTCATTTCTGCAGCAAAATTATACTTTTTTTTTTTTTTTAATGATTCTTGTGAGGAGACATCCTGTACATTCTACCAATGTGATTTCCTCTCAGTGAAGTGGAACATAATGCAGAAACAGCTAACATTTATTTGGGTGTTTCATTTTGTTTTGTAAACAAGATTAATATGCCAGCTTTCTTTGTTCATTCTAGATTTTTTTAAATTCCAAATATCCAGCAAGAAGTTATTCCCTCACTCAACAGTCTCACTTTTTTTTTTTTTTTTTTTTTTTTTTGAGACAGAATCTTGCTCTGTCATCCAGGTTGGAGTGCAGTGGTGCGATCTCAGCTCACTGCAACCTCTACTTCTAGGGTTCAAGCAATTCTCCTGCCTCAGCCTCCCAAGTAGCTGGGACTACAGGCATGCACCACCACACCAGGCTAATTTTTGTAGGCTTTTTTTTTTTTTTTTTTCAGTAGAGACAGGGTTTCACCTTGTTGGCCAGGCTGGTCTTTAACTCCTGACTGCAATAGATCCACCCACCTCAGCCTCCCGAAGTGCTGGGATTACAGGCATGAGCCACTGTGCCTGGCAACAGTCTCACTTTCTTCAGTGTTTTTTACCAGCCACATTACTCCTATTAATCAAACTAAATATGTCTTTGTTCTCTTTACAACCTGACAACTTCAAAGAGCTTCACGATCCTACTGTCTCTTCCTTTGTAGCACCACCCTTGCCTTTTCTTTCCCCTTGCTTCATCCTCTTATGTCTGAATTATGCAATAATCTGTTACATAGTTTTCCTGCTTTCAGTGTCTCCTTCTAGTCAATGTAGTCCTGACCATGTAGCAGATAGATAAGCTTTAGAACTTTACTGCATGGGTTTGACTGTTAGTGCTACCTCTTTATAGTAATATGAAATTGGCAAGTTATTTCAATAGAAATAGCTCCCATTTCTTTGTCTGGAAAACGGAGATAATTAAAGTGTCTATTTCACATATGGTTCTTTTGAAGAGTCAATGATAGAGGAGATATAAAATCGTACCCATTAAGAGCAAGAATGATATAAAATGTTAGCTGTTATTATTTTACTCACTGATGAGTTAATCTTACTAAGGCATATTGTGTCATGTCATTACCCACTCAAAATCCAGAATGACTTTCCAATGCCAACAAGTTAGAGCACAATGTTCATAAATGGCTGATGACTTTATTGAAGAACAGGTATTCCAGAAATTCCTTAGTGCCCTTACCTTAAACAACCATGTACACTACAGCAGAAAGGGAAGGTAATATTCGCACCCAAATGCAGGGGGAAAATAGATAAATCAAGAAGACCTTATAATTCAGAGTGGAGGATCACATGCTGGACATCCTCTCCATTTCTTGCAAATGTGGTGTCATCTTTGCCCCCAGTGGACCATTGCTTAAATCTCTGAATTTCTCAGTTCTAAACTCCCTGGTTCCTTCCCCCCATCACAATCTTGTGTGTGGTTATTTTTTTTTTGTACTTCTCCTACTTCCAAAGAATTTCAGAGATCTTACAAATATATGTATAGCAGGAGAAAAATAAATACATAGCACCATGTTAAATATAATTAAATTAAAACTGGAGCAAAATGAGCTCTCTTAAAATCTGGAGTGTTCAAACCAATTTTTCCTGTGTGTGTTTGAATTAGACCCATAAAATGCATCCATCATCTGTCTATGAAATTAGGGACAACAAGGTCCTTCTTCCTCACCCATTCCAAGGTCGATACCCAACACCCTGTAACAGAAGTCAAGTTAACAAGAGAAAAGCATAACACATTTGTTTAAAGGATTAATAACAAATGAGTACACCCAAACCAAATTTACACACAAATTACAATCCAAACAAATACTTTATTCTGCTAATCTGAAGTTGGAAAGGAAAGGATAAAGATAAATTTTTACCTTCCACTTTCCCTCCACGGGCACTATAGGCAGAGATCCCGAAATACTGACCTTGGTAAAGACTTTTTTTTTTTTTTAAACCTTTTTGCTGACTTTTTGTCAGTTGTCCCAGGATCTCAACTGCAGGCTCCGGAGTGAGTCAAGTGCCTCAGCCACTCCATGTTGGGTGCCAGAAACGTACGGGTAGAAAGTGAGAAGGTAATATCTTTTAAGGTCATGGCTGACACTTCAATACAGAAGACAAATTAGCAAAAGAAAAGCATAATAAATGTATTTAATTAAAGTTTTATGTGATAGGGAGCCTTCAGAAATCAAGACCTAAAGGCACAGGGAAAACCGAGTACGTTTATGTTTCGGTTCAATGAAGAATGGACAGGCATGTAGAAATGTAATTGGACAAAAAGGTTATGATCTAATGGTCATAAACTAGGGGAACTTAAGAAGTCCTGTTTGATTAGATTCTTTTTGGCCTCCCTGGCATTCTTTCCTCTGGGTATAGGGCAGGATAGTTGTCACATGAGGGTCTTCAGGAGAAAAGGGAAAAGGGCAAAGAGTGACCCGGGTTTTATGAATTGCTTTGGGACGAGGAGTTCTAGTTTCTGTGATCTGCTCAGAGGTGAAGTGGGAAAGGAGAAAGGAGGGTTGGAGACGGTCAGAGAGAACTTCTTGCTTCTGAAGCCCTTCCAGTCTCCTTCAGTTCCAACTACACAGCATACCGAAGTGCCGTATTTTGGGATATTGTGTTCTAAGCCCCAGCACTATCTATCTCTGTCTATGTTTCTACATCTCTATCATAAATTAGGCAGGCAACTGACTCATGGGGTGGGGGATGGAGATTGTCAGTTTTGACATCTGATGACCAACAGTAAGGTGTTGATATATTCAGATACTCAATATTCTTCTAAAAAGTAAATCCATTGTTCTATGAAAACTTGGAGAATTTTGGGGAAAAACTGACACTTTTATTCCAAAATAAACTTCAAAGTTGTTCAAAATAAAACTAAGTGTCTTTGAATAAATGTTGAAATAGTGGGAAAAACTGTAGGTATTTTTAAATAATCTTCTGGAGGATTCACAAAAATATAGCTATGTGGAAAGCCTACATCTCAGTTTCATAGAAATAAAATACATGATGAGATTCAAAACAGATTAGCGGAGATTTAGAATGTAGGATTATTTTTCAAGAAACTTGAATAAATTTACTTCTCCATATAAAAAAGAAAGTGAACAATATCCTTGCCATATTCCAATATAACAAAAAACATGAGGACTAGAGAAGAACTGTTTCAAGTATTGATGTATGTGCAGGTTGGCCACACGCCCTGTTTTACCCTGGATAGTCCATGTTTGCATGTGTCATCCTGTTGTGATTGTTTTTAATGCCTTCCTTTGCTCTTCACAATGTCTTGGTTTAAATGACACATTAAATGTTCATCCTATGTATGTAAAGTTAGATGAAGGATGCTTTATATGTTGACTAATTAAAATTGTCTGATTTGCAAAAGTAGAGCTCCTGTTCATTTGGAAACAAACCAAACAACCTTCTAAATGAGTGTTGCTTCTAGGAGGTGCGAGGACTTCCCAACTTTTTTTTTTTTTTTTTTTACATATAATGATAAAAATTCTGCCTCGATTTAGAAATTTCAGTGTTTGGTAGGGATTACCATTTCATTCTTTCCATTTGATAAACCACCTCTAACAGACCTCTGGGAAGGATTTCTTGCAGGGGCACAGGGCAGCTGAGAACATGAGGCTAAACAAAACTCTATTAAAAGTAGGGATTAAGGGGAGGATATTAATCTCATGCAAGTTCTCTTGACAAATCCTAAAGAGACTAATGCAATCATAGGTCACAAACCAACTGTGAAGATTAGTTAAACCCTTAGGTTAATTACTCCGATTCACTTCCCCGATTTTCTATAAAGAGTATTTCCAAGTCCTTATAACTTTAAGCTCTTTCCCATTCATGAGCTCTGTAGAAAAGCAGTAGAGACTTATGGGGTGTTTGAGGGAGAGGTCTTACAGGCAGCCAACAGAGTCCAAGACTTCAGTGGAATATTGCCAACTTGCAAATATTAAGAGGAAACTACCCATGACTCTTCAGGCAGATGTCTCCAGAGATAGCTTTAGTTTGTACCATCAGGTCATCTCTGTGATTTTTCCCCCATGAAACTGCATTAGAAAACTATCAAAATAGACAAGAAAGGTATGGTTTTTTTAAAAAAAATCAAGGTCTTGAGCTTATTTAGGGGAACACTATCATCACTTTCATGTTAGATCTCCCATATACTTTAATGAATGACATAAGTGAGTATATGAGATGACACATGAAAACATTCTTTGTCAAGGAGTTATACAAATGGAAGGCATTATTATGGTTATCACTTCACCAGTCTGAATCCTTCAGATTTCTTGGGGCGCTTGGCCACAGGATAGTACAATGTTTAGAGCTGAATTGCAGCTAGGCCATTTGGAGTCCCAAAGGTGAAGTTTACCAACTTCCTCTTCAAGTAAGTGGGCGGGCAGTGGGGCAAGTGTTGTTGCAAACCTATTTCTTCCTCCTTCCCAAACTTGTTTTGACAGTCAGGTGAGCCAGCCAACTTATGAAGACAGTAGTTTGGGTCAGGAATAAATCTTTGTTCTGGATTTTTTTCCCCCCTCTTTGAGCAGCAGCTTCAAGTTGACTCAGGTTTTACTTGTCTTTTCTTGTGTTCAACATTTATGCTTCTAAGAATGAATGTCTTATTCCTGAAAGTCAAAGAGGCAAATGAAAGGGAAAGAACAATCGAGAAAAAAAAAATAGAAAAAAAAATGATGCTAGAACAGAAAGAAAGCTAGAAAAGAAGCCAGAGGAAAAGATTGAAGTGGAAATGACTTTTGGGCAATGGTCTTATTTTTTTCTTGGTTTCAGTTTCCTCTTCTGTAACACAGAGATGATCATTATAAATAGCTTTTAGGAAAGTTAGTGGAGTCAGGTGTGGTGGCTCACGCTAATAATCCCGGCACCTTGGGAGGCCGAGGCAGGCAGATGATCACTTGAGACCAGGAGTTTGAGACCAGCCTGGCAAACATGGTGAAACTTTGTCTCTACTAAAATACAAAAAAATTAGCTGGGTGTTTTGGCACCTGCCTGTAATCCTAACTTCTCAGGAGGCTAAGGCAGGAGAATCCCTTGAATTCTGGAGGCGGAGGTTTCTCCAAGAAAATGACATGATTCAACAAATAATTCAGTACTTTTTGCAATGGAAGTAATTCGAAAATAGCCAGAGATGCCTCTTAGGTTACGACTAATCTCACTGAAGAGTCATGCCCTGAGTCCCAAGTGTTGTTTGATGCCAAGCCTGAACAACTGTTACCTGGATTGTGGACTCAGCTGGTTTGATGTTGGATAGGTGAGAGGCAATAACTAGAAAAGATAGATCATAAAAGGCCTTCAGAAATCTTCAATTATAGGTGTGGTGTTTTCAAGTTACCCTGTTTTTCACTAAACTCAGCTCCACTCAGGAGCTGACTGAACTCTGACTGTCATTAGCCAGTCAAAGAGAAACGACTTTGTAAAGCTTGACAAATAGAGAAATAAGAAAGGAGGAAGCTGGAGGAGGAAGCTGATGCTTCCATCTTTACCTGGGGTGCAATGTTTATATGAGACGGGCAACCATCTAGTCTTAAGCTCAGCAAGGAAACTCCAAGAAAGTTTGTATCCCAGGTCCTCCCTTTCAGTGAATCTCTGAGGAGGCCTCTTTGATCTCTTGAACTCCTGTTCCAACCCAAGCTGAGAGAAATTCTATCTCCCATTTAGTTACAATCTTAGTTCTGAGATACAAGTGGCATCCAGGGCATCCTCTGTCAATCTAGGAAAATAATGAGCAATAGGAAATATAATTTTCATATACCCAAACATTTAAACATGCACCTTGTGCCAAAGGATCAAGAAACACACATTTCCCCCGCCCCCCCGAACTGTCAGCTGGACCTCCTTGGTCTTGCATAGGGTAACTGTTGTAATGTCAGAAGGCTGTTACGGAAGAGAACAAGTCATGGAAAAGACATCCAAAATTATCTAGTTCGGTGGAGCTTGTCCCTTGCTGTATATTAGAACCATCTGGAGAATTGTACAAAATACCAATTCCAAGCCCTACTCTCCAAAATATTCTGATTTAATCTTCTGGGCTGGGGTCTGGCAAAATTATTTTTTAAATTTCTCCAGGGTGATTCTAAAGTACAGTAAGAGCAGACACACAAAGATTTATTTGTGTCCCTTTACTATATAACAGTGTCTGACATATAATAAGGCCCCCTAAATAATGGTTATAACAGGAAAGGATAAATGTGTTAATTAATTGATAAACATGTAAGTCAAACCTTTTTCTAGAAAGCTGGAAACAAAAGCAAATATTCTGAGATATGAGCTTGGTTTGCTCCTATATTTCACTTGGGTGGATTTTCTCAGTATTGTACACCGTGATCAGTCAGAGTAAAAATAAAAATTGAGTACTGGCTCAAATGTAGACTCTGAAGATGCCATCAAAATGGTGTGGTACTTCTAAAATTGCATGCACAAATATTTTTATATTCCTCCCTTTAAGAGGTGGAGTCTAATTTCCTGCCCCTTGAGTGAGGGCTGGATTTAATGACTGGCTTCTAATCAATAAAATAAAGTGGAAGTTGTGGTGTGTAACTTTGGAGACTAAGTCACAAAAAGGCACCCTGATTATTGCTCGCTCTCTCTCTCTCTCTCTGATCACTGACTCTGGGGAAAACAGCTGACATACCGTGACGATGCTCAGGTAGCCCTGTGGAGAATCCCACATTGGTATGAACTTAGACCTTCTGCCAACAGCAATCTGAGTGAGCCATCTTGGAAGTGGATCTTGTAGGCATGGTCAAGCCATCGGATGATTTCTCATGAGGTTGCAACCTTGGCTGACAGTTTGATCCAGCTAAGCCGTTCCCGGATTCCTGACCCTCAGAAATTACGTGAATAATAAATGTTTGTTGTTTGAGGCTGCTAAATCTTGGTGGAATTTGTTATGCAGCAGTAGGTAACTAATACAGGAATGCATGATCCCTGGCCTCTACAAATTTACAATGTAGTTGGAAAAGTAGGTTATAGGCACAAAAAACATAACTAACTACAAAAGAATTTAAACATTCTATCAGATGAACAGAACTGCTGTGGAGTAGAACTCCAGGGGATGACATCCACATGATGGTCTTCATGAATTGCATGTCCTGAAGCACTGTGGACTTGACAACAAGTAATAATTTAAAGGAAGAAATCAAAGTTATAAAAGTTTGAATTGATAAGATTTGGATAGACACAGTGAGAAGACGATACAAGTCTCAAGATATGTCTTTGGGAATCTCTCATAGTTATAATATGTCTGTTGAAGCCAATGATGTAGTTCCATCACATCATTTTTTATATATATATATATATATATAAATATATAAAGATATATAAAGATATATATATATATAAAGATCCATTAATCTGGATCTATAATTAACTCACTGAGATTGCATTCAGCATCCTATGAAAACAGATCAATAAAAAATTGCCATTAAAGTAGCTGATTATTCATTGAGCAAGTTAAGTTTTCTTGTCTTTAATGTTAACATTGTTCTTGGCATTTGTTTGCTTGCTTTTGAGATGCAGTTTCACTCTGTTACCCAGGCTGGAGTGCAGTGGCACAGTCTTGGCTCACTGCCCCCAACCTCCGCCTCCCAGATTCAATTGATCCCTGTGCCTCAGCCTCCTGAGTAGCTGGGATTACAGGTGTGCACCACCATGCCTGGTTGATTCTTGTATCATTAGTAAAGACAGGGCTTCACCATGTTGGCCAGGCTAGTCTTAAACTCCTGACCTCAAGTGATCCTCCCACTTCAGGCACCCAAAGTGCTGGGATTACAGGCGTGAGCCATCGTGCCCTGTCTGTTCTTGGCATTTTTTTTTTATTGCTGTATGTTGTGTTTTTTTGAACTGTACCAGCAGTGGGCCTCTGATCACCATTTGTATAAAATGACTTAGCACTGTCAAAGGTGATTAGAGACTGAAATTCGGATTTAAACTGGAACAATCAGATCCATTCGCAGGAAGTTAGAATTGTGATTTAGACCAGGTGCGGTGGCTGACACCTGTAATCGCAGCACTTTTGGAGGCCAAGGTGGGCAGATGGCTTGAGTCCAGGAGTTAGAGAACAGCCTGGGCAACATGGCAAAACTCCACCTCTACAAAAAAAAAAAAAAAAAAAAAGAAATTAGCTGGGCATACTGCTACACACCTGTAGTCCCAGCTACTCAGGAGGCTGAGGCGGGAGTATCATATGAGTACAGGTGGTCGAGGCTGCAGTGAGCTGAGATTATACCATTGCACTTCAGCCTGGATGACAGAGAGAGACCCTGTCTCAAAGAAAAGGAAAAAGAATTGGGACTTAGTTGTCCTTCCTTCCTTCTAGAAAGGGTCGCACTCTTTCACCCAGGTTGGAGTGCAGTGATGCAATCTCGGCTCACTGCAACCTCCCCCTCCTGGATTCAAGCAACCTCATGCCTCGGCCTCCCGAGTAGCTGGGATTACAGGAGAGTGCCACCACGCCTGGCTAATTTTTGTATTTTTAGTAGAGAGAAGGTTTCGCTATGTTGCCTAAACTGGTCTTGAACTCCTGGACTCAAGTGATCTGCCCACCTTGCCCTCTCAAAGTACTGGGATTGCAGGTGTGATCCACAATGCCTAGCCTGGGGTACTTTCTTAAATGGAGGATACATTGGTATATGTTGCCAGTCATTTTCTTCCATATTAACTGGGAAGCATAGACATCTAGTTGAGAGACACAAAGGGGAGAAACAGAGAGGGGAGAGAGTTCTATAGCTTCCATGAAATATTCCTGTAACTTTATTTGTTAATTGCCCTTTATCACAGCAGCTGGTTACAAGTAGATCTTTCTGCAACCAAAAGAACCCAATTACAGTAGCATTCATGAATTTACAGTTTAGACTACTAATATTAAAATCCACTTGAACTTTGTCAATTGCATATTATAATAGGGTCCCAATGGCAAAGCATCTATTATTTTGTACTTTAAGGGATGTTCTTTTTCCTAACTTCCCAAAGAAATGGCACAAGTAAAAGAATTTATAAACAACATCTGTCTAGCTCATGTTATTGGTTATTTGTGTGAAAATTTGTCTTATTACTCACACAAGATTTTTTTTTACCTTCTGGAAAAGAATAATCCACAATTTCCTGTAAGTAAAAAAGCCAAGGACATTTTTAAAAATTCTGATCTAAGTTATTTCTTCACTTTTAATTATTACAACTACTATTACCCTATCCAGCCAGGAAAAACGTCTGACCTGATATAAATAAAGCTTTAGAACAATATTGATTTAAAAAGTTTCAATAGTAATGGTAGGGTAATTTAAATAAAAGGACTGTCATATTCCCATATGAAATACAGATAAAAGAGTTAATAAGATAAACCAAAAAATGAGTTTGAAAAACTGTAAGATTAATTGAATGGATACAAGCAAAGACTAAGACATACAGCAATATTTCCCTCTATTTTCTTCCCCAGCAGTGTTTCAGATGATTCTGAATTCCAGAGGAAGTGGTAAGATCTTTTCATGGTTGGTTTTTCCTTTTTTTCCTGCGGAAGGATCATATCTGGCTTAGTGACGTCTATTGTAAGAGATTGTTTTTCAGAATATTTTAACTCATCTTTTGGGTCACTGATCTCAGGTCCGAAGATTGCAAAATGTTTCCAAATGCAGCTTGTTCCTTTGAGCACTCCTCTTTCATAATTCTAGTTATGAAACTAGTAACTCGGGCTATCTGTCCTGGTGCAGAGGATTTATCTTTTCATCTCAGGAAATTTTGAAGAATTGTAAACGTGTATCAGATTATCCAAAATTATTGTATTAGTCTTTTATGAAAAATTTAAGTTACTATTTCTGCTTCTATCTCTTCTGGATTTTTCTTTATTGTGTTTGTATTGTTTCTTGCACCTGGTGTGATTTTTTTTTTTTTTTTTTGAGAAGGGGTCGTACTCCGTCAACCAGGTTGGAGTGCGGGGATATGACCTCAGTTCACAGCAACCTCTGCCTCCCAGGCTCAAGTTATCCTCCCACCTCAGCCTCTCGAATAGTTGGGACAGGTATGGGTCTCCATGCCCAGTTAATTTTTGTATTTTTAGTAGAGATGGGATTTCACCATGTTGCCCAGGCTGGTCTCGAACTCCTGAGCTCAGACACTCCACCCATCTAGGCCTCCCAAAGTGCTAAGATTACAGGCATGAGCCACTGAGCCCTGCCTTGCGCTTGGTATGAATGCTTTTGTTATGGTAGCCAGTGGTGATTCTATCAGCTTATTTCACCCTTAGTTTTTATTCCTTGCAAAAATTGAAGAAATTAACACAATCTAAGGCAAGTATTTAACTTTAGAAACCTTTGATTTTTTTTTTTTTGAAACTCAAGATAGAGTGGTGAGTCAGCAGGGAGTAATACACTTGGTTTGTGGGAAGCATAGCTTTGGGTGGGCTGAGATGATAATGCCAGAGCCAGGTGTGGTGGCTCATACGTGTAATCTCAGCACTTTGAGAAGCTGCAGTGGGAGGATCACTTGAGCTCAGGAGTTTGAGACTGGTCTGCAACTTAGTGAGAACTTATCTGTATAAAAAAATTTTTAAAAGTTAGCCGGGCGTGTGGTGCACGCCTGTAGTCGCAGCTACTTGGGAGGCTGAGGCAGGAGGATTACTTGTGCCTGAGAGGTCAAGGCTGCAGTGAGCCATGATTGTGCCACTGCACTCCAGCCTGGCCAATGCAGATAATGCCAGATATATAAGGCAGAGAAGGAAGCAGGGTGGCTGGAGTGGTAAGGGAAGTGCATGCATGAAGATACACACTGGATTAAAGTGGTCCACCTGAGATGATACGATTGTGTAAAGAATTGAGAGAGGCTCTGTATGTGGCCTAGGGAGTTGGTATTTACCTACATCTGCTCTTTCCTGACACACATTTCCTAGCCAGTCCATCATCTAGACAGTACCACATGACTGAGTGCTGGCCAGTGCACTTCTAGTGATGATGACCACATATTCCACGAAAGCTTCCATTCTTTCATTCTTTCTCCCATCCACCTTGATAGAAATGAAGGATTCTGAGGGCCTAAAGGACAGTGACACTACAGAATGAAAGGAGAAGGGATTCTGAGTCATTGCTTTGACACGAGGATATTGGACTTTGCATAAGCAAGAAATAACTTGATATTATGACAAATCACTGAAAACTGGGCTTTGTTTATTATGGTAGCTAGTATCAGTTCTCTTGATTAATACAATATCTCTTTGGTTCTGCTATTGTCTTTGACATTGTCACAGAAAGAGAATAAAAAAGGAATACAGAAGCAGAAAAATATTACTCGGGGAGAGGGTATTAGTGGATGGGGGAGGGAGCAGCAGAAAACAGATGGCATTGGGCATGGAGGGCCTCATGAAATAGGAAACATTGTGTGGGTGAACTGACCTAATTTTAGAACGGAGCAGGATGCCTCTAAATGTACCTTGATTTGCGTGAAAGTAGAGTGACGTATTTTTGACAACTACAATTAAAAGGATATACCACCTTCTAGTTTATGCAAGTGTAAACGAGGCACAATAAATTAAGTTTATTAAAAATATGAAATAGGAAAAAATCGGATATCAAATATCAAGTTCCTATGTATATACCAAGACTTTTTAAAAATGCTAAAGTACACGATATGTATTTTAGAATACCATGTGGAAGATTAGGAGAGGCCTTAGACCCTGAGCTTGCTGAGCTGGGGAGTGCTGTGAGGCTGTGCACTGTATGTGCAGAATGTTTGGATTGTGTGTGATTAACTAGGAAGCATGCAGGGCCTGGGAGCCCAGAGAAAGTGGCAGGAGAGGACTGGTTTTTCTCTTTGCTTTTAGTATTTAAATAAAGTGACTTAGAAGTCAATCTTCATTCAATGAAAACAAAATTTCATTATCAGCTTTGGAACAGTTATTTGAAATTACAGAACATGTGAATGGTAAGGCTCAAGTTTCCTTTGAAATTTAGCAGAGGTTTTTTTTTTTTTTTTTCTGAAACATGGAACAAATACGAAAGTCTGAAATAATACACCAAATGCTCATTTTTCCATAAATGATTCCTTTGTGACCATCAAGTCTATGTCATTATCTTTTAAATATGCTAACATTGTGGCACCCATTGATTAGAATAAAAGCACTCCTGTATTCCTTCCACAAACTGTCAGTGACAGACAATTCCTTTGGCTTGGGACTTCTTCTTTCTTACTCCCCATGCCCAAATTAGAGATTTGCTTGGACTGAGAAGTTAAGTCTATTAGTTTACAAACAGAGGTCCCACAGGGTTTGGCACCCACAGGTCCAGGGGTTCTGAGGTTCTTAGTACACTAATCGTTGTGGTCACCTACTGTCATCTATGAAGCAGATTTCACAGGGGTGTCATTTCTATCAGGAACAGGAAGCCTGTGGCCTTTAGACTCTAAAAATCTTATCTGTTATAATCGCTACACTGGAGATTGACTGAACAAAAAGAATAGATGCCTTAAACACCACTTGTGCTAAACCTGGGACTTAAATAATTTCCAGCAAACTATATGTGTATTTTTTCAGAATTCAAATTTAATATACATTCTATGTAGAAAACTTGAAAAATACAGAAAAGCCAAAGAAGAAACTGAAAATCTCTGTACTTACACTATTAACAACATGTTATATACATGTATGCGTATAATTGTATGTGAAGATTTGTGTATACTTTTACATTATAAATATAACATGTAAAGGTATATGTTATATATTTCTATAAATGTATAATTTTTATATTCATATTGTATATTTATATGTAAATATATGTACATATTTATAATTTTATACATATTTTTATTAGTGATAAACTTTGGGTTATATTATAAAAGCTTTCTCACTTTAATTGCTAATATTCTTAAGAACTTCTAAAAATATTCTTTCAAGTGCCTACGCAAGAGCTTTCTTCTGTCATTTATTTCATTCTCCAAAAAATTTGTATGATGGAAGACCATGTATCCTGTATAATCTTATTTTACCACTATTACATTTTTCTTTAAAACACATGGTATTCTCTTTGAAATGAAGCTTTAGCATTATTAGAGAGAACTGTGAACTATAGCTCATCAACATCTGCAAAACGAGGCTTAGTAAATCAAGTGTCATGTGTACTTCTTTACATACTATAAGTGTGTTGTACTGCCATTGGGGGTGACTGCAGAAGCCATATTTTAAAAAGTCTCCCTGATTTGGCCATGAATTTAATAGTTTTGGCCATTGTCTATGATGCCTTTAGAGTCCATGAAGGGTCACTTACTGCTAGAGGTGATTCAGTAGTCTCTCCATTTTTCCCAAAATGATAAATGATAAGCCATTTTAATGATTTTCCATTTCATTGGAAACCTTGGCACTCTCAAAATCTATTATAAGGAATGTTCACCTAAGTCACTTGTAAGTATGTGATGGCATGCTGAGCTTAATTTTTACTTTGCCTTGAAGCAGGCAGAGTGTCAGCAATTCCTCTGTTTCATGTTCACAGTTAGACCTAAAACAGAAAGCAACTATTGTTTATTCCAAAAGTCATTCAGGGCCTTGGGTTCTATACATTTTACCACATGACACCTGGAACCAAGTGGAAATGTGTTATACTTCCAGCTGGTCTTTGTCTATTCTGAAGGTCTAAGTATTCAGCAACCATGCTTAGGAGAAGGGGTGGATGCTAAGGGAAGTACAAATCACTGAAGTTAAAAGGCTTGCCATCTTTTAGGGAGTTGTAAAATTGTGGTCACAGTTTTATTTATCACAATCTAAATCCTGTGAAGAATGGTTGTTCTCCAAAGAGAAGAACTTTGGAGTTCTTCTCTATTTGGAAATGGTCAAATAGTTTCCCTTTCTTTTTCTTTCTTTCTTTTCTTTCTTTTTCTCTTTTTCTTTGTTTCTTTTTCTTTCTTCTTTCTTCTTTCTCTTTCTTTCTCTTTCCTTCTTCTTCTTCTTCTCCTTCCTTCCTTCCTTCTCTCTTTCTCTCTCTCTCTTTCTTTCTTTTCCTTCTTTCCTTCCCTCCCTCCCTCCTTCCTTCCTTCCTTCCTTCCTTCCTTCCTTCCTTCCCTCCTTCCTTCCTTCCTTCCTTCCTTCCTTCCTTCCTTCCTTCCTTCCTTCCTTCCTTCCTTCCTTCCTTCCCTCCTTCCTTCCTTCCTTCCTTCCTTTTCTTCCTTCCTTCCTTTCTTCCTTCTTTTTTTCCATAGAGTCAGGGTCTCACTCTGTCACCCAGGCTAGAGTGCAGTGGTGCAATTATAGCTCACTGCAACCTTGAACTCCTGGACTCAAGCAATTCTCCTGTCTCAGCCTTTCAAGTAGCTAGGACTACAGGTGCATGCCACCACATCCAGCTTAGTCAAAGAGTTTAAATTCTGCAAAATAAGCAAATCTTGCAATTCCAACTGGACAGCTTTGTATTCTAGATAGTATTGGGCAAAATACAAAATCCACTAAACTTTACTTGTAGACTTCTATAGGTTTGATGAGATAGAACAATATAATCACAAGTATAGTGCCCAGAAAACAAGAAAATATATAATACTATTCAGTTTGTTAGTAGAAAATGTAACAAAATATAATAATAATAATAATAGCAATGAAGCAGTACCTGAGTTCGCTTACATAGTATCACGGTATGCTACATTTAATAGTTAAAAAAAATTGGGTGTTTGCAAGGGAAGCTTTCCAGTGCAACCATTTAGTGGATAATTCTGTCTCTCGGTAAAATCTCCTTTCGGGAAACCAGGCAGACATTAATCTAGAATTGTACTACAATTTTCCAATCTCCCAGTAACTCTTGTGTTTGAAGTTTGTTAAGTATTTTATAATGCTTGTGTCCTTGACTCCTTGACTTCAATATTTGCCTTGCCAAAGAATTCCAATTTACCTTTTGTTTTTAAGGCATGCTCAATTCCTACTTCCTAATAACGACATGAACCTGTAACGCTTTAAAAAATAATTTCTCAACCTGAGTAGTATTTATTCCTCTTATTATTTGCTCTTAATATTAGACCTATTATAAAAATCCATAATATGGTCTATATATTTTTCTTTAGTTGTGTAGTACAGAATTGGTCATATTTACTTGTATAAATTTCTTTGTTTCATATCCAGGAAAGTAATTTCCTTTATACAATTTTCTATTATACTATCAGCAGGCATAGTCTACTAGTCTGAATTTCAAAGGAAACTGAGCATTCATCTAAATAAAATGAATTATTATTGAACCTATCATGGTAATTATTTGGACTTGTTAACCCCTAAGAACTACTTCAGACTACTTACAGTTTTAAGGTGCTTTTATGAGAGAGACAAAGAGTGTGCATGTGTGCAAAAGAGAAATCACACAGTCTTCCTGTGCTGTGCGGAGAGCAAAATGGTTCATTCCATCCTGCTTCTACCTCTGTCTCACATCAAAGTAATTCATCTATGTTCAGAAAAAAAATTTTCCCTGCCTTTGCCACAATACAAATATTTTTGAGAACACTTACATTGAGTGTTTTTCTATCTCATCTAGGATGAAATGTATGTACTTTGTTGGTGAAACTCCTACAAAGCAGAAAATGCCAACTGCTCATCATCTCTCTTAAGGCAGAAACAGGGCTGGTATTGATTGATAGAGAGGATAGAAAGGATATAGGAGGGAGCTGTGTGAGGAAAAATTAATCTGGTATTTCTGGCTCAAAAGTGAAGGGATGTGTATTAAAAACTACTTCTGTGTGGCCGTGAGCAATGGCTCACACCTGTAATGCCAGTACTTTGGGAGGTCAAGGCAGGAGGATCATTTGAGGTCAGGAGTTTGAGACCAGCCTAGCCAACATGGCAAAACCTCATCTCTACTAAAAATACAAAAATTAGCTGGGTGTGGTGGCGAGGGCCTGTAATCCCAGTTACTCGGGAGGCTGAGGCAGGAGAATCACTTGAACCCGGGAGGTGGAGGTTTCAGTGAGCTGAGATCATACCAATGCACTCCAGCCTGGGTGACAGAGCAAGACTGCCTAAAAAAAAAAAAAAAAAAAGAAATCCTCTGCGAGTAGAGGTAGTGGTGGGAGGTAGTTGTGAGAAGAATATGCCAATTATTTTGATTCTTTACTAATGTTCTAATCAGAATCAGGAATCAAAATGGGACTTCTTCCACTTCCTAATATCCCAAGCACCTGATGCACAAATGCAGGTGCTGCCATTGGGGCGGGGCTGGAGCAGGAAGGAAGGGGATTCTCATGCTGCAATCTCAGCCTATTCTCTGGGGACGGAGACCCGTACCCTCCCTGAATATTTTAGTGTGACGGAATACTCAAACAGCGCCTCTACTCCAGCAGCTTATCCAATATCACTTTCAACATCTCTGGGTTAAAAAATAACTAGAACTTTTAAGAACTGCTATCAGGCTTAAACTCTGGGTAATAAGCGAGAAACGGAAAGAGATTCTTTCTCATTGTTTCACTTGATCCTCTGTCCTGCCTCAGTTAGGCTGTGCCTTGGCGCTTGAATTTTCATATCATCTCCATCCAGCTGCTTAATCATCACTGGCAGTGACTTAGGCCCTGTGGAGAACTGGCTAAACATCATCCATCTTAATATTTTTGAATTTATTCTTTTCCCTCTAATGAGCTGATGGATGAACTTCATCTTATTATTTATTTCTTAAAAATTCTTAATTTCCAATTCCAAAGCATTTATTTTTTATTTTAAAATTATTTCTTGATTTCATCTTAATATAAATTAATCTTTTATTGGTATTTTGATTTATAATGGTAAATAAAATTTAAAGGTAGCCATTATTTTGAACTGAGCTTCTGCACAAGGCCCCAGCAGAACAAACCAAAATGGAGTCACTTGTGTTAAGTGCCACATAATCAAACTGAAATGAAAAAGAACAGGAAAATCTCGAAATAGGCCAGTTTTTCCAAAAAACACGAGATTCACAGCAACCAGTCCTAAAGGGTCCAGTTGACCTGAGCCAGCATGATAACAAAGTCCTTTCTGCTTTAACCCTTATGAGGAAAGTACTCTGAAGTAACCTGAGGTTAAACAATTTGCTTTTTTGTATTATGCCATTTCCTTGCTCCTGCTCAAGTTTCCTTACAAAAATCAGTTGTCCTGCCATACCCAATGGGGCTCCCTGTTTTGCAGATGAGATGCTGTCCAGTTCATGAATCACTAATAAAAACCAATTACTCATTAAACTGAATTTGTTGACATTTTTCTTTTTTAACAATAATCAGACATGCCCACATAGTGTGAAAAATATAATATACTTTATTTAAAAATAATTTCAATATAAATTTTCAAAAACTCTCTCCCCTATAAAATATGAAGTATGAGGAAGAGGGAAGGATGAATAAGAAGACAAAGAGGAAAGATTCCAAACTTTACTATGTGACCAGTCTTCCAAGAGAAATTTTGTAGGGTTAAGAAAAGGCTTTTTCTCTTTCAAAAGTGCCTATACTGTTCTAGTTTATAGAGGTTTTGAATAACTGGACCAAAGATAAAGTAAAATCTGTTTATCTTTTTGTTCATCCTTTGAATTTGTCAATTCTGTTGTATTTGCTCTATAATCTACATTGGCAAATTGCAATTTTGTGTATTTTATCAAGACTCTGTTGTGCTGACTTTAAAGTTTATTCTTTAAAAAATTATTTTCTTTTTCAAACTTTTTTATCTTTTTCCAGGAAAAGGGGTCTACTTTCCACAGGTTAGTCTTTATCTTGGTGACTGACAAGAAGCAATAACTTTTGACTCAGAATCCTTTGGGTTGTCTTGAGAAATCATGATGTGGTTGGATATGGAAAGGTCTTGATTCTTATCAATATGTAGTTCCTAAAATTGTGGAATAGAGTCATTGCTTGGTTGTGAAGATGACAGTGTGTTCTTCTGAACCTTGGACACAAACAGTTAAACTGATTACATTGCTTTATCTTCAGAGTACAGTGAGTCTTAATAACTTGGTTTACTACAATGAGAAATTACATGTTATCTAGAGTTGGGTATTACGGAGCGGACTTATTTCAAACATACTTAGTACAGGCATAATGAATCAACCATGAAATGACAAATACACACTTCTTTGACTTCATACTGTGGAACCAGATAAGTAGAAGCGATTACAACCATTTGGTTATGAAATACTCATGCATATGTAATTTTCCACACAAAGCCCTTATGACTAACAGGTCTTGAAACAAGAATGAGATGCAAAAAGTAAATATCATCTTTTGTTGTTCATTTATTCCTTTTGTCCTCTCCTAACCCCAGTAATCCTTAAAAATCTATTCTAGTTTGAAACCTGTTATATAGACTACTGCCAAAATGAAAATAACAAGTTTTTCATAGATCTTTAGTGGTTTTCAAGACTCCTTGGATGATTGTGAAGCAGAGTGAATTACAGATGCAGTTCAATAAACTGTAGCCTTGAAAATGAAAGCTGTTTGGTAACACGAAGATGATATGGCATCTTATTTGTTCAATAATTGCTATGCATTTGGATTTTTAAAGGCATAACTTCTGTAACCAAATCAATTTTTTAAAATCAAGAAAAAAGGTGCTTTAATTTAGCTACTAGGGTAAAGGTGACTTTTTTTTCAGCTCAACAAATTTATTGGGCATCATTTTGTTTCAGGCACTGTGTTAATTGCCTAGGATAACAAAGCAAATGAGACAGAGACAAGTGAAAGTGGGAACACTCTTAAGGAGCTTAAAATAGTGATCAAACTGCCTTGTAAGCAATTTTTTTTTTTTTTTTTTTGAGACGGAGTCTTGCTCTGTCGCCCAGGCTGGAGTGCAGTGGTGCGCTCTCAGCTCACTGCAAGCTCCGCCTCCTGGGTTCACGCCATTCTCCTGCCTCAGCCTCCCGAGTAGCTAGGACTACAGTAGGTGCCTGCCACCACGCCCGGCTAATCTTTTTTGTATTTTTAGTAGAGATGGGGTTTCACCCTGTTAGCCAGGATGGTCTCGATCTCCTGCCCTTGTGATCTGCCCGCCTTGGCCTCCCAAGGTGCTGGGATTACAGGCGTGAGCCACCACGCCCGGCCCCTGTAAGCAATTTTTAAAAAATTTATTTTATTGTGTTAAGAACACCTAACATGAGATTTACCCTCTTAACAAAATTTTAAGTCTACATTACATTATTGTTGACTATAAGTACAATGTTGTACCATTGTATGCCAAATTTCCAGAGCTTATTCTAGAGCTTATTCAACTTGCTTCACTGAAACTTTATGCCCATTGATTTAAATCCCCATTTCCTCTCCCCCATCCCCTGGCAACCACTATTCCATTCTTTAATTCTGTGAAGTTGACTATTTTAGATACCTCATAAGTGGAATAATGTAGTATTTGTCTTTCTGTGATTGACTTATTCCACTTATCAGCAGAGTAAAATGGCAATCTATAGAGTGGAGAAAATATTTGCAAACCATGTAGCTGATAAAGGGTTAATTTCCAAAATATTTAAGGAACTCCAACAATTCAAAAGCAAAAAACACTTGATAACCCAATTAAAAATGGACTAAGGACTAGAATAGACATTTCTTCAAAGCAGACATACAAATGACTAACAGGTGTATTAAAAAATGCACAATGTCACTAGTCATCAGAGAAATGAAAATCCAAACCACAATGAGATTTCACCTCACAACTGCCAGGACAGCTATTATGAGAAAACAAAAAGACAAGTGTTGGTGAGGGTGTGGAGAAACCAGAACCCTTGTACACTGTTGGTGAGAATGCAAAATGGTGTGGCTGCTATGGAAAACAGTATGGGACTTCCTAAAAAAATTAAAAATAGAACTAACAAATGAACCAGCAATCCCACTTCTGAATATTTGTCCAAAAATGAAATCAGAATCTTGAAGAGACATTAACACTTATATATTCATTGCAGCACTACTCACAATAGCCAAGATGTGCAAACAACCCAGATGTCCATTGACAAATGAACAGATAAACAGAGTTTGCGTAGACATACAGTGGAATACTACTCAGCCTTTAAAAAGGAAATTCTGCAAAATGTGCACAGAAGGACCTTGAGGATAAAGGTGATCTTTTAGAAGGGGAAACAACCCCTTTACTATGTAACACCTGTGTATTATCTGATAGAACATTCAGGAAAGAAACCGTAGTGCCCCGATAGTTCCTGAGTATCTTTCTAGTTTGTGTGAGTGTTCTTACCCACTCTTTCAAGTCTTTCATTAAATGACCACTACTCCCCTCCTGTAATGTACAAAAGTCTTCAAAATGATTTTGATGAATGCACAGAGTAAGGATATATAATGTGGTACAGGTCACACACTTCACAAATCAGCTTTTGAAAACATCTTTTAATCATGGAAACTAATATTATTGTAATTTTCCTACTTTTCTTGCTCTGAATTCCCAGGACTTTTTTTTTTTTTTTTTTTTTTTTAAGGCAGTCTATCTTTGTTGCCCAGGCTGGAGGTGCAGTGGCACAATCTAGGCTCCCTGAAACCTCTGCCTCTTGGGTTCAAGCAATTCTCTTGTCTCAGCTTTACAGGAACCTGCCACCATGCCTGGCTAATTTTTGTATTTTTTGTAGAGATGGGGTTTTGCCATGTTGTCCAGCTGGTCTCAAATGCCTGGCCTCAAGTGATCTGCTTGCCTTGGCCTCCCAAAGTGCTGTAATTACAGGTGTGAGCCACTGCACCCAGTCTCCAGAACTTTTCAATCTCTCTCTCTCTCTGTTTCTCTCTCTCTCTCACACACACCCCTTTGAAATAAATGTAATCATACCAAAACTCAAAATAGTGATGTTGAAATTGTCTCTTTCCTTCATTAGTGTTACAAAACAAATGCTAGGAGTATAATCCTAAATTTTAAAAAAAATCAAATTTGTGATTTGTTTACAAACTCATAAAGGTTTATTACAGGCAAAAAGTAAAGTTTGACCTTGCTAAAATTTGAATTATTGTATCTAGTAGAAAGCAGTGATTACTTATGTTTTTTCACAGTCCTAAAATACTATTTCATGTACTGAAAGTGCTCATAAATTTCTTGAGCTATGTCAGTTTTAGGAACTTTGGCTCCAACCTTGGTTCTCATAGTTAGATCCAGTTGCTGAGTCCACTGCAAGGGCCAGGCTGGGAACTGAACTGAGACATCCATAGTACTCCCAAGGACCATGACAATAACACTTGATAATAGTATCCCATTGTCACAGATGATAGGAAACACGGTTATTCGTCATTTGTGTTTCTTCTTGAAACCATGTAATTTACTTTATAAAAGATGTTTGTTAACCATAAATCAATGATACTGAAGCATCAGTAAGTATCCGGGTTGTTTTGAGTAAATTCTTTGTTAAACCCTTTTATCTCCAGTGTAGTCAATTCCTAATTAGTTGCCTAACTTGTCAAGGTGGCTTGAATAGTTATAGATTACCATGAAAATAATGTGTTTTCCTTAGGAATATTGTGCATGTATTAATGCGTGTGCTAGCTACTATGCACCAGTTTAGTAAAGCATCTGGGTGTTTCTAATGTTTATAAAGGTGAGTTTGCTTTTCTAGTACAGTGTTGTTTGGGTAGGTGAGAATAATTGAGTAAGAATAAAATCAGAATGTACCAACTACATTTCATCAATATCACTCATCTGAGTTGTATTTTATTTCACTAGTCAGTCAAAAAGACTAGAAGTGGCCGGGTGTGGTGGCTCATGCCTCTAATCCCAGCAGTTTGGGAGGCTGTGGCGGGCAGATCATCTCAGGTCAGGAGTTTGAGACCAGCCTGGACAACATAGTGAAACCCTGTCTCTACTGAAAATACAAAACTTAGCTGGTTGTGGTGGCGTATGCTTGTAATCCCAGCTACTCGGGAGGCTGAAGCAGGAGAATCACATAAACCTGGGAGGCAGAGGTTGCATTGAGCCAAGACTGCGTTACTGTGCCCCCGCCTGGGAGGCAGAGTGAGACTCCATCTCAAAAACAAACAAACAAACAAACAAACAATAAAGAGTAGAAGAGATGCAAGATAATGAAAGAGTTTCCTAGCCTCAGTCATTTGGTCCATTCTTTAAATACTACTCATGGAATATGTGGTCCTTTGACTTGGATCCTGCTAGAGAAGCAATGGAAGGACTGGGTCTATGACATTAACAATTAGAAGGCCATATGGAACACAGGCATGGCCTTGGTGCTTTCTTTTGTTTCTGCCAAAGTCAGGGTGTCCAAGAGAGATCCACTCTGGCATCCAGACACTTTGAGGTCAACACCACTTACTTATCTGATTGACACTTAACCTCAAACAAATCTACCCAGAGGCCTTAGGATCTTAAGTGCTGGTAAACAAGGTGAATTTGTTTGGGAGTTCAGTTCCCAAATGGCATTTTGTTTTCATACCTCCATTATGTTTAAACTTCCGTGATCAGATTTGGGAGGCATGGAAAATGTTGATTAAACCTTAAAGTACTTCAAGAGATTGAAAATCAGCGCAAAACTCAAGTTCCAGAATGAAATGCTTTCTGTGTCTTGTTTACTAAGATTTTCATTCAACTGGTATTTCCTGTCTTGAAATTCCACCAGTTCTATCACCATCCTGTAACCCATGTGCATACCCCTCTGTACTTGTATCCAAATTATGAAAAATCCTTTTTATTTTTGACGTTCTAAAATACTAAAAATGTAAAACAGAAACAAATGCAAAAAAGTAATCACAAAAATGTAGAAAAATGAAGACATTACCAAGGAAATGTTAGGTGTCTCTTACAGAGGAAAGAAAATGTGATGGAGATGGGGTATACAGAGTTTCTGTTTGGAGTGATGAAAACATTCTGGAAATATATAAAGGTGATGGTTGTAAAACATCGTGAATGTAATTAAACCACTGAATTATACCCTTAAAATGGTTAAAATAATACACTTTATATGTATTTTACTACAATTTTTAAAAACTCCAATAAAGTAATATACCAAATACCATTGAAGTGTACACTTTAAATAGGTTTTATGGAATGTGAATGATATCTCAGTAAAGGTGTTAAGGAAATGTCATGGAGAGAAAGAGGATCAAGCCTACTGAAAGAGAAAGATCACAGGTGACGTGTTAGAGTCCTAGCCTTTCGGTTTTCATTTTTGAGAATTTGATTTTATTTGCTTCTCCCTACACAGTACTATATGGCAGGTGTCCCACTTTAATGCACATTTGGAGGAAACAGAATGGCAAACTATTGTTGCTATTGGCATATGAATCTTATTTGTTTTTAGCACTGTGGCTTGTAAAACCTTGGGTTTTCCTTCCAATATTTAAAAGAATCAAGCTGAACAGTGGCAGGTAGCCTTTTTGATTTTTATCAAGATGGCAATTTGAATAGCAATAGAAACCCAGCAACCCTTTTTTTTTTTGGTCAGGTTTTCTCAAATTTTGGCAACATATAGAAAAGAGCTATCAACAATTGCCCTTGTTAGATAATTAGATGTCTAATGTATTTTTTTTTTTGTAAAGACAGAATTTTGCCATGTCACCCAGGCTAGTTTTGAACTCTTGGACTCAAGGGATCCTCCCCGCCTTGGCCTCCCAAAGTGCTGGGATTGCAGGCATAAGCCACTGCTTCTGACCCTTCGTTTTCTACTTACAGTGATAGTCTACTTATCAAAACTCGATATAAGACGAATGGGGTAGGGGAAGGGGAGGACTCACAGGAAAAGGAGACATTTTATAATTTATCAAGATAAATAATGCCACCTCAGGTTTTATAACAAATAAAGCCACCCTTAATAGCGACGAAAAAGCACTTGGATCTTTTAGTTATGGCTCTAAGGAAAATTATTAGCAGAACCAAATTTTCTCTTAGCTAACCTTTTTAACCTTTCTTGAGATGACACTGATTTTCTCAAACATACTTAAGAATTCCAAAATAAAAAATCAAAATGCCTTCCTCAGGACAAACTTGTTCTGTTCCTGATGATTCTTCTGGAACCACAGTCAATGAAATCATCACAAACACCACAGCGTTTGTTCCGGGATAGACTTTCTGATGTCTCATTCCAAGACAAAGAAAGACTGAAAAATCCAAACCGAGAAATGTTTCTCTAAAACAAACTCTGTATTGTTTGAAAGATCCTCTTCTTAACTGCATGAAAAAATGCTTGATGGAGTTATTTTTAACTGGGGACAGAACGTTCATTCTGAGAAGTGTTCAGATCCCTAATTTTATAATGAGCAGAAATACATACTGTTGAAAGACTAGGCCAAATTCAGTACTCCCATCAACATTTAGGTGCAGGATCATCAACAGACAGACCAGTTTACAGTTTTCAGGAACTAAAGTCTTCTAGCTGCAGTGAAGTCCTGATTCTGGATCACCTGGATTCATGCAAGATGGCACAGGGTGCCTGTCATCATCTACATATAGAGTTAGCTTTTTTTGCCTATGCACAATGTTTCTTTATGAATAATGAAGCTGGATGATACCAAATAGATTCTATTGCTTTATTGAGCATTACTTTCATTAAACAATGTTAGCCATATAGGAATGATTTAAAAAAACAACTAACATTCTTGGAATATGAACATCCTATTAACTGATACAAACTGACTCCATCTTTCTTATAGCAGTGAATTTTCAGGTCACACACAATCAGTCATTTATACTCCAAATACAACAGTCACTTTTGTGTTAATCATCCAGTACAATTCACAGGTTCCTATTACACAGGTGGATGTACTTAGAGAGTTTTAGCACAAAAGCTGATACAAATATGAAAGTGGGCTCAGTCGAATGGTTAGTGAGGTGCTAGAGGTGAGTGTCGGCGATGGGTATCCTCCTGAGCTCCACGATCTGGGAGTCAGTCAAGGTGCCCCCCTCCTGGCTGCCTTGACCAGATTCATTGTCACTGACACTGAGACCAGCACCTGCCACAGAAATAGAATGAACACAAAAATCCAAACTATTAATGCAGTGCATTCTTAAGAATCAATTTACATTAGGTCAATTCTTTTTATTTCTATTATATTAGTAAAAAATAAGCTATGCATTTAGAATAGATATTATTAATACCTAACAATTATGAAACTATCTTTTAGTTTCCTTTGATAGTTTTTTAAAATGTACAGATTAATTTCTAAAGACACACATTTGGGTTCTCAATCTTTATTGTTTGTTTCCACATGGTGGACAGGTGTAACCTACTATCAGAATATAATCTCTCAATGGGGGTCTCATCCAAATAGAAAACCAGTCAGGTTATTAGACTTTTTCACCAGTGGGGTAGGATTTGCTGTTACAAAACATATAGGCCCCGAGCTCATATGCACTGAGGTCCATCACTTGAGATTCAGTGTTGGGCAGTGATCTGAGAAGAAAGACAGGTATGTGAGAACACCTGGAGTCACACCAGTGCCCTGAAGACATTGGCTCTGAATGATTCAGATCTGATCCTAAGATAAAAATAATTACATAACACAGTGCCAAAATAGATCCACACGGGAATTCCACCACAGCAGTTAACTACTGACAGTGCTCAGAATCTGTTTTGAGGAAGCTCCACTATTTGCTACTTTGTTTTGTTTTTTTGTTGTTGTTTTGTTTTTTACAACTCAGATAATTGAGAAAACTTAAAACTATGCTAGAGTAACAGCTTGTTCTTTTCTTTTTCTTTCATATTTCTAGAGAACAATGTTCTTTTCTTTTGTAATACAGTTCAGAGGAACACACTAACTATCATCCTCTCTACACACACACACAATGGGGATGTGGTCATAGGGCGTGCTGGATGAATCACCAGAGCTTACCAGGGCCAGCCCCACTAGACTCTGCAAACAAGGAGGAAAGTGAAAAGCCGCTTGCTTAGGCAGCTGGGATTTCCCTTTCTGAGATGAAGAAAAGGCAATTCTGCAGAGTTGATAGTTGTGGGAAAATGGTGAATTAGCTTAATCTTAGCCTGTCTGGAGATGGAAGCCAGAGCCTACTAGTGACCTTCTAGCCAAGCCCTTCTTCTGGGTCTCTGACCTTTGCACTCTCTCTGTTAAAGGCCACTGTTGAAACTCCACTTCCTCCCTTTGCTTCTGTGACATGGTACTTGCCCATCTCATCCTCTGATCTGCTGGCGCTTTCTAGACCTCTTCTGCTTTCTCATACATTTCCTCCTGCTGCCTCATTTCTGGAGGCCTTGTCTTCTGCCCTGCCTCAAGGCCTGCAGGATCCTCTTGCCTGCATTCTCTCCTAATGTCTCACTAGGGTTTCCAAGCTCAGGACATGGAGCAGCAGGTCACTGCCTTTTCACACCACATTCTTATTTTGGCACCTCTGCCTGGGGTGCTCTTCTCACTTCCCACCTCCTTCATGTGGCTGCCTCCACTCTTCCTACCAGTATCAACCCTGCTACCCCTTGAAACAGGATGATTCTCTTTTAAAATTTCTGACTCCCCCACTGGATTATGTCCTTCCTATCTTCGTCTCCTAGCTCAGTACACTGTAGGTGTTCAGTAAATGTCTGCTGAATGTAGTAATAAACTGTGCTCTGCATCCTAAGTCGTGAACCTGCCTGTTCCATCTCATCTCCTGTTCTGTTCCTCTGGTCTGTTCTGTATTCTGCTGCCCTCTCCTTCTCAAGAACAAATGTTAGTTCCTATTGCCAGTTGCACTGAGTTGGGAACCTTCTGCTTTGGCTCTCAAATCAGTCCTTAATCTGTCTCTAGCCTATCAAATAGATGCATCCCAACCATTGCCTTTTGGAGAGCTTTCTCTGAAACTGATCAGGTCTCCTGATGCCCTGAATGCAGCATGTTAATTCCAGCCTGAGTGTCTTCCTGCCTGTCCATCAAGGCCCATCTCTATACCTTTTTACAGATACTTATTTTTCCATCTTATTAAAATAGGGAGCTGGAGGACATAAAATGTGAAAAGTTCTCATCCCTGACAAAATCATTAATCACGTCCCCTTTATTCTCTCACACTGCCCAGGTTTCGATGATAAATTTAATAATACTCCTATCTATAATGTATACATAAGCCATAAAGTAAAATGCTTAACAAACACCCATAAACTCTTTTCCTCAAGAAACAGAATATTGCCAATGACAATGTATTTTTAAAAATTTAGTAAGTTGCTAAAATTTAACAATTTCACATAAAAAAATCAGATTTCTGGTTTCTCTTGAAAAAACAAAAACCAAAACAAACAAAAACCAAAACAAAACAAAAAAACAACCAGAAGATCAGGCAACACTGGGCCTGCATTTCTGCATTACAAAACAAACAAAAAACAACAACAAAAAAACCCATGGACCAGGCAGTCCTTCAGTTTGTCTCTGTTTTCACCCAGCCCTCTTCAATCATTTATGGAATACCATAAATAATGCTTGGCCCCTGAAGGTAACATTTGTGTCTACTTCCAGGCCTTCGAAGGACAAATGGCCCACGTTTCTCTGCTGTGAACAGGAGAACTGTGTTATTTGGAAGAACCTCAGTGAATTGTAAGATAGTGGCCATTCTATAAGGAGGTTACTAAGGCCCTGGAGCCTGTAGCAAGGAAGAGCTAAATATGGAAGCACTAGGGAGGAACAGAGAGGACCCCAAGATTGGCCTCAGGGAAGACTGAGGCCAAATCGTTTAACTAGTACCAACTCCCAGTGATTTCAGTGTCTGCCCACTCTAGATCCCACTAGGAATATCATCATAAAGCGTGTGATGACACCTGGGACAAAGCACACTAGAAAGACAAGCTCTACCTTACTGCAAGCATGCTGAGCTTGTTTAGCAACTCAAGATATGTAAGCAAGTTCTAGACTCCTCTTGAGTCACCACATCTACCTGACCCACCTCATCATCTTTTGCAGTTTCTTCCCAGTTCAAAGAAATGCACAAATATCCAAATTCTCATCCCTCACTGAGACTCAGAAAAGGCATATATTACACACAAGTATAACAAGCTGAGACCTGGGAGCACAAATCAGGTCTCCCATCTCTTTGCAATTCATTAAATGATATAGGTGGGTAGTTTGCAGTAAGTATCCTGATTTTCTGAAAGGTGTTTCCATGCTTAAATTTCAAACCAAAAGTTTAAGAAAAATCCAGCGACTGTGGTAACAGGGACACTTTCCTTTGGTCGATAGAACAGGCAATCATAAAGGAACTAAAACTAATAATTTACATTCATCATGAGCTTCACCTTTCTTAACATTTTAATATACTTTGGTTAGGATAGGGTGACTATCAGTCCTGTTTTACAGATGCAGGGACTGAGTGAGGATGAGAGGTGCTAGTTGAGTGGCCTCTGTGACAATGATCAATGTGACAATGATCTAAAGACCACACCCCTTCCATCTTTTTCTGAGGAAAAAAATCAAAATCTTTCAAAATTCCACTTTTCCATTTTGATTCTCACCTAACTTTGTTTACTACACTGGGCTGCAGAATTTCTTGAAGTTAAATAAGTCATTGTGGTTTGATGTGATATCTTGCAAAGAGAAATTTATTGATGAGTTCTTGGAGAGGTTTGAGTATTTTGGGCCTTGATTCTGAATGTTTTCATTAGTGTTCAAGGACTTGCCATCTATTTTCTTCTAACTGAAAAATAAATCATGTCTAGGTTTCTGATAGGGAAATGTTTACCATGACATTGATGTCATCGGCCTCGGATAACACCAGGAAGCCAGGGGGCTGGGGATGGTGGGGAATCAGGTTAGTCATTCTGGGAGAAGCCCCTGCTGAAGAAAGACTCCTTTCTAAGCCCAATATGTTCTAAGCTTGACATTTTCAGGAATTTTGTCAACTTGGGATCAACACAGAAATGCCAGTACTCAAGGCACACCTTGTTAAGAACGTAAATAGAGACATTCCTTTCCATCCTACCCTCACCCTGAGTCTCTGTACTAGTTTGCTTGGAACTTTCTCCTCTTCCCTAAAATGGAGGCTGTCCCAGGGTGACTGTTCCCATTCTCCTAAAGTCTTGGGGACACTGATGATACATTACACAGCTCTATTAAAACAAACAAACAAAAAAATAATAATCAGGATACCACTAGTCTAGAACTCAGTGTCTCACTTGCCTGTGGAAGTGCTGATGTACTTCAAGAACAAATAATTGAAAGACATTATGTCATCTTTTTTTAGAGTGAAATGTGGATTTCTCATAGAAAGTCGAATATTTTAACTTAAAAATTAGAAATGTCAATAGTGTTTTTTTCTAAATTTTAAAAAATGTAATATGGCTAAAATTAGATTGAAAAAGAAGTCCATGACTGGTTTATGGGCCAGGGTTTCTACTTTAGATCAAACAATTTTAATATACTTGCCTTTAATATAAGTTTGAAGTATGCAACTAAGTATGCACTAACACAGTGGCTTCAAAAACATTGTCTTGCTCACATCAGAATTCATTTGCAGCTATTAAACATGAATTTGGAGTCTGCTGACACATTTGTAAATGCTTGTAAAGAAGTGATGATGTTTTTTAATCTGGAAACTGACTACTTAAGCTTTCTCTTTTAGAGATATAGTCTTTCTCACGGTTAATCTTAACATAATTAAAAAGAGAATGTCTTAGCTAAAGAGTGTTAGCTCTCCTGCTTACCCCTTATTATGGCATTCTGACATTAAATTCTCTCTATTACACTCAGTAAAGGCATTCTACCTACTGAATTAATACAAGCATTTTAGTATGTGCTTGAATATCTGAACATTATTCCTAACTGAAAGATGATGAATTCTAAGGGAGATTAAAAGGGCACAGGAAATAGTATCAGTGGCTATTGAAAGGCCTAGTCACTCTTCCTGAATCCCATCCATCCATCCATCCAATATGGAGCATCAACTGAGATACTCAGCACTGTTACATATCCAGGGATACTGAGATGAATCCCGGTTTTTCAGAACATAAACTCTGGCCCAGGACTAGGCCAGATTCTTATTTCTACATGTTCATCTGGCCACCCTTCCTGCTTCTATGTGGAATTTGCATTGGATGGACCATGCTTCCTATTCTTGTGACCTACTTGCTCATTTGTGACTTATTAACCTCTGTCTTGATTCCTACATACTCTCCGACACATATTTTAGTGCAGGATATTAGGGTAAGGGAAGTACATAGAACAAACCTGATTAACAGGTGGTACAATTTGAGAAGGATAGACAAATAACTTTTCATCTGATACTACCACAGTGCCTGAAGTCCCACAATTAAAAATGAACTTTTTTCCACCTTGTAGGTTTTGGTTTTTAAGAGTTTTCTATTAAGATGTAAAAACCACAGAAAAAGCTTTTATCTTTTACCTGTTTATAGAAAACTTTATTATGAATGATGCTATAGCTAAGAAAGGAGGAGGCTAAAAAGAATGGCTGTTGAATGCCAAAGGCCCATTTTTGCCTTAAATTTACAGTGTTCTCTAAGGTTGGTTGCAGATGTAAGGAGAGATTGGAGGCCTGCCAGAAAGCCTAGGACATGGGCAGAAATTGGTGGCTCACTGTCACATAATCTCAAGTAGAAAATTATCAGATACATGGTAGAAACTGTTATTTGAGAATACGGAAATCTTTGCAATGTAGGATTTTTATAGGTGAGAAGAGGTGGTTAACGATTTGGCTAAAGTCAGTGGTGAATGTGGGAGCTGGCTGCCCCTCCTCATAATGTAATGCTGCACATCACTCCAGGTCAATGCCTCTGCAGGATGTAAAGCACCTGCAGTAGAAGTCTTCAGGCTGGGATTCCTTTAACTTGTGGTACATGATTCCTTTTCAAGGAGTACAAGGTGGTATGGGAAGGACAGCTTTAAAGGAATACATTCCCAGATCTTGAATTTCCATATCTATTATTCTGATTAGTCTTTTTCATTTTTGACAATCATTTACCAAAACAGACGTTTCTGTTACTCATGTTGATATGTTGAACTGTACACTAGGAATAATTGTGATGGTCACAGTATAAAAGAAATTTTGAACACCTTAGAGTCTTATGGCCACAGAAAAAAAATTAGTTCTAATTTAAAAACATGTTCTGTTGGAGAGAAATATGAGTAAAATGAATTGTAAGTATGAAATATATTATAGTAGGATAAAATTCCATGGAGAAAGTAGAATGGAAATATAAGTTCAAGGAGAAAAGAAAGTGATGTCAAATTTCCAATTATAAAAAAAAGCCTGTTCATATATTTAAAGAATGAATAACTAGATATTACATTGCTAAGGTAGTTAGCAAAGAGCCTTTGGGTTAGTTTAAAAAAATAATGTAAAATTTTTATTTTCAAACACCAAAATGTATGATACAGTGGAAATTACATTATTTGATACTATTTAAACTGATTGTGAAAAACTTTTTAAACATATGCAAAAGGCTCCATAGCTTTGACAAGTTGTTTAGGGGTTCAAATGAAAGAGACATGGAAGACCCACTGTTTCAGTACTTGACTTGGAGTGGGCCATAGTGAAGGTGGACCTGAGAGAGATCAAGGTTTGCAAACTCAAATGTCCTAGCGGCCAAGGAGGTTTTCATAAACCAGTGACATGGGCCCAGTAGGCACTAGAAAATGGAAGAGCTCATGTCCAAAGGGGCTGCTACTACTCAGTTCCAAGCAAGCAGTGCTGTGCTCGACTTCAAAGACTCTTGCTAGATTTTTCTAGAAATTCTACATTTTTAGAAAATAGCTCTAAATTTTTAATATTGGCTTAAAAAATGTTAAGATGTTATATGGATCAAGCAAAGCACTTTGTTGGGCTAAATCTGGCCTTATGAGTCAATTATAACTGCTGTAGACGGAATGGCATGTAGACTCATCCTTTATTTGACCATATTCTAGAAGGGAAAGTGTCCAGTGGCTGATACTTGATTACTACAGTACTTTTTCTAAAAATATAGGGAACCAAGTGTTAGAGATTTTTATTTTGGTCTTTTAAAGTATTTATTTCCTAGTGAGTTCAGGGAACTCTAAAGGAATGCTGAACCAAATCTATAAGTAAGCAAGACATTCCTTACATTCTAGAACCGAATGCACTTCATAGTTGTTATATAAATATAAGATGTAATGTAATATAGATCTAATTTAATTATGTTCCAAGAATTCACTTTATGTTTCCGGTGTCATAACTTCAACAACTGATGACACTGTAGCAGTGAGGACATAATCTGCCTTGAGAACAACTTGTAGTCTGAAAGTCCCTTTTCAGCCCTGACTTTAAGGAACGTTTTATCCAGCCAATCATTTCTTACTTCCTGAAACTCCTTCCTCTTTGGTTTTCTTTCTGAACTTGCTACAGTTTCTTTGTGAGACTGTCTTCTAATTCACTCTTTAAATGTTGGTATTACCTATAATATTCTTGTTTCCCTTCCTTCTTCTCCCCTGACTTCCTCATCTCTTTTCCTTTCTTCTCTTCTCTCTCCTTCCATTCTCCCAGATCAACCTTTTTTCATCTCCATAGCTTCAAATATAGTCTCTGTGCTGATGCATTTCAAATCATTCCCTTTTACCCTGGTCCCTCACTTAAGATCCAAACCTGAATATTTAGGAGCCACCAGGCCTGATGTTGACATCTAAACTTACCAGTTTTCTCCTGCATGTTGGCTGAACCAAATCTATTTGTTTATTAGCATAAACAAACAAATGCTCTATATATTTTTCCTTCAGTCAGCCATCATGGTGAGAAGCATGAGCTTTGGAAGATTGTCCCTCAGTTTTTCCTCAGCATTCCTCTTGTTGGGAAGCTCGTCTTCTCATTTTTATTTCCACTCTCCAGATTTGAGGCCTTAACCTCATTCTTTTGGAACACTGTAATAACCTCCCAGCCTTTGTGATGTTGCTTCTAAATTTATTTCTTCATACTTTCATAAGAGTTATTTTGCCTCAAAACCAATAGGAACATGCCATTCCTTTTCTCCAAAGCCTACATGGCTCACTATGCTCTATAAAACTCTCACTCCTTACCATGGCATCCGAATAGCATTTTAATATTACGCAAAGTTATCAGTGAGTGTTCTGCTCCCCCAAAATGAATGTATTGCTAGTGTTCTGGAAAGACCAGGTTAAATTAAGCAAAATGGGTTTCCTTTGTCTGGAACATTTCAGAGCTGCTAAAATGCTAATATGAATTGTGAATCTCTGCAATTTCTCAAATATACTGGGTCAGGGATCCTCCCACTGAGGAATGACTATGAATAGCTAAGGGCGGGTATTTGCTGAAACCCAGCTGGGGAACTCTAGTAGACAATTGATGGTGCCCGCAAGCTACCTGTCAGGCCTGCCTTCTGCTGCCTGGCTTCTCTCACTCTCTGCCCCTGCCACAGCAGCACTGGTTCTAAAAGAGGCCACATGCCATTAAGCCTCTGGGCTCCTGCTAATTCTATTCTCTCAGTTCCTAATGCCCTTTCCTCCATTCTTTACTTGTTTAAAACCTGTACATCCTTCAAGAATTCATAGAGAATTTTCTGTTACCTCTTCATCTCCTCTGTCATTTATAACTCTCTCCATTACTTTATTCTTTCTTATGTCATGTTTGTGTGAATGCCTATTTTTCCTAGCAAACTCTAAGCTTCATTGTTCAAATTCATCCACTCACTCAGCATTCAACAATATCTAGCAAAGGTTATTCTAAGCACTAATCTGAGTATAGGGTTGAGTTCTTATTCCTTTCTATAGTGATATGATTTGGCTGTGTCCCCACCCAAAATCTCATCTTGAACTGTAAGATTCAATTGTAATTGTACAATTCAATTATAATTGTAATTCTAGCCCTATATTCTCCACGTGTGGATGGCAGGACCAGGTGGAGGCAATTGGATCATGGGGGCGGTTTACCCTATGCTATTCTTGTGATAGTGAGTGAGTCTCACAAGATCTGATGGTTTTACAAGTGTCTGGCATTTCCCCTGCTTGCACTCACTCTGTCCTGCCACCCTGTGAAGAAGGTGCCTGCTTCTCCTTTGCCTTCCGCCATGACTGTACGTTTCCTGAAGCCTCCCCAGCCATGTGAGTCAATTAAACCCCTTTCCTTTATAAATTGCCCAGTCTGTGGTATTTCTTCATAACAGTGTGAGAATGGACTAATACAGATCGGATTTGCCATTCTTAACAAAGCACTTGCGAGGCGGTTGTGGCACAGTGACTGAGAGCATGGTCTCAGGGTCAGGTGGCCTGCCTCTGCTGCTTTGCTCCGCCGCCATTTCTTAACTATGTAACCTTGGGAAGGTTGTAAAATATGATACGTGAAAATATGCTGTTATTCTTAGGCATTTTGGAGTATTTTCAAGATATAATGTAAACTTTTAACTTCAAAATAATGAAGAAAAATGTTTTAGCAAAGCAATATACTTTAGAGCCAAACAATAAAACTATAAGATAGTAAAATGCACTTTCGAATAAATATTTTAATAACTTCAACTGGGCATGGACATATCTTCTTGCTCATGTGGATATCTAGAAATTAAAATGCACTGTGATTTTTATAGGTGTCAGTTCAAAATTTTTCTGAGGAGAAGCAATTTTTAAACTGCATATTTGATTTGAAAACAACTCAGATTAGTTTATGGTTTTCTTTTAATGTTCAAAATAGAATTTCCCCAATAAAATATCCACTATATTTCTATTATGAATGCAGCTATCATTTAGACACACAGGAAAGAATGATATCCACTAACTGTTTCACCCAGGAGCGTGTGACCTTTAATCAGGCGGTTTCATGGTCTTTTATTGCCTTAGCCTGTTTCCAGCATCATATGCTGATGAGCTGGGACCTTTAGGACTGTTTTCCTCTCATTCTGTAAGAACTATTCACTGGGGTCTCAAAGTTGAGTGGGACTGAATATATAGGAGGGTCAAAGAATTATTGTATGTGATAGCCCTTGGAAATTATAGAACTATACCATGCTCATTATGTTGCCTTTGAAAGTTTCTGCTTCAAAGGAACTCCATAAGAAGGTCTCTTTGGCAGGCCAGAGGCAAAACTCCCTCAGTGAGATCCCTATCAACTGTCTATAGCAAACTTAATAGTATCTTGGTGTTCTAGCAAGATTCCAGGACAGGGATATTTACATTTAGTTAGAGTATGCCTTTTTTGAAAGCAAGTTGTAAATTATTTTTAGGTTGTCTTATATTTTGTGCCAAGAACAAAATATCCTAGAGTTTTCCTGGGATTAGGAATGGGTCATGAGAATCAGGATGTGCTAAGGGTGACTGATACTACTTTGCAACTTCATGGGAAGAAAATATAAATTCTAACATAGCAAGAGTGCCTCCTTGTAATGTGGTTCATGGGTTCATACATACCAGTTTTCAATGCAAATATCAAATCATCAAACTCCTGGGACTCCTCATCAGCTATCAGCGACCCCTGGCCATATCCTCCAGAGGATGGGAATGTGGCTCCATTTTGTGGACTTGGCTTTAAATCAGGGCTGGCCTGACTGGCCTGTTGGAAGGATGCTCTCTCCCAGTCAGGTGGCACCTTTTTAGATTGGGATGGGGGAAAAAGAAATCATAATATGAATGCATACACATTCACTATGAAATCCATATGAACAATTGATCTCTGCCTTTCCTTACAAAGACCTTGTTAAAGGGTGGTGGCACTATTCTGAAACTAGACCTTTACTTATTTATAATTTTTTTTGGTAGAGATGGAGTCTCATTACATTGCTCAGGCTGGTCTCAAACTCCTAGGCTCAAGAGATCCTGCCTCAACTTCTCAAAGTGCTATGATTACGGGTGTGAACCACCATACCTGGCCTTAAATTTTGGTGGGAGGATTGCTTGATCCCAGGAGTTAGAGACCCGCCTGGACAAGATGGTGAGACCTCCATATCTACAAAAAATTTTAAAATGTAAAAAATTAGTTGGGTGTGGTGGTGTGCACCTGTATTCCCAGCTACTCAGGAGGCTGAGGTGGGAGACTCACTTGAGTTCAGAAGTTCGAGGCTGCAGTGGGCTATGATCATGCCACTATGCTCCAGCCTGGGTGACAGAGAGACACCCTATCTCTACTAAAAAAACAAAAACAAAAACAAAACAACTTTAATTTTATCTTTATTCTTTAAAAATTATGTCTCTCCCTGAGACAATTTAATCTGTGATTCTAAACAATGTCTCTATTTGAATTACTTATAGATTTCTATGTTGTCACGTGTGGGGAATGAAAACTAATTTTTAACCCAATAAATACATTTTTTGGGAAGATGTGTACAAAGAAAACTCTGTTAAAAAATATAAGAAATGGAGACGAATCCTCCTAATCCTTTATCTAAAATGCCACACAGGATTTTGAATACAGTAGGTATCTATAAGGACATACTAAATTGAGAAAAATACTTTCATAGCATTCCTCCTTGTTTTGGATTGAATGATTAAAAAGATAGCTCTATCCTGGAATGATTAAATGTATTTACATCCCTCTAGGTTACTGATAAACAACCTCTTAATCCTTCTTTCCTATACTTTCCTTTCTCTGCATGGCTTTTTAGAATGTCTCTGACAGCACCTCACTGACAGCTGAATCAAGGCCAATTCTAAGCCTCTGAGGAATGCAGAGCACACTTCAGGCTCTGCTGTTGCACAACACCCAAATGAGCACCCAAGTGGTGGCTCCGGCCCAAGAATTGGACTGTTAACAGCTACTGCCTACCAACATAGGGTGTTCTGAGAGACAGCAAAGACACTTCATTTCTGACAACAGCGATCTGAGAACTTTAGAAATGAACTTGAGAGGAAAAGATGAACCTTAAAAAATTTCACTAGGAAGTTGAACATCTAGACCAGCAGTGTCCAATAAAACTTTCTGCAGTGATACAAATGTGTTATATCTGTGTTCTCCAATATGGCAGCTACCAAACACATGTGGCTGTTGAGCACTTAAAATGTGGTGAGGGTGAATGATAAACTGACTCTTTAATGTTGCCTAATTTTAGTTTAAATTTAAATAGCCACATGCAGCTAATGGTTATTGTATTGGACAGCTCAGATCTAAACAAATGCTAGACTGAGCAACCATTCAAAAAAATTTTAAGATTCATTTCTGAATTCTTGATCCTAAAACATCCCTGTTTCCATTGGACCTGCTGTGATGAAATAAGTCTATTTTAAGAACTTTGGGGATAGAGAAGTCATACTAGATTTCCAAAAATTTAAGGATACTAAAGATATAGCTTGATTTTTAAAAACTGTACTTGAACTAATTCATTTTGTAACTGAAATTTTGATCAAAATCCTTGGATCAAAATCCTTCATTTCTTTCACCCCCAGCACTTGACAACCACCTTTCTACCCTGTTTCTGTTACTAGTTAATAATTCTGTATATTAAAATTTCTCATTAAAACTAAAAATACATACAGTACTTGAATTGTGAATATTTACCTTAACTTTAACCTAACATAAGTAAAATTACTTTCCATATTGCTACAAAGGACCAAAGTTATCTCTGGGCAGGTAAGTTATCAGTCTATTGATCTATCTATCTGCCTATCTCTCCATCCATCTATCTATTAATATAAACTGTTACCTTTTCAGACAGGTGTACCTTCATTTCCTGCCATTTTTCAGGAAGTAAACACAAATACTGTTTTCCTTGGGTCCTTAATACAAAGAGGGCAATACGAGCTCATAAAAAAATGGTAACCAAGCACATCTTGGACACTGCAGAAATTTTTAGAGGCCTTTGTTACTATCTCCTCCTGGCCAGAGGAATTCAGGGATGTTTTAAAATGTGAGCAGTGCCCCAGTGCTAGGGGCAGCATTACTGACAAGCTGGTGGCAATGGGATTCATGCACAGGAAATAAAAATGATGAGGACAGAATGCAGAGAGCAGTGGGAGGTAGATTTGTACAGAGGAAGTCCTGGCTAGATTTTCCAATAGTGCTGCAGAAGCACTCTTCTGAGCTTTTTTTCTGAAATATTTTCTAGTATGTAAATTGAAAAGAAGTTTGGCTTAATTTCTTTTCTCTGTTTTTTGGGATTGAGGTAGTGAGTTGGAATGGGTGGAGGAAGAGAGCTATGAAAGTATTTTTAGGAAAAATAACATCTTAAGAATCATTTCCTTGGCAGACCCAGTCACTGGCATGTCAAATTAGAAAGATTTTGAAGAAAGAAATGTCAAATTATACTCTATCTGATTTCCCAATACAAACTGCTGGTCAGTCTAGTTCACAGGGTGGGGAAGAGAAAGAATTAGACAATGGGTGTGATGCTGCAGTAAGGAAATCAAGTACCATAGGTCAGAAGATGTCAGTATGTAAGATTTAAAAATCACCTAGTGTCATTCATCTTGTACTCTTTACAAGGTAGACAGCCTGTCAATGAGACACAGAGAGAGACAGAGACAGAGAGAGAGAGAGAGACAGACAGACAGACACACAGAGAGAGAGACAGACAGACAGAGACAGAGAGAGAATGAAAGGGCAAGGGCAGACACCTCCTCCATAGCACTGATGAGATTCTGAGTGGACTTGCTGATTTCCCCTCCAGCAGGAGGCATTCCACTCCCGGGCGTGAAAAAGGCTGTGCTGGGTCCAGGATGCCCATTCATTTCCACAGTGTAACTGGCCTTCATAGGGCAACACGTTTGGTTGTGTAAAATGAAATAAACCACGAAAACATAAAGTCCCTGAAAAAAAAAAGAGAACATCAGTATGTCAAAGGCAGTCCTGCTACTGTAGCTGAAGAATAAGCATGGTTGTATTGGTCCATTCTCATGCTGCTATGAAGAAATACCCAAGACCGGGTAATTTGTTTTTCTTTCTTTTTTTTTTTTTTTTTGAGATGGAGTTTCATTCTGTCACCCAGGTTGGAGTGCAGTGGCACAATCTTGGCTCACTGCACCTCTGCCTCCTGGGTTCAAGTGATTCTCCTGCCTCAGTCTCCTGAGTAGCTGGGACCTCAGATGTGTGCCACCACACCTGGCTAATTTTTATATTTTTAGTAAAGACAGAGTTTCATTATGTTGGCCAGGCTGGTCTTGAACTCCTGACCTCATGTGATCCACTCACCTTGGCCTCACAAAGTGCTGGGATTACAGGCGTGAGCCACCGTGCCCAGCCAAGACTGGGTAATTTATAAAGAAAGAGGTTTAATTGACTCACAGTTTCACATGACTGGGGAGGCCTCAAGAAACTTGTAATCATGGTGGAAGGCACCTCTTCATAGGGTGGCAGGAGAAACAATGAGTGCAAGGAGGTGGGAATGCCAGACGCTTATAAAACCAAGAGATCTCATGAGACTCACTAATTATCATGAGAACAGCATGGAGGAAACTGCCTCCATGATCCAATTATTTCCACCTGGTCCTGCCCTTGACACGTGGGGATTATTACAATTCAAGGTGAGATGTGGAGAACACAGAGCCAAACCATATCATTCCGCCCCTGGACACTCCCAAATCTCATGTCCTCACATTTCAAAACACAATCATGTCCTTCCAACAGTCCCCCAAAGTCTTAACTCATTCCAGCATTAACCCAAAAGTCCAACTCCAAAGTCTCATCTGAGACAAGGCAAGTCCCTTCCGCCTCTGAGCCTGTAAATTCAAAAAGCAAGTTAGTTGCTTCCTAGATACAATGGGGATACAGACATTGTGTAAATACACCCATTCCGAATGTGAGTAATTGGTCAAAACAAACGGGCTACAGACTCCATGCAAGTCCAAAATCCAATAGGGCAGTCATTAATCCTTAAAGTTGCAAAATTATCTTTGACTCTATGTCTTACATCCAGGTTCATGCTGATGCAAGAGGTGGGTTCCCACGGCCTTGGACAGCTCTACCTCTGTGGCTTTGCACATTACAGACCCCCTCCCAGCTGCTTTCACAGGCTGGCTTTGCGTGTCTGTGGCTTTTCCAGGTGCATGGTGCATACTGTTTGTGGATAAACCATTCTGGGATCTAGAAGATGGTGGGCCTTTTCTCACTGAGGCAGTGCCCCAGTGGGGACTCTGTGTGGGGGCTCCAACCCCAATTTCCCTTCTGCACTGCCCTACCAGAGGTTCTTTATGAGGGCTCCACCCCTGCAGCAAACTTCTGCCTGGGTGTCCAGGCATTTCCATATACCCTCTGAAATCTAGGCAGAGGTTCCCAAACTCAATTCTTGCCTTCTGCATACCCACAGGACCAGCAACATGTGGAAGCTGGCAAGGCTGGGGGCTTGCACCCTCTGATGCAATAGCCTGAGATGTACCTTGGCCCCTTTTAGTCATGACTGGAGCAGCGAGGACACATGGCACACAGCAGGGAGGCCCTGGACCAGGTCCAGGATACCATTTTTCTCTCACAGGCCTCTGGGCCTGTGATGGGAGGGGCTGCGGTGCATGCCCTGGAGATATTTTCCCCATTGTCTTGGCAATTAACATTTGGCTTCTCATTACTTATGCACATTTCTGCAGGTGGCTCTAATTTCTCCCCAGAAAATGGGTTTTTCTTTTCTACTGCATCGTCAGGCTGCAAATTTTCCAAACTTTTATGCTTTGTCACGTCTTGAATGCTCTGCTGCTTAGCAATTTCTTCCACCAGATAATCTAAATTAACTCTCTCAAGTTCAAAAGTTCCACAGATTTCTAGGGAGGGGGTAAAATGATACCAGTCTTTTTGTTAAAGCATAGCAAGGGTCACCTTTACTCCAGTTCCCAACAAGTTCCTTGTCTCTATCTGAGACCACCTCTGCCTGGACTTCATCGTCCTCATCACTATCAGCATTTTGGTCAAAGCTATTCAACAAATCTCTAGGAAGTTCCACACTTTTCCACATTTTCCTGTCTTCTTCTGAGCCCTCCAAACTGTTCCAACCTCTGCCTATTACCCAGTTCCAAGGGCGCTTCCACATTTTTGGATAGCTTTATAGCAGCACCCCACTCTCTGAGGTACCAATTTACTGTATTAGTCTGTTCTCACACTGCTATAAAGAAATACCTGAGACTGGGTAATTTATAAAGAAAAGAGGTTTAATTGACTCAGTTCCACGTAGCTGGGGAGGCCTTAGAAAACTTACAATTATGGCAGAAGACACCTCTTCACAGAGAGGCAGGAAAGAGAATGAGTGCAAGCAGGAGAAATGCTAGATGCATATGAAACCATCAGATCTAATGAGACACACTCACTATCATGAGAACAGCATGGTAAACTGCCCCCATGATCCAACTACTTCCATCTTGTCCTGCCCTTGACACATGGGGATTATTACAATCCAAGGTGAGATTTGGGTGGGAACACAGAACCAAACCATACCAATGGTTGAAAGCATCACTGGTTTTCCACAAGCATTCTTCAAATTCTACTAAAAGCTGAGAATTTACAGAACATGTTAGGAGTCTAGCAAGCGACCATGGCAAATTCTGAATGTCACAAAAAATTTAGTCAATGTAATTTAGGAAAACTGACCTCTCACTAACAAATCTTTTTTTTTTTTTTTTTTTTTTTTTTGAGACAAGGTCTTGCTCTGTCACCCAGACTGGAGTTCAGTTAGAGTGCAGTGGTGCAATCCCAGCAGTGGTGCTACCTGCCTCCTGGGCTCAAGCGATACTCCTACCTTAGCCTCCCCTGTAGCTGGTACCACGGGCATGTTTCACCACGCTCGGCTAGTTTTCTATTTTTATTTTTTATTTGTACAGATGGTGTTTTGCCATGTTGCCCAGGCTGGTCTTGAATTTATGAGCTCATGAGATATGCCCACCTTGGCCTCCCATAGGGCTGGGATTACAGGTGCAAGACACCATGCCCTCAAATTCTTCTCTTGGTAAAAACTTAAGCGAAGCTGAAATCTAGCTCTATTAATACATGAAAACAGAATTGCAGAAGTATATCTGATTAGCCATGTACATTTTGTTTTAGAACGGAAACTTCTTTCCTTCCAAAAAAGTACCATATTTTTCCATCTATTTCACTTATTTCCCTTTTTTTCTTAGCAAAATGCATAAACTGGGGTACAAATAGTGATCCATTCACATTGTAGATTTCTGAAAGGGCAGCATTAATCAAGCCTCCTGATTTCATTTGTATATCTCACCTACCTATCTCATTTGAAAATAGAATCACTGGGTAAGGACTCAGAGGAATTCAGTAGATTGCTTAATATTTGGCATGCCTTGCCTCACAGTAAATGTTACGAAAGGATAAAGCTAATGCTAATGCGTGCATTCTTAAAGAGCTGCTGGCCCTTTAAATTCTTTTGCGACCCAGTCAAATTCTTGACAATTGCTCTGCTTTTGTCACAGACAGCAACTCAAAATTTGTATTGCTGTTCCTGACATCGCCTACACTAGCTCTCCTTCATGGTCTCTACAAAGGATCTATTGTATACTTCTAATGGTGTGTCTATAAAGCTTGGTAATTGTGACCTTTATGCTCAGCCAATAAAATATGTTAAATTATGACTCTTGTATCTATTCATCCTGGTGCTTATGTTTCGGAAGCAAGTAAGAATCTCAATTAAATAGTTACTAAAATTATTAAATTAATACATAAAAATAAAAGCAAGGCATTCAGCTTATTAAAGAAGAAAATGAGTTAACATCAAGATTTTTCAGAAAACATGAGTAAGTATCTTCATTTTGTGAAAAATGGCATTCTCCCATGGTTCCTAACATTTCTGGGAGTGTAGAAGCAATAATTTTCATGTGGGCCTGAAACTTACATCTGTTGATATAATCATAAAAAGTCTGTTAGAAAATACCCAGGACCTAAGAATTACAAACAACTTTTATAAAAGTGAAATTAGAGGGCAATGCTCAAGGTATGTAGGCTAGCGTTTGATTTCTGCTGCCATTTCTGGAATACTATTATAATTTAGTCCTTTCTCCCCTTTCTACTCGAATGATCCCTGCTTGGGTTGGCATCTAATCTGTATTGTTAAAAAATATGTTTTAAAATCAGTGGTTTATCTGCTAAAAATACTTTTAAGTGTAACTGCTCTAACCATGATAGAAAAGCAAACAAACATGTGTTTCCCTTTGAATTAGAGTTGTTTGTTTTTTTGGAAACAATAATAATATTCTAAATTGTGTACGATAATAAGTGAATTAGTTTCATGTGCAAAGGACATCATGAACATTAGCAGAAACAAATCTTCCTGAAAATACTCACACACATCCAAAATTTTTCTTGTACAATAAACTTTTCACATGGGTATGACCTAATTACATTGGCTACAGCAATAGACAAAACAGGAAAAAAATAAAACTGTCAGCCTTAAAAATTGTGCAAATGTTACTGATTTATTTCAGGATTTCTCTCAGTGTTGTGAAGTGATAGGGTAAAATCTAGATCGGGAAACAAAATCCATGCTTTAAAATCCATCTCTAAGGACCCATTTGTTAAAACAGTGTATTCTCCCTCTTGTTTGTTTTTATATCTAGCCTTTTTTGCTTCAGGAAAGGATCTGCCTGCTGAAATTAACTTGCATGTGAAAGCTGCATTTTTTTTCTTAAAAGCATAGAAATATACAGTAAATATTGTGAATCTTTGAGATGTGCTGCAGTAAACACAAATGCTTAAAATGGAAAGAAAAGAATGTTTAAATGCATATCGTATGACATTTGCCTGTGTCCAGCCCAAGCTGGGCAAATATAGAAAATGAACTTTCATTATCCAAAGTACTCAGCTGTGGAGGTTTCTGACCTCAGGATAAAAACAAGTCCCCGTTCCAAACACTGCACGTTAAATCTCAGGCTCCCTTTTGTATGCCAGTCTGTGAAAGAATTGTAAGAGAGAATCTGGATTCTCAATTATTTAATCCAAGATTGCTGATCACCCACTATGTGCATTGCCAAGCACTGAGATGTAAATATAAAATATTTGGCTCCTAATCTCAAGTTACTCACAAATACAACAATAGCTTAACTGTTTACAATATAACAGCTTAACTGTTTTAGAAGCAGGACCTATATAATCCATCTGTTCTTCCTATTCTTTACCTAGTGAAAGCTGACAGGGAAGGGAATTCTTTCTATGCATTATGATTTTGATTATTTTGTTGGTTCTCCTACTACAATCATAAAAAATGCTTTCAAAAGTCTTTAGTTAGATTGGGCATAGTGGCTCATGCCTGTAATCCCAATGGCTTGGGAGACCAAGATGGGAAGGTCACTTGAGACCAGGAGTTTGAGACTAGCCTGGGCAACCTAGAGACCCCATCTCTACAAAAAATAAAAAAGAAATTATCCAGGCATGGTAGCACACCTCTGCTATCCCAGCTACTTAGGATGCTAAGCAGGAGGATTGCCTGAGCCGAAGAGGCTGAGGCTGCAGTGAGCCATGTTTGCATCACTGCATTGCAGCCTGGGTAACAGAGCCAGAACCTGCCTCTAAAAACAAACAAGAAAATATCTTCAGTAATATCTGGATTGACCATACACACTATTGATGGTAGCAATGGCCCATCTGGAGTGGCTGCTGTGGAGAAGCTGGCTGCAAAAGGGGAGGTATGGCTGGGCTTTGAACTCCATAGAGCTGGTGGGGGCTGGCAGAAGACAGGAGCCCTGACCTTTTGGGTGCCACTGCAGCCACCCAAGCTGCAGCTGCAGACCTGGGCATATCTACACTCTTAAGGGCCCAGGAAGCCCCCTGCTGCCCCTGCAGGCTCAGAAGTGCCAGCTCCCACTGCCTGGCCTCTCCACACTCCCAGTGCCTGCTCCAATCTCAGAGCAAAGTTGAGGCCAAGCCCAGGCACAGTTGCAACCCAGTCAGGTATACACACACTCAGGGCAGCACTGACATACTATCCCCCTGCTGCCTTGACCCCTTCCAGACTTAGAATGCCAATGAACATGGGAGGGAGGCTGAGTGGGGCTGAGGGCAGCTTAGCACTGGCCTGCAGGCTCCCCTCTGTACAAACGGCCTGGGCATCATGAACAGTGGCAGCAGGCAGACAGGCTCTGGAGTACAGGGGGAAGGTCCCTGTTGAGGCCCCAACTTTAAGCTAGGGAAGGCCTGAAGCCTGGGGACCAGGCTGTCAGTTCTGCAAACTGGAGTGGGAACTTATGGTGCTTTTTCTCGGCCTGCCCATGGCCACCCATGAACCAAGCAGCATGCACTTCCTCCCTCTGAAGCCCATAAAAACTCCAGACTCAGCCAGACTTGAGCACTTGATGGGATGACCTGCCTGCGGAAATAAGCTACCTACTTTGTTGTCTCCTCTCTGCTGAGAGCTGAGCAGACGTAGGGACGATCAGCTGCGGAGAGGAGCACTGTGAGTCTCCTCTGAGCTCTACCACTCAATAAAGCTCCTCTTCACCTTTCTCACCTTCCACTTGTCTGCATACCTCCTTCTACCTGGGCATGGGACGAGAACTTGGAACGTGCCGAATGGCAGGGCTGAAAGAGCTGTAACACACACAGGGCTGAAACACACCACTTCCTTGCCATATTGCAGGCAACAAGGAGAGAAGAGCTGTGGCTCCTTGGGGATCCCAGACCTAGGAGTGCCCCAAGCCAGGGCAGTGACACCCTCTTTGGGGCTCTGCAGTTCCTGGAATTTCCAAGCTTCTGGGCATGACCATGTTCCCTGGTGCCAGCCATGGAATCTACTTGTGGGATGCCTAGTCCAGCCACAGCCTCACAGAGAGCCAGTGCCTGTGGCGGTGTCTGGAGCTGCCGGTTCCACCACTGTGTACAGTGGCCAGACCCCATACTTGCTCATTCACACACCCCTCGCCACTCCACTCGCCTTCAGCAGGCATGGGATCCAGGCCAGTAGCATGAGCCAAGTGCAGTCTGCCAGGCTGAGCAGGCCCAGTGGGCCTGAGCAAAACTCAGACAAAGGCATCACTGGCCACAGAGGTTTCCAGTTGGCAAAGTGAAACCCCAAGGATCCCGTAACACTATGACCAATTCTGTATTTCTTTGATTCAAGAATTTAAACTTATTAGCAAACATTCAGTGAGACACAAATGAAATCATAATAGTCTAAAGGAGTTAATAAATGTTCTTGACATCATCAAGGAGTAAAATAAGTACAGGAGATTCTGGACGATTATCTCAAAAATTTTTATCAGTTCCATATGAGATAGGAAAGAATCAGTATTACCATTGTACAAATTTAACCAGGAAGTGGGGTGGGAAGAAGTGGTTAAAACAGCAAAGAGATTAAGCTGGGCTTTACAGTCTTTTGAGACCTTTTTACAAGTTCTCTAAGGTTCAACAACTCCTAGTTGAGAGACATCTTCAGATTTCAGATGAGTTCTCCAAATCAATGTGGATCCCTGAGACAATGTAGAATAAGGGACTCAGAGGAATGAAACCTCCATTCAAATTATGCTCTCTTCATCTCAAAAATTACAAATTTGGGATTAAAAAAGGAAGACCTTCCTTTAAGCTGTAACCTCCTAGAAAGTAAGAGGCCATGTCCAGTTTACTGTTTTATTTATTTGTTTTTGTTTATAGTACGGTCCCTGACATGCACGAGTTTAGGAAATATTTGTTAAATAAGGGATTATGGCTTTCAATTTCATTAGAGGAGCAGAGTAGGAAGGGGTACGGACAGTCATGGGTCTGAGGGATGTGTTGGTTTTAGTCCTCTAATTCCATCACCACTATAGCCAGGTATTTCTCTAGTTGTTCAATACAACTTTTGTTTCGGCTTAGTCTTTCTGTTGCAACATGTAACACGTGTCATGGCTTCATGGGAGAATGAAGCATCCCTTCCTGAACAGGTCAATGCTCTTCTGGGTTGGTGTCTCCCTGGCAGTATGGTCACTTTGTGCTTTTCTGCTGAAACTGAGTTTGCATACTGCCATGCTCTTTCCCATGGCTACATCTCCTTAGAGGACCTGTTGCTTTTGCTGTCTCCTTGGCAGACACCCCTGGGAAGTCTTTGTGATCTCTTATTTCTGGATTCAAACAGCTCTTGGGTTGCTGACCTACAGCTGTTTTGCATCACCAATGACTTAGCAGCAAAGATAACAGATATTGTGCCAGTGACAGAATTGAAAAAACAAATATGTACAGTATTTCTGCATTTGTATATTTTTCAGGTGTGTGAAGAGTAGGCATTTAATCTCTAATTGCTTCATCTTTAAAAACTACTCTTAGTTTTTTTTTGAGACGGAGTCTCGCTCTGTCGCCCAGGCTGGAGTGCAGTGGTCGGATCTCAGCTCACTGCAAGCTCCGCCTCCTGGGTTCACGCCATTCTCCTGCCTCAGCCTCCCGAGTAGCTGGGACTATAGGCGCCCACCACATCGCCCAGCTAGTTTTTTGTATTTTTTGGTAGAGACGGGGTTTCACTGTGTTAGCCAGGATGGTCTCGATCTCTTGACCTCGTGATCCATCCGTCTCGGCCTCCCAAAGTGCTGGGATTACAGGCTTGAGCCACCACGCCCGGCCTACTCTTAGTTTTTACATTTAAAATTGCTTTTGTTGATGGTCTTATTTATAATATTGCTTTTGGTGATGGTCTTATTTATAATAAGAATCCACAATCTAACTGTGTATTACATATATGGAAAAAGGAAACAAGTGAGTTCATCTTGATAGCTATAGGTTAGTACAACTGAAATATTTGGAAATCTATGTAAGCAATTTTGCTCAAATGCTTTTTAAAATATTTGCATGGTTTAAGTAACTAGTATTCACCATGGGTTTGTCAAATTCTTCTATAATTCCTTAATAACTTAGGGGACACTATCTATTCAAAACTAGTAGAGAGAATAAAAGAAGTCTGCTGGATTCAGACATGTCTATCATTAAATACCTAGGCAGCAGGCCTTCACTTTTAAGGTTTGGACAGATGTCTATTCTAAATTTTGCAATTCCTAGGAACAACAATTTTGCAGTTTTTGAATTATAAATATCCAGTATATGGACAAGGTATTCTTCTTTTTATATGCCACAGTTTCTATCTGCAATTTAAGAATATATTTCTCTGTGTGCCACTTATGGACATAAGAAACATTAGGTTAGAGCCTCTTAGTGGTAAATACCCATAAGTCAAAAGGTAAGTATTAGGACATGCTTCAGTAATCTCATCTCCAGATAATATGATCTCAGATAATATGATCCTTTCCTTTTGAGCCTATTTTACAGTGCTTTGTCTCCGACACTCTCAATATTCTTCATGTTTCTGTTAAGTTTCAAAGCATGGAATGCTAATCAGTCATGATAGGACTGATCAGGAGCCAGACTATTTCTGACAAGATAGAAGGAACTGAAAAGTGAGTTTTTAACAGATTACAAGAATCCAAACTCCCTTACCCCACTAACCCTGCTTGGATAGTTCCTAGATTTAAAAATTTTCCAAAGTACAAATCTGGGTAGTTGGATTGAGGGGCAGAGAAGATTGGAGGTGGTCAAACGGTATTGAGGTGGGACTTAATAATATAGAAAAGGTTTGGCATCCAAGGATAATTTTTTTAAAAGTTTTAATAAAAAGTGGAGGAAAGAATTGAGTTGGTATTGTCTTTCAATAGGAATTTTTTAAAAAAATTATAAAAATACCACATTGTGCTATAATAAATAAGATTATTTCTTTAAATCTTGTTATAAGTAATCTTAAATATAGTTTTGGTCAGTGTCCTTTAAATTACCTTTTTGAAAACAGGCCTTAAGAGTTTAGCCTTCAGATATCCTTCTCATTGTATAGATCAGCATAATTGTTTGGCCAGTGATAGGTGACCAAAGAACAGTGTTGATGATGATGAAAGGGGAAAATTGGATGACCCAGTTCCAACAAAAATAAGGGAGGAGAAGGGATCACTTTGCTGTAGAAGCTAAATTAAATTTCATACATGTTTGAGGTGAAAACATGTGAGATATTTTAAGTACCCCACTGAAGATGAAGAGAGAAGGCAAGGTTAGAATGCGAGTGTAGAAAATAGCTGTGTAGTGGTGAAAAGCTGAAGCCACATGGGTGTATGACTTTTTAAGGGAAGACACTTTATAGAGAAAGAAAGCTGAGTGCTCAGGATTAAACACAGCTGGAGGACATGAACAGGAAGAAGAACCAGTGAAGTAAACAAGGAACAACTGACTGGTCAGGCAAGTCAGATTAAGGACAGCCGCAACTATATCAGGGAAGCCAAGGGAAGATTTTGTTCCTGGAGAATGAGGTGTTCCACATTGTCAAAACAGACATCAAGGAGAAAGAGAAAGAGGCATTTGTTCATTTCAGAAGTAACTGATGTCTCTGGAAAAAAACCACAATTACAATAGAGAGAGTGATGAGAATAGGCTGAACTATGTAATATGTACTAGTGTCAAAAAAAGGTGTCAGGTTAGGGGAATAATCCGACTTGGTCCATTAAATCAGCCAGTTTGATAACTACATGTTAACACTTGACGGGATTATTTTATTCCTTCTAACCCATCCATTTCAATCATTATTTTCCTTATTCAGAGCAAAAGACTATATAGCACAGAATTAAATGCCTTTAAAATACAAACTGAATCAGGTGTTCCATTTGAAGAGCAATACTGAATGCACACTGCAAACTTCACATTCTCTGCAATGCAAGACTAGTGCGGTGTGCTTTCCTGCAAATGAAATGCCTTATCTCACACCAACATCCCTTCTAGAGATGCCCAGTTTTTGTATTCCTGACTTATTCTTGTCCCACAAGCTGCTGAAGGGAGTCAGTCTGCCAAGATACATATATACCGGGCTTCTAAAGCTTTTATATTGCTTTTAACAGGAAAAAAAAATCTCAAAAACTTTAAATAAGTTATTGACTTATTTGTAAGTCAATATATCTCATCATTATAATGTAACTAAATATCAAAGATGACCTAAATGGCCTTGTTTCAGGAACATTCTCATGTGCATACATTCCAAGACAATGATAGAGTCCATGCAGACTCTTATAGAAATGTGCAACTTCACATGCTATGCTTTGTGGTACCGAAAGACACAGGTGTAAATTATGCCCCAAAGAGATAAGAGGTTTGTCAATAAAGCGGGCGTGGTGGCTCACGCCTGTAATCCCAGCACTTTGGGAGGCTGAGGGGGGCAGATCACTTGAGGTCAGGAGTTTGTGACCAGCTTGGCCAACATGGTGAAACCCTGTCTCTACTAAAAATAAAAAATTAGCTGGGTGTGGTGGTGCACACCTGTAATCCCAGTTACTTGGGAGGCTGAGGCACAAGAATTGCTTGAACCCAGGAGGCGGAGGTTGCAGTGAGCCGAGATGGTGCCACTGCACTCCAGCCTGGGCAACAGAGCGAGTCTCCATTAAATAAATTTAAAAAAAGTTTACCAATACAATTGGCAAAATGACAAATTCTGGTTAGTCTCACTAGTGGATAAATATATTCCTTGAGATATCATACTTCTTGGAATTTTTGCATTTATGGATTTGAGATAATACAGCATCCAAACAAAAATAAATATTGTAATAATTCCAGCATATATAGTGTCAAAAGATTATGTTATTATTTTCGAATACTCTTTTCTGATGATGGTTTAGTAGAAACAAATCATTATATATTTTTGTTGCTATTTTCTTATCAGTAAAACAAGGGCCCTAGCAGTTCTCTAAGGATGTTCTATAGAATCACTGATTTATTAGTAAAATGCTAAGACTCAATGGATGTTTTAATTTTAAAAAATAAAAATTTAAAAGCAAACCAAGTTCATATTTATTGCAGAAGGAGAAACAAGAAAGAAAGAAAATACAGAGAAGCCCCCCAAAATTGATATCAAATTTTAGCATTCAGAAATAACCACTCCAGCTTGGATATAAACTTTTGTAAAATTACAATTTCTACAGAAGGTTTTTTTTTTTTCCCCTCCAACCCGTTAATTATGTAATGAGATGCTTTCATATGTAAGCACTTTTTTGGAATAAGAGCTGAAGGTTGGATTTATGGTTGGGCAATCACTAGGATAACCTCAGATCCTGGTTTGCTTGTGACAGTCCTGGTTTGCCTGGGATTCTTGGGTTAGCCTGTTGTCTCAGCATTTTTATTAACATCACCCCATTTCATTCAACCGGCAATGACAGTGAGTTATAAGGCAAACTAGTAATTGCTTGCTAAGGGACCAGTATTGTAGAAGCTATCCTATTTGATACAGCAGGACTAGCAACTTTATCCTTATATAAATCCAGATTCTAACCAGCTCTTTTAAATGAGGATGGTCTGCAATTTAAGTTCTCTTAACCATCTTTGGTTCATTCACTGAGTAAATACTAATAGCTAAGGGTCTACCTGGTAATGCACTGTAAGCTCCTTGCAGACAGTGAACAGAACAGACTTGGTCTTACCTTCAAAGTATTTCATGGCCACTCATGTAGTCTAATGATTGAAATTCTACCAGGAGTTCCTCTGATCCCTGAATCTCAGACCACTGCTTGAATAGGAAAACAGTAAAGTGGAAGATGGGTCCAAGTGAAGGCTTTGCCTACATTTAGGGAAGTTCTTCTAAATTTTTTAATCTTTCCTCAACAAAATAATGTTGTATACCATTCTTTAAAAGTTTTTGAGTGTCTACTATATTGGAAACTCTGTGAATGCATAAAAGGATGTAAAATATATGGTACCTGCCTCAAAGAGCTACACTCAGTTAAAATATGAGGCATATGAAGCCTAACTCAGTTAAAATATGAGGCAGTTAAAAATATGAGGCATATGAATACAGTTAAGTCCTGTGGCCTAGAATGCCTGCCATGATGTGGGTCCACACTCCTGAATTACTTTCCCAACAGAAAATTTTCATCTTTATCAAGAGCAAGTAAGTTTTAGATGAGGTCCTGTATCACCCCATCTTGTGATGAAAGTCAAATGGAAAACAAAGGGCTGGATACAGTGGCTCAAGCCTGTATTCTCATTACTTTGGGAGGCTGAGGCAGGAGGATTACTTGAGCCCAGGAGTTCAAGGTCACAGTGAAAAGAAAAGAAAAAAGGATAATAGAAAAGGGATAACAAGAATTTCATGGCCGGGTGCAGTGGCTCACGTCTGTAATCCCAGCACTTTGGGAGGCTGAGGCGGGTGGATCACAAGGTCAGGAGATCGAGACCATCCTGGCTAAAACGGTGAAACCCCGTCTCTACTAAAAATACAAAAAATTAGCCGGGCGCGGAGGCGGGCGCCTGTGGTTCCAGCTACTCGGGAGGCTGAGACAGGAGAATGGCGTCGGCCCGGGAGGCGGAGCTTGCAGTGAGCCGAGATCGCGCCACTGCACTCCAGCCTGGGCGACAGATCGAGACTCCGTCTCAAAAAAAAAAAAAAAAAAAAAAAAGAATTTCATATATGTATTTATTCTATAGCCAATTTTTCATAACTCAGTTTCCGGTAGTGCCACTTTTAACTGCCATGACCTCAAATCAATCTTTTTTTAAAAAGTACATTTTTTAAACAGAGCATTTCTTTTTCTTAGACCATAACAAAGAAAATTGGCAAAATGACTATTATTTCTACTTCTAAAGGAAATTGAGTGATCAATTCTTGTAATCGGTAACTTGACCAAAAAAACCCAAATAAGGATTTTAGTCCAGCCCCAAACTTAATTTTCTTCATTGAAAATAGCCAGTCTCTTGTAAAGAACAGGATGGTTTAAAGTCTGATATCTTGGAATGAATCTCACCTCTGCTGCTTGCTAATTATTATTATGTGTACCTATATTTTATTTATATGAACCTCAGTTTTTTAAATCTGGGAAATGGGAATTTCAGTACCAATTACTTCCATGGATTTTTATGAGTCTCAAATAAAATGTACCATATATATTTGTAAGCTGTAGATCAAATTTATAAAGAAAGGTGATATTGTTATTTTTACTACAAAAAGAATTTGCACAAAGGCGATCTCATCCTTAACCTGGTTGATTGATTTCTTTGTACAGCACATTCCTACCAGTTGAGGTGGCCTGCCACAAGGCTGTCTTCTGAGAAATAACGTAACATTACAAGGCCAAGCAGGATCTTTGTGGTTGAATATTTTACACGGCTAAGAATCACTTCTTTCCCAGAACTGGTAGAGAACGCAAACCAAGGTGCTGTTCTGCCTTAAGTGTAGGTCTAAATACAAGTATTGACCACCTTCCTTAAGGCATTCGCAGCTCTTTTGATTCACCAATAAGGTTTATTCTTTATTGAGTCATTTCAGAAAATGGTAGGGGGTAATGGGGGAGGTGTTAATGTTTCAGTGGTTCCCTAATACCTTCGGAATAGAGAACATAATTTTGTAATTTGGCTAATAAAGCTTCTGTGGTTTGGTCTTCATCTGCCACCACTCCCTGCCTCAGAATCTCCACTGCAGGTGTACTGAACAAGGCCACCCACTGCCTCAGATTCCCCACTCCAAGCATACTGAAACAGCCATACTTTCAATTCATCAAGATGTGCTGTGCTTCTCCTTAGGTTTGCCCCATGGACTTGTGGTTCCCTCTGCTGCTCTTCCCTAACTACCTGCTAATCCTACTTATCAGTTAAGTATCAACTTCCTCCAGGGTGTGGAGATGCTTCTCTGGCCACCCCACCACCCCATAATGCGTTAGGTAACCTAATACTATACTCTGCCCACGCCCTGCTGACAGCCCTTATTATGCTGTACCCTAATGTCACATCATTGCCCATCAACTTCTTCAAGCAAGAAAGCTGGATTTCTGCAATGTCATAGGCCAGCACGGTGCCCTGCAAATAGCAAGTTTTTCATAAATAGTTGTTGGGTAGATGAGTGAATATATGAACTCTAGAAAAGCCTGTATTGCCTGGGGCCTAGAAAAACAAGGGCAGGAAGAACCAGATTCCCTATAGGAACAGCTTCTATGAATTAAAAGCTCACTCTTAACTAAGAAATGGGTCGAATTGTATCATCTATGCCATAATACATCTTTCCAGAAATTCTGAAATACTTAAATTGGGATGCTTTATTTGCAAGCTGCTCCTAAGACTCAGATCCCTAGTAAATAAGGGTATGAAGGTATGTAACCACAGATTTTATAGGCTGGGACTAAAAACACCTATAGTTGGAAGGGATGAAAGGCATATTATAGGAAAGGCAACAAAAGCTGAACTCTGTGTGTATGTATGCATGTGCATGTTTAAAACCCCTGGGAATATATGTAAAAGCATGTCAAATTTTACTATTTTATTGCGTTAAAATAATTTTAATTTTAGTACACAACGCAGTGTCTATGTAGAAAAACAAAATTTTCCTTTTTTCTTTTTCTTTTTCTTTTTTGAGATGGAGTCTAACACTATCTCCCAGGCTGAAGTGCGGTGGCACGATCTTGGCTCACTGCAACCTCTCCCTCCAGTTCAAGTGATTCTCCTGCCTCAGCCTCCCAAGTAGCTGGAATTACAGACCTGTGCCACCACACCCAGCTAATTTTTGTATTTCTAGTAGAGATGGGGTTTCACCATGTTGGCCAGGCTAGTCTCAAACTCCTGACCTCAAGTGATCCGCCCACCTCGGCCTCCCAAGAAAAAGAAAATTTTCTAAAATTAAAAAATTAAATCCCAAATTTCCAATTTTGGTTTTCTTTAGGTAGTTTTGCAAGTCTTTCATTCAGAGAGTTATTTATACCTTGATTTTAAATTTTACCACTCTTAGAACATACATTTTATAAAATTAGTCTAATATAGGTTGTAATTTTTAGAACAAATAAAACTTTGGGATTTATAAGACAAAGAAATAAAATCTTCATATTCTCTGAAAAAATAATCTTAACATAAGGAAACATTCTAGGTCTGTATGAGGAAATGATTGTACAATTAATAAAAATAATTCATTAATATTTATTTACACATCATTAGTGAAAATAGTGAATCTATATGTTCCTCCCCATGGCAAAAGGATGATTGTGATCCTTTATATGATTTGTCAATAATAGCAAAGTCTGGGCACAAAGAAGCAGTACAGGCAGTTGGGCACAGTGGCTCACGCCTATAATCTGAGCACTTTGGGAGACCCAGGCCGGCAGGGTGGGGATCACTTGAGCCTTGTAGTTTGAGGCTAGCCTGGGCAACATGGTGAAACCCTGTCTTTACAAAAAATACAAAAAATTAGCCAGGTGTGGTGGTGCACACCTATAATACCAGCTACCTGGGAGGCTGAGAAGGGGTGATTGCTTGAGCCTGGGGGGTTGAGGCTGCAGTGAGCCATGATCAGGCCACTGCACTCCAGCCGAGGTGACAGAATGTGTCTTAAAAAAAACAAAAAAAAGAGAAAGAAACAGCAGGCCATTCCTTTAAAATATATGACCCAGAAAAAACAGAGTTCTCTGTGCTTGCCTACTTTTCTTCTCCTGAAGAATCAAGACACTTATCTTCCCAGTTTACATGCTATTTCCTCTTCCTTACAGATTTTACACATGTGTGAAATTAATAGGCTTGATATAGTAGCAGTTGGGTAATTTTCATTTTATTAAATTATTAGTTTATGGAACTGAAGTCAGTGGCATACTGAGGATTTCCTTTTTTTTTTTTTTTTTTTTTTTTTTTTAGAGCATAGCTACACTTTTGGAAAAGGGCACCCTCTTGGTACTAAAAGCACAGTTATTGCCTAATTAATGATAGGTATATTTCTTTAATACACTGTGTGATGGGGTAACTTCTGTATAAAATCCTGACAAATTAAGTGCTGAATTAAAAACATACTTATGGCAGTGGCAAATCAAAGTTACTCGGACTCACAAAAGTTTAAGGTATAAGAACCAGCACACAAAAGAGGAAAGGATTTCTATCTCATTGCATTTCTATATGTGCCACACACTATATCAGGGTCTTTGTAACATTGTTGTCCATATCTTCCAACAGTCCAATGAAGTAGGCATTACCATCCTTCATCCTAGGAGCCTTCAGAGAGGGTCAGTAACTTCTTCAAGTACATTGTTCTCCTTAGCAAGCTCAGAAACCTGGATGTGAGGTGGCTGGAAGCACAAGGATATTTGTAGTTCCCTTCTATTTCAGCAGTGGAGTAGCTTAGGATAGTGGCAAAGTCCAGGGTGGGACCAGAGGTGTGGGTAGCAGAGGTGGCATTCAGTAATGCAGTAATGAGCAGGAGAGTGCCAGATGAATCATCTATAGATGTTGAGTCACCAGGATGGCCCAGGACACCTAGCGTGACCCCTTCTCTCTCCTCCCTCAGCCCCAAATCCAATCTATCACCAAGTCTAGTCAATATCACCTCAGAATTAACTCTTGAATCTCCAACTTCTCTTCAAGTACATTGCTAATATGCTAGTTGAAAACACAATAATCATTTAAGTCTTTACTACCTACATAACAAACCTGCACATGTACCCCTAAACCTAAAATAAAGGTTAAGAAAAAGAAAACACCATGATATCACACCTTCACTCAGACAAAAATCTCCCTATCAGCTCACTCCCTAGTCTCTTCCCTTCCTCTCCTACAATAATTCTCCGTAATAGAAGATGCAACGTCACTACCTATAACACTTTAATGATTACCACTACTTTCAAGATGAAAACCTAAATCTTTGCTTGTCTTATAGGCCTCTGCATGACCTGCATTCTGCCCACTTTTTCAAGGTCATCATTACACCTCCTTCACTGTCCACGTCTAGCTCCACTCATCTGATTTCAAGTCTCCATCTCAGTGCCTTTGCATGTTCATTAACTCAGTCATTCCATGAATATTTATCATGCAGGTGCTGCCCTCTCCCCCTCACATGCTGCTCCCTTTGGCTGGAACACTATTCTTGAATGGATAGTCCCTCCTGGGCCTGGTGCCACCTCGTCAGCCATCTGATTTCACTTCCTCAGGAATTCCCCCAATTAGATGGCATTCTTCTGTTTATGTATTCACAACACCCCATACTGTTCTCTTGTAGAACTTATCACAGTTTATAACAATATTTGTGTGATTATTTTATTCAAATCTTTCTCCCACAGTAGAATGCAACCTCTGTGATTTTATGCATTCTGTTTGGGACCATTCCTGTTTGGTTCTCCATTGTAGCCTCAGAACCTAATGTGGTCATGTACATAATGAATACCTTTGAATGAATAAATGATGAGAGAAGATACTTGTTGAAATCTTTTCAGAAATACTTAAAATGTGATTTGTAAATGTATTAGTGATGAAGATAACAATAAAACTGAAATTTATAAAAAATTCCAAAGAACCTTCTAATTAAAGCCACATTGATTTTTGATTTTTAATATAAATAGTTAAATTAAATTCAACGATTTGTTCTATAAGGAAAAAAATCCAGTAAACCAATGAGAAATGATCATTTAGGTAGCCAGTGAGAGTCAAGAATCTGTCATGCCAATGGACCAGAACAGAGATTCCCAAAATAAAGTTGCACACCTACAGTCAACTGACCTTTGACAAAGTTGACAAAAATAAACAACAGGGAAGCATACCTATTCAATAAGTGGTGCTAGGAAAATTGGATAGGCATATCCAGGAGAATGAAACTCCCAACTCTCACCGTATACAAAAGTTAACTCAAAGTGGATTAAAGACTTACATGTAAGACTCCCAAACTACAAAAATCCTAGAAGAAAACTTAGGAAATACCCTTCTTAGACGTTGTCCTCCTCAAGGAATTTATGACTAAGTCCTCAAAAGCAAATGTAACAAAAACAAAAATTGACAATTGGGACCTAATTAAACTAAAGGGCTTTTATATAGCAAAAGAATCTATCAACAGAGGAAACAGACAACCTACAGAATGAGGGAAAACATTTGCAAACTATCCATCTGACAAAGGACTAATATCCAGAATCTATAAGGAACTTAAACAAATCAACAAGAAAAACAAACAACCAACCTCATTAAAAATTGGACAAAGGGTCAATTACTGAAGCTTGTGCATTTGTCACGTAGTTCTCATGTTATGGTTTTCATCTCTATCAGTTCTTTTAAGGACTTCTCTACATTGGTTATTCTAGTTAGCCATTCGTCAAATCTTTTTTCAAGGTTTTTAGTTTCTTTGCGCTGGTTACATAGTTCCTCCTTTAGCTCTGAGAAGTTTGATCAACTGAAGCCTTCTTCTCTCAACTCGGACCAGAGGGATTCACAGTGGAATTCTACCAGAGGTACAAGGAGGAGTTGGTACCATTACTTCTGAAACTATTCCAATCAATAGAAAAAGAGGAAATCCTCCCTAACTCATTTCACGAGGCCAACATCATCCTGATACCAAAGCCTGACAGAGATACAACAAAAATAGAGAACTTTAGACCAATATCCCTGATGAATATCGATGCAAAAATCATCAATAAATTACTGGCAAACCAAATCCAGCAGCACATCAAAAAGCTTATCCACAATGATCAAGTGGGCTTCATCCCTGGGATGCAAGGCTGGTTCAACATACGCAAATCAATAAACGTAATCCAGCATAGAAACAGAACCAAAGACAAAAACCACATGATTATCTCAATAGATGCAGAAAAGGCCTTTGACAAAATTCAACAGCCCTTCATGCTAAAAACTCTCAATAAATTCGGTATTGATGGAACGTATCTCAAAATAATAAGAGCTATTTATGACAAACCCACAGCCAATATCATACTGAATGGGCAAAAACTGGAAGCATTCCCTTTGAAAACTGGCACAAGACATGGATGCCCTCTCTCACCACTCCTATTCAACATAGTGTTGGAAGCTCTGGCTAGGGCAATCAGGCAAGAGAAAGAAATCAAGGGTATTCAGCTAGGAAGAGAAGAAGTCAAATTGTCCCTGTTTGCAGACGACATGATTGTATATTTAGAAAACCCCATCGTCTCAGCCCAAAATCTCCTTAAGCTGATAAGCAACTTCAGCAAAGTCTCAGGATACAAAATCAATGTGCAAAAATCACAAGCATTCTTAGACACCAGTAACAGACAAACAGAGAGACAAATCATGAATGAACTCCCATTCACAATAGCTTCAAAGAGAATAAAATACCTAGGAATCCAACTTACAAGGGATGTAAAGGACCTCTTCAAGGAGAACTACAAACCACTGCTCAGCGAAATAAAAGAGGACACAAACAAATGGAAGAACATTCCATGCTCAAGGATAGGAAGAATCAATATTGTGAAAATGGCCATACTGCCCAAGGTAATTTATAGATTCAATGTCATCCCCATTAAGCTACCAATGACTTTCTTCACAGAATCGGAAAAAACTGCTTTAAAGTTCATATGGAACCAAAAAAGACCACGCATTGCCAAGACAATCCTAAGCTAAAAGAACAAAGCTGGAGGCATCACACTACCTGACTTCAAACTATACTGCAAGGCTACAGTAACCAAAACAGCATGGTACTGGTACCAAAACAGAGATATAGACCAATGGAACAGAACAGAGCCCTCAGAAATAATACCACACATCTACAGCCATCTGATCTTTGACAAACCTGACAAAAACAAGAAATGGGGAAAGGATTCCCTATTTAATAAATGGTGCTGGGAAAATTGGCTAGCCATAAGTAGAAAGCTGAAACTGGATCCTTTCCTTACTCCTTATACAAAAATTAATTCAAGACGGATTAGAGACTTAAATATTAGACCTAAAACCATAAAAACCCTAGAAGAAAACCTAGGGAATACCATTCAGGACATAGGCATGGGCAAGGACTTCATGTGTAAAACACCAAAAGCAATGGCAACAAAAGCCAAAATTGACAAATGGGATCTAACTAAACTAAAGAGCTCCTGCACAGCAAAAGAAACTACCATCAGCGTGAACAACCTACAGAATGGGAGAAAATTTTTGCAATCTACTCATCTGACAAAGGGCTAATATCCAGAACCTATAAAGAACTCAATCAAATTTACAAGAAAAAAACAAACAACCCCATCAAAAAGTGGGCAAAGTATATGAACAGACACTTCTCAAAACAAGACATTTATGCAACCAACAGACACATGAAAAAATGCTCATCATCACTGGCCATCAGAGAAATGCAAATCAAAACCACAATGAGATACCATCTCACACCAGTTAGCATGGCAATCACTAAAAAATCAGGAAACAACAGGTGTGGAGAGGATGTGGCGAAATAGGAACACTTTTACACTGTTGGTGGGACTGTAAACTAGTTCAACCATTGTGGAAAACAGTGTGGCTGTTTTGTGGAGATTCCTCAAAGATCTAGAACTAGAAATACCATTTGACCCAGCCATCCCACTACTGGGGATATACCCAAAGGATTATAAGTCATGCTGCTATAAAGACACATACACATGTATGTTTATTGCAGCACTATTCACAATAGCAAAGACTTGGAATCAACCCAAATGTCCATCAGTGATAGACTGGATTAAGAAAATGTGACACATATACACCATGGAATAATATGCAGCCATAAAAAAGGATGAGTTCATGTCCTTTGCTGGGACATGGATGCAGCTGGAAACCATCATTCTCAGCAAACTATTGCAAGAACAGAAAACCAAATACTGCATGTTCTCACTCATAGGTGGGAATTAAACAATGAGATCACTTGGACATAGGAAGGGGAACATTACACACCAGGTCCTATTGTGGGGAGGGGGTAAGGGGGAGAGATAGCATTAGGAGATAGACCTAACGTAAATTACGAGTTGATGGGTACAGCACACCAACATGGCACATGTATACATATGTAACAAACCTGCACGTTGTCCACATGTACCCTAGAACTTAAAGTATAATAAAAAATAAAAAATAAAAAAAAATGTAAGGAAGAAAATAAAAAAAAAAATTGGACAAAGGCTGGGCATGGTGACTCATGCCTGTAATCTCAGCTACTGGCAAGGCCGTGGAGGGAGAATCCCTTGAACCCAGGAGGCAGAGGTTACAGTGAGCTGAGATCATGCCACTGCACTCCAGCCTGGGCAACAGAGTGAGACTCCATCTCAAAACAACAACAACAAAAAACAAACACACAAAAAACCCCAAAGTGGGCAAAGCACATGAACAGACATTTCAAAAGAAGACATACAAGCAGTCAACAAACATGAAACAATGCTCAACATCACAACTCATCTGAGACACAAATAAAAACCATAATGAGATATCATCTCATACCAATCTGAATGGCTATTATTAAAATGTCAGAAAATAACAGCTGTTGGTAAGGTTGTGGAGAAAAGGCAATTTTTATACACTGTTGGTGAGAATGCAAATTAGTTCAGTCCCTGTGGAAAGCAGTTTGGAGATTTCTCAAATAACTAAAAATAGAATTACTATTCTATCCCATTACTGGGTATAAGCCCAAAGGAAAATAAATTTTTCTACCAAAAAGACATCTGCATTCATATGATTATTGCAGCACTATTCACAATGGCAAAGACATGGAATCAACACAGGTTCCCATCAATGGTGGGTTGGATAAGAAAAATATGGTACATATATACCACGGAATACTATACAGCCATAAAAAATGGAAATCACATCCTTTGTGGCAACACAGGTATAGTTGGAGGCCACTATCTTAACCAAATTAATAGAGAAATAGAATCAAATACTGCATGTCCTCGCTTATAAGTGGAACTAACTTTGAGTACACGTAGACACAAAGATGAGGATAAACACTGATGATCCCCAAAGAGGGAAGGATGAAGGGTAACAATTGAAAAACTACTTATAAGGGCACTATGTTCACTACTTGAGGGACAGGATAATAGAAGCCCAAACCCCAGCATCATGTAATAAATCCATGTAACAAACCTGCACATGTACCCACTGAATCTAAAATTTAAAAAATAAAAAGAGTCTGTCATTCATAGATTACTTTTCAGTAACCAGTAACCCAGATACTTTATGTCTTGATGTCTCCTATTCAAGACATCATTGAGATGGAGTTTTGCTCTTGTCACCCAGGCTGGAGTGTAATGGCACAATCTTGGCTCACTGCAACCTCTGCCTCCCGGGCTCAAGCAATTATCCTGCCTCAGCCTCCCAAGTAGCTGGGTTTACAGGTGCCTACCACCGCGCCCGGCTAATTTTTGTATTTTTAGTAGAGACAGGGCTTCACCATGTTGGCCAGGCTAGTCTCAAACTCCTGATCTCAGGTGATCCACCCACCTCAGCTTCCCAAAGTGCTGGGATTACAGGCATGAGCCACCATGCCCTGCTTCATTTTTTGTTTTTTTAATTTAGAAATAAACCAGTTTATCTCCCAAAGTGGAGAGAAAGGGGTGTTATCAGATGACTTTAGCTTCATGAAAATATCCCTTTTTTCCTATTCAATTTTTTTCTAATTTTACAGAGCATTTTCTTTCATATTTTGTTCTATAGTCACTAAAAAATTTGGATTATCTGTAGTTTCAACTTCTGACCATCAATCCCACTGAAAAATCAGGGAGGCAGCAAGAGTTATGAGAAGTACACAGATCTCTCGAATAGGCCAATGTCTAAGAAGAGTATTTCTGAACATTTTTTTCTTTTTCTTATTACAATTATGACTAGAAAGAAGCGTATTTTGAATAGAGATCTGTGTCCTCTCGGACTCTAGTCTCAGCTGAACTCCAGTCTCAGCTCTGACACTAAGTAGTGCTAAAAACTCAGGGTTCCAATTTCCTCATCTGCAGAATCAAGGTCTCCTCTTGGAGCATATCACAAAGAAGCTTAAACCTTTGAATTTTACTTTCTATAGACAACTAATCCATTTCTTTAGCCAAGCATAAATCCCATTGTAAATTAATACATACTGAATACTGGAATTGTGCTCAGCTTTCTGCAGTATTGTTGTAATGAAATTGTTTTTGAGCCTGTAAAACTAAGGATCAAACTTTGATCTATGATGTCACCCAAAATAAAGGCAGACTTTAAAATATACTTGAGAGAAAACCAACAAACAATACCACACCCTACGCATCATTAAACTAGTGGTGAATACAATAAGGGCAAGTAATTATAGAACTCATAGGCAGGGGAGAACTCTACCTTTTCCAAAATGCTTTCTAATTTAGCCTGCTCATGGCCTGCATGACAGATAATCATAGTGGGGAGAAAATTTAAAAGTAGATGTTCAATAATGATTTTTGCTGTTCTTACAATATACATGAAAATCATATGTGTTAGAGAAGAATGAACACCTCTAGTAAACGTTAACCATATTTGTTTACAAAGAAAGGAAATGAATTTCAGAGATAGCTCTAATTCTGTTCTAACTCATAAATGTCACAGGAAAACATTCTAAATCATTTTGATCTTAAAACACCCACAAGTATGCATTGATTTCTTAGTACAGAGAAAATTAAGTATTTTGAACCGAGGTTTTTCCTTGCTTAGGCTGATTACCATTTTTCCTCATTTATACTATAGTTTTGGCTTTAATTACAGAGGTATTGTTTCATTTTTCCAACATTAAAGAATCTTTGCCTCACTGTGTTCTATAATAATCCTCCAGGAACTTAAAAAGAGCATTTATTTCCCAGCGAATCCTGTTCTGCTTGATTTACCTGAGAGTGAACAATGATGACGATTCAAGTACTAAGTATTGGGAACACAGGATGGACCATTCTGAAATTAGTGTGGCCATTATTAGCTTGCCGCAAGGACAGTAGAATGACCCTCCCCCCACCCATGCTATTACTATTTTTTCCAGGGTGTGTATGTGGATGGTGGTGGTGGAGAAGTTGTTTGAATTTAGGATGTGCCAACATAAGTCAACATGTTGGAAAGGTACAATAAGCCTTTCATTCTTCTTAGCATTAATCCAAGTATTTATTCATCCAGGGATCCATTCAATCATTAAACATTTACTGAGAACAAGTATTGTTAGGGTTGGAACACAGAGATTAAATACATAGCACCTGTCTTCAAGCGGCTAGTTCAGTGAGGGAAAGACAAAAATAATTACGTTACAGATGCTTCTGGACTTACAATGGGGCTACATCTCAATAAACCCATTTTTAGTTGAAAATATTGTAAATCCAAATGCATTTGCCACTCTGATAAACCCATCATAAAGTTGAAAAATCTTAAGTCACTCTAAGTCAGGGACTGTCTATACATAAATGCTGTGATAAGGGGGAAATATTATATTGCAGGAGTTCAGAGACAAAAAATCTAGGGGTAGTTGGGGCCCAACAGAGAAGCTGCCTTGAAAGATTTGACGTTGGAGAGTTTAAAAAGACAAGCAGAAAGCTAGGCAGGAGGCAGAGAGAGGGAGGGGAGCGCACTGGGAGAAAGACTGCAAGCAGATCAGACAATATATCCAAAGGCTTGCTTTCTTTTGTTTTGTTTTTGAGGACAAGGCTGTTGATTGTTTAAAATTAAAATACTAACCAGAGTGATTAGATTTAACACAAAGTTAAAGAGACACACTTCCAGGAAACATAATAAACTCTGAAGACTTGTAAAACTAGCATACTTCCAGTGAGTTCAAGAAGCAGAGTGACTCTATTTTGGAAAGGGTTAACAAGCTTGTTTAGGTTGTGAATCAAAAGCACTGTTGGTCTGTCGAATTTGAAAGCATCTTAAATTTGTATTAAGAAAACACAGGAGAATTAAAATGGTTCGGGGCAAGTACTGGTGTCTCTATAAAGCCAGCTTCCTAATTTCTTATCCCGGATTTAAGCTGTCACTAAGATCTTCCTTTTGCTTTGTCTACTGTGTGACTATATGGACTGTTTATCCAGCAGAAGAAATATTTCTCTAAGACATAAAGTCTTCAAGGGATCCCTTTTGTAATAACCCAAATCTCTAGTAAGATTTTTTCTTTCTTTCTTTCTTTTTTTTTTTTTTTTTTTTTTATAGAAAAATAAGCTTTATTTCAAAGCAGTCTGAAAACAGCAGTCAGGGGGACCACATTTGCAAACTGGTAGGAAGGAGCATACAGTTACATGTCCATTTAGCAAGGTCTCAAGTCAGGAGTCTCACCAATTCCTGCCCAACACCTACTCAGTTTCCTCTTCAGGTTGAAACTAAAAAGTAGACTTGAACATCCCAGTGATGTCTTTGTTGTCCAAACATGCTCCAAGTTCAGGAAAGAGGACACCTGGGCTCAACTTATTGAGGGATTTGCTTAATTATTTAAAAAATATTTACATTGAGAATACAGTTAAGTTAGGAGCTTTCTTCACATTTTCACATTTTTTGAAAGAGCCACGGAGGTTTCATTCATGTTTTAACCAGTTGAGCTGATAAAGACCCTGTCTCCATTTTGTAAGAGATGGATTACATTCAATTACTCCTCATGACAGCCAAATGGAAGATTATTCTATTGCTTTTGAAAGATTATTCCATTGCTTTTGAAGTGCTGGTTGGACTGGCATCTGCAATGGTAGCCAAATAAATGAGATTTCTATGTAACACATGCTGGTACTGGACGCACTCGTTCCCCCGGCCCTTGTTCTGATACTCCACAATACAGCGGATCAGCTGGTCATTCTCCTCAAGGAGCCGCTGGATAGTCTCTTGATTGACTTCCGCCTTGCCCCTCAGCCAGTCCGGTACGAAGGCCACCGACATCCCGAGGAACCTCCGGAACCACGACCGCCAAGCGACTCGACCCCCTTTCTTTCTTTTTTTTTGCGTGTGCGAGACAGGGATAGCTCCTTTACCAAGACAGGAGTGCAGTGGCAGGATCAGAGCTCACTGTAGCCTTGAGTTCCTGGGCTCAAGTGATCTTCCTGCCTCAGCCTCTGGAGTAGCTGGGACTATAGGCACACCACCATGCCTGGTTAATTTTTATTTTTTTTGTCACTATGTTGTCCAGGCTGGTCTCGAATTCCTGGCCTCAAGTGATCTGCCCACTTCAGCCTCCCAAAGTGTTAGGATTACAGCATGAGCCATTAGGTCAGCCAGATTTCTATTATTTAACAAATATGAAGTCTCGAATGTCTTGTAGGATGCCTGCAGAGTATGCAAGGGATAATAGCAACTAGCCCTGACTGGGGATGGACTCCCATACTAGTAATGGCTTGCTCTTCTCTGACCTGAGGCAGTTTACAAAGAGTCTAGTACGGCACCTACCAGTAAGTGCAAAGGTGCTGTTAGTTCAGGTTGTTGGGAAGTGCAATCAGGTGACCTTATGTATTATTTGGTTACCGTAATTCTGGAAACAAGGAATTATATTCTATAGAACAGACACCTGGCTGTTCTGCAAGGCTGGATGCCTGTCTTCAGGTGTTAGAAAATCAAAAACTTTATAATATGGGTACGCTGCTTGCTGCCTCCGAGAAAGGCACATCCATTCAAACACCAGGCACTTCTGCTGTTGCTTCCGCCCTTCCTAAACCCACAGTTTCCCTACAAAAGTGGTCCACAAATGACAGAGCCATTTCACAGACGAATCCTGTTTCCAGTGCAATGCTGCAAACATAGATTAAGTCATAACTTGGAACTCTTCCACTGAGAAAACTTACAAGAAGCAAAGCAACTTTTCAAAGCATAGCAAAATAAACATTTGCTCCATGACTTACTGAATTTGGCACATGAAAAATATGCACTTCCAGTAAACTTGGTGACTTAACTGAGGTACCGGCTTTACCTTCCTGGTTGCTCAAGGCCACCAGACTGCTCTGGGGGCTGAACTCATTTCTACTACTACCCCCTTCGCTAAGTCTATTATTTGAGGCAAAGCATGTAACCTTCAGCTATTTGAGCTCTTCTAAGTGGGACAATGCTGCTGGCTTTTACCATGGTCTTAGGAAAAATGTTGGATAATTATGTTCTTTTCATGTAAACATCGTTTTGGTAGAACACACTGGAAAATTATGAAGCATCATAATTTGAAAATGTCAGTTTGGGTTGAGGTGTTAACACTGGTTAGTCATCTAAAGAGATTTCCCTACATTGAGAGGATTTATGGAAGGGGAGTGGAGGCATTGGAAATTTCAAATAAGAGATTTAATTCGACAAGAATTTACTGGGAACCCTGTGCCAGCTCTGTAATTAAGCTTTACAGGCAGTACAAAAGAACCAAGAGAGTGGGTCTTCAGGGAACTGGTTAGGGAACTGCCCCAGGCAATGTAGGATGAAGTGCCAAATGAGTGAAGATATGGAATGCAATGTGGGGGTTGCATCAGAAGATGTTACTATAAACTAGAGCAGGCACGGAAAGCTTCAAGGAAGTAGTCCATTTAAAGCTGGATTTAAAGAAAGGTAAAGCATTTTAAAAAGGAAAACAGAATTACCGATGGACATAGCATGGTAGAAGGAATATGACAATGAAATAAAATCCCTCTGTATCAAATATGAACATAATCACTGCATGTGTTCATTTCATCTGATATACCTCAAAATAGTGCTTTCTAAGCTCTGTTGATCCAGTTACCAATGAAAAGCTCTAGCACAAAATGCATTCGCTCAAAATAAATTTGGAGAATTATTTAAGGCCATGCAATTCTTCTCTTCTTTATTCTTTTGAAAAAAATAATAAAGTTTCCCTTTACTGAGTGTTTACTACGTGGCAAGCACTGGGCTAAGCACATTATGTGTTATTTCATTTACTGGGATTTAGGGATGGCTCTCTACCTGGAATTCAAACTTAGGCCTGTCTGATTCCAAGTCTAACTCGATGCTGTGATTTGCCCAAGAATAGTGTTGCCTGGATTCTCTGTGGACCTTAGTGACTGTCAATGCATTTTCAGGGATCAGGCAACAGCTCTCTGCTGTGATGCTCCAGACTGTAGCTCTCACTGTATCTTCCAAGCATATTCCTGGCCCTTTCAGGAAGTAATAGTAATGGCTACTTTTGGGGCAAAGGATATTATAATGCATGACCTGCCCAAAGTGAATGATATGCACTTTTAAAGACCACTGTTTGTACATCATATCAGCAGCAGAGTTTAAAAGACTCTCGTACAAGTTTCGGGGATGTCAACCTCTGTGCTTCTCTACTCTCACCCATTCAGAGAAGGCAAGTCCTGAATGTTGAGAATACACGCAATAGGAAGGAGAAATAAAAGCAGTGTGTGACTTCCCCTCTGTCCACTCTGCTGGCTTTATTCCAGATAGTCTTGAAGATCCTGGACTGAAAACCTGGTCACTCGGAGGTCTGCACTGCCCCATGGCACAGCTGCTGAAACCCCAAGTCTCCAAGGGACTGTCTTTGGCTGTCTCTCTTATCCCTTCTCCTCTGTCTCATAAATACAAACAGCATAGTTCTAGAGAGTCTTAAACCTCACTTTTGAAGTGATAATTCATTTTAGTATTTAATAGTTAAAATGTCTTTAGAAATTAATTAGAAAAAATATAGGCTCAAATAAAAGAGAGCATTATAGAAAATTTTACAGTTTTATATTTTCATGTAATTTATCTGAACTAAATAAATCAATCTAAAATTTTTCTTCCTGACCCTGTAACTAAAATACCCACGTTTATTATGAACAGCCTTTTTCGAGGAATACTTCCACATTTTACCATGAAGTTTGCTTTTGTCCTGTCAATTTTTCTATCCTTCATTATGTTAACTTCAGAGGTTTTCACTAGAGGGTTACACGATTTTTTCCAGTCATGCTAAAGTCACCACTGGGACTTTTTCAATCTCCAGATAAAGCATTTTTGTTCTATTTTTGCTCACAGTACACCTACATTGGTAAGTGATGTTAGGCAACCACATTTTAACTTCATTTTGATGTAGCAATACCAAATGGCCACAATTTAAAATGAAACCTTACCTAATGAAACTAATATTAACCCCACTTAATGGTGAGAGAAAAACAAGACAAACATTTAAAAATTTTATTTTGTGGTGATTTTGGAGAGGTAAATTCAAATATACTAGATAATAAACACAATAGAAAATTTTAGGATAAAGGCCAAAAAACAGACCAAAAGGTTTAGTTTCAAAGATATTATCTTTGTGGTACTAGTAATGTTATGGAACTCACTGTAATGAATAATCGTACTCAGAAATACTACATACCAAAATTTCTACTCAGTAAAAAAGTTTAAAAATAACTATGTGACTCATGCAAGGAAGTAAAAGCAACTGAAGATGGACACTGAGACTCTCCCTGCCTTCCTTCTACCCGTGCTCATTAATGGCCTTCTCAAAGGTTTCAAGGCCTTCTCCTTGGCCACCTATCCCACCGGCCCGCCCCTCACTCTCCTGGACTTGGAATTTATCATCTTCTAACATACTACATAATTTAGTTATGTTTATTTGAATTATCTATCTATTGTCTCTACCTCACCCACCCTCCACACCCTGCTAGGATGTATGTTTCTCAAGGGCAGGCATTTTTGTACGTTTTGCTAACAGACAGATATTTTGTCTATTTTGTGATTTAGCTAAAGCACCTACAACAGTTCCTGCAACAGAATAGATAAATTAATTAATTAATTAATTTAAATGAAGCATCTTTTGACTCTAATACAATAAACAGCTCAGGGAATGGAGAAGTAATTATAAGTCAATTCAGAAAACGAGACTTATAAAACAAGGATGGTAATGCTGGGAATTGCCATGGTTTGGCAATTGCCTCCAAAATTCAAGTTGAAACCTAATCCCCATTGTGGCATTGTGGTGGTATTAAAAGGTGGGGCCTTAGGAGGTGATTAGGTCATGAGGGCTCTACCATCATCAATGGGATTAGTGCTGATATAAAACGGCCTGAGGGAGCTTGTTAGCCTCCTTTTCCCTTTACTCTTCTGCCATGTAAGGACACAAAGAAGGTGCCGTCTATGAGAAACAGGCCCTCACTAGATACCAAATCTGCTGGCACCGTGATCTTGGACATCCCAGCCTCCAGAACAATGAGCTATAAGTTTCTGTTGTTTATAAATTACCCATATATTTGTTATAGCAACCTGAATGGACTAAGACAGAATAATAGTAACAACATAATAATGAACAGTTATGGGTATTTATTATGTATAGCCACTCTTTTAAATGTTTTATATATATTATCTCATTCAATCTCCCAACAACCCTGTAAGATAACCATCTTTTTCACTTTACAGATAAGGAAACTGAGACACAGGGATGTTAAGTAACTGGCTCATGATCATAGGACTAGCAAGTAGCACAGCCAGGATTTGAATCCAGGAGCATGGTGGAGAGGCTGTGCTTCCTACTCCCATGGAAAAAGAATGACCAGGGGAAACTGATTTTTGTATGTTCACTTTTGCTCCAGGAGCAGGAGAGACAGGCAGGAAGTCTGGGACTCCCTCTTTAAAATGCCAGTATCCTGGCAGGAAACATATCTGAAACTAGCACTGTGAAATCTTTAGCAGGGATTAACTGAGAGTAAGCCAAGTTCAGCAAAAGAACACAAGCTAGAGAGTAGTGGGGAGAGGGCAAGAGAAGGAGAAAAACATTGGCAATTGGGTGCAGAGCTACTAAAGATAAACTTCTGCATATTCTATTTTGAAAATGTCACTAGTATGTGTTCTGTCAGTGACAACAATAATCATTTCCTGGCCTACATTTTGCCAGCCTACCCTCTGCCTTTGAAATAAGATTATAAGATACAATCCAATAAAAACTTATGGTTTCACACCGTTAAGTAATGCTATTTTATTTTTTCCCCCAAAATAATTTTCCCAAAAAGAAATATGAGGTAGTAATGTGCTATGACTAGAGCAGACAGTGCTAATAAATAACAATGGCTATTAGAAAATAAACTTGAACAAATAGTACTTTCTCTTTTTCTTTGTGTGTGTGCGCGTGTGTGTGTGTGTCTATACAAGTACATCATCAGTTATAAAAAGGAGAGGACTTTTCTGCTGAAGGAGTAAGTCCCTTGTTACCATTTGGGAAATGCCACTATGAAATGTATTCATTAAAAGAATTATATTTCCACAGCTATATTCTTGTTCAAAAACATCAAAGGGCAGAAAAGCATGAGGGAAAAAGTATGACATCCCATTCATCTAGTATGGTAACTCATATTCCACAACAAGGCAACATATAGAGTATTTAGAAACAACTTTTGCTGTTGAATTAGTTTTCTCCTTGTTGTTTTTATGGAAAGACCCAAAAAGAAGAGGAAAGTACCAGAAATTCACTAATTTGATTACAATCCAGTCTTTCTTGTTTCAGAGCCACCAAAACATTTTTATATTTATTTTTACTGGTAAATACAACACTTTTGAAGTTCAATAACAAGTTAATGGTCCAAGTTTGTTTTTTTTTCTTCTCTTTAAACCATAATGACCTTTATAGAAGCAAAAGAACAACATTTGACATTTTGCGGAAAAAAAAAGAAACATAATTTAGCAATTTTTCACCAATTGCTGCATGCTACGGCTTTAGAGTTGCTCAACTCTTTCCAGACACAAATGTCTCCCAAGCATGCTTCATATTCTTTTAAAATCACAAGTAAATAAACCAAAAAATATTTAATTAGTTGAGCCTGTACCTCATATTTGGCTGACGTGATCTCTCTGGAGAAAAAAAAAAAAAATCCATTATCAAAAGGAAGAAAGGAAAACACCACAAGGCCCAGATGACACTGGACATGCAGGACTTGCTTTTGTCTCCAATGCTGTGGTTCTGAACCGCAGCTCGGATCCTGTCCAAACTGCAGGTCCTGACTTGGTTACTCAGACTTCTGGCCCGACTTTCACACCATAAAGAAGAAACATACCAGTCAGCTCCGGGGCTAACATCCCTTTTGAGTTGCCCCATGTATTTACCTGTTCACTTGGCCTTTTGTTTCACTTGGAACAAAAATAGCCTGCTGTCTCCATCCTAGCCACTGCACCCCTGGCATGGCTTCTGGTTGTGGCGAAGATTTCCGATAGTCTGGTATAAGGATGGGTGCATTCATGGATCAAGCTAGAAAGGAGCACTGAGCATCTCCCATGGTCTCATGATTTAGCACCTCTACTTTTGATTTCTTTTTCTTATAGTTGAGGACTAGAAATAAATAGTGTTCCCCTATATTCCCCATTCTACTCTGTACTTTCTTTCTTTCTTTTTTTTTTTTTTTTTTTTTGAGACGGAGTCTCACTCTGTCCCCCTTGCTGGAGTGCAGTGGCCGGATCTCAGCTCACTGCAAGCTCCGCCTCCCGGGTTCAGGCCATTTTCCTGCCTCAGCCTCCCGAGTAGCTGGGACTACAGGCGCCCGCCACCTCGCCTGGCTAGTTTTTTTGTATTTTTTAGTAGAGACGGGGTTTCACTGTGTTAGCCAGGATGGTCTCGATCTCCTGACCTCGTGATCCACCCGTCTCGGCCTCCCAAAGTGCTGGGATTACAGGCTTGAGCCACCGCGCCCGGCCTCTTTTTTTTTTTTTTTTTTTGAGCCAGAGTCTCATTCTGTTGCCCAGGCTGGAGTGCAACGGCATGATCTTGGCTCACTGCAGCCTCCTCTTTCGGGGTTCAAGCAATTCTTCTGCCTCAGCCTCCCGAGTAGCTGGGATTACAGGTGCCTGCTACCATGCCAGGCTAATTTTTGTATTTTTAGTAGAAATGGGGTTTTACCATGTTGGCCAGGCTGGTTTCGAACTCCTGACCTCAAGTGACCCGCCCACCTTGGCCTTGCAAAATGCTGGGATTACAGGTGTGAGCCATAGCGCCTGGCCCCATTCTATAGTTTCATATCTCTTCTGTCTCCCACAGCATCTCATTCCCTTCTGTATGGCTATACTCCACATTGCCAAGGACAGCTGAAGAGCTTCTGACCTGACTTAGAATGAGTGACTTTTTGTCTTCCCTGCAGCTGTAGTACTGAGCCATGTGGAGCCCAGTGTTTGGCACTAGTCTAGAACAGGCCCCGAATGTCCAGACTCTCTGTTCTCTCCTTTCAGATCAGCTATGGACTTGAGGTCACTCGAGGGGATGGATCATCCTGAGGCCACCCTGGGAACTGGGGTTTGTTCCAGACTGTGTTCAGAAAAGGGGTCCAAAAGCTCTAAAAACAACTCTGATTAGAAAAAAATGTTCAGTGTAGAAAATTTGTAAAAGATAGACAAAGTTGGACAAATTTCTTTTTCCTGATCCACATGGACTATGAGGGAATGCCTACTAGGTAAGCCAGAGGCTACAAACTGGCAGCTTGAATACTGCCTGCTGGCAGGTTTTCATTGGCCCGCATAGTGTTTAAAGGTTGTCTTAAATACTTGCCACCATTCACAAATTAGGAGCTTTCAAATAAAAAATTTGGTTTCTGGCTTCTTTAGAAAAATCAGAAGATCTGACTGACACTGGATCTGCTTCCTGACCAGCAGATGTTTAACCGAAGCCACATAGCTGCTGCCCCTTTATCTCCCTTCTTCCCCCCTTACAAGGCATGCTCCCACTTGACCACAGGCTCCAGGCGAGTTTGCTTCCAGCCTTTGTAGACACAGGAGTTTGCAGCATCTTGGATACCCTGAGTATCCAGGTGAGCACCTGGTGTAAGTGCTATCCTCTTGTCAGTAGCTCTCTAGCAAGATTTGGTTCTTGCTAGTCTCACCTTTTCTACACTTTTTCTACTTCCTGTTGAGTTGCCCTGAGGCTGGATAGGCACTCACTAGTGCCTTTTCCTTTGCCAAAAGGTTCTGAATGATCAAGCAAAGCCAAGGTCCTGCAGTCTCTGCTGTCCTTGTGTCTGCAAATCCAATAGCTGTTTGGGCTGGAAAAGACTTGTGCTAGTGAGGAAGATCTATAACTTTTATAATTGAGCCAAGTATTTGCCAATATAAAGATACAAAGTCACGCCAATGGAGAGACTTTCCGGAACCAAAGGAGAAGTGGATGTGTGTGGTTTACTTCTTAATGTTTGCCCTAAAGTTGGCTACAAAGTTGATAAATATGAGGTATGATGCCTGAAGTCAAGATAAGAAAAGTTCTAAAACATTTTGTTTGCTTCTACCTGCAACTATGGAGATTACATTTAGATTTCATCTGTGGGACAGTTGCCAGTTCCTTCCTTAGAAAATAGCAGAGGCTAACTTTTGGTGACACACAGCATGAAAGCCACCATGGGGGTAGGTGATAAGTTGGTAACAGAGAAGCAAAAGACAATTAGGGACGATTTTCAAAGTGCTTCAGGGCCTGCAGCTGTAAGACTCCCGTGGACTGCACAGCAGTGGTGTGCCTACATTTTTCTTCTTCACACAGCTCTAAAAACATAAGCAATCAGCTCTTGGCTGACTTCAGGAATCCAGTTGCCTATGTATGATTCCTCACAGCACCTGCCAGTATTAACTGCCACTAGGAATGTGCACTGGCATTCTGAAATGGCACAAATCTGGGTGTTTTATTATTTCTTTTTGCTCTTACTGAATTGGAAAATTCACCATGTCTTCTAAAAATAAAAGAATTCCCTGCTGAACACTATTAGGTGGATTTTAAAACTTTGTTTGCTTTTTTAAAGCAGAGATGAGTCCTTGTATGCTAAAGGCTTGCTCTCTCAGAGAACAAGTCATACACAGTTATCTGTGGGATTACTAACAGAGCTGTGACTGTATGAGAATGATCAAGATAGATGAAAAATGAAAACAATGGGATGCAATAGAAAACAGATGTTCAAAGGAGAAGAAAATGATAAGAAGTTCCAGTTGATGAAACAGAGATGGAGACAGGAAAAGAAAAAAGAGATTTCCCTGTGAGTTTAGAGAGATACAAGCAGTGCCAAGTTCAGAGGGCCCCTGATTGGTGCCATTCTCTATGCCTTAAGGATTAGATAAGGTTCTTTCACTTCAGTGCTCATTTGTGCAGTGTCTTAAAAAAAAAAAAAAAAAAAAGTGTGCCAGGAATTCAATTCAGTACGATCTTAGCACTGTAAGAGGTGTTACAACTATGAGAGGCATAGGAGATTTTTAAATCATGGCCCCTGATCTCAAGAAGATTACACTCTGGATTACAGTTTGTGTATTTATGTATTATTTATTTATGGTAAATTCTTTTCATGCTGCTCTGAGCTCATTCTCAGAGTCAGTATCAGTGCAAGGAGCAAAGCATCCATCATAATGGTTCTGTCCTCCAGCGGAATAAACTCCCTGGTGGCTGTCTTTGGATTTGTCTTTATAGATAGAATGTAAAAGGCCAGAATTCAATAATTGCAGGGGTTATGGTATTTACAAAAAAATAATTTTTTAGAAGCTTTTTCCCCCAATTACTTTAAACTGTTTAAATAGATCCCATAATAGTGTGACACAAAGACTTGGCTCATGTGACCATCCCCCTCCCCCAAGGCCTTTTCAACAGTATTTCTCTTTATTATCCTACATAAGCTTAATTCCAGCCAGACAAGGATGACTATGCTCTCCCCACCTTGTACATTTTCCCATTCCTGACTTCTATCTGAAGAACCTGAAGAGACTTCCTTTGCCTCTAGACTCATCCAAATTTGGTAACATTATAGCCTGGCTAAGGACCACATCTTTCCTAAAGCCATCTCTGACTTTTCTAGATATTCCTGTGAACTTATCAAATTATTATTATTGCTAAGAATAATTACAAATAACACTAGATAGCAACCACCACAATGACAATAAGAGTAGCTAATATTTTCTGAGCACCGTTCCTGCTTTGCACACGTGGCCATGCTTCACATATATTATTTATACTACTCAGTCCTCTCAACAATCCTAATCCTAAGGTGGGTTCTATTATTATTCTCATTTTTTGAAGACGGAACCTGAGGCTTACAGCAATTGAGTAACTTTCCCAATGATTCCCAGAATAAGTGATAGGGAATTATTGTTAGTATCATCAGTTTAGCATTTAACTATGAAGTGATCACTTGTGCTCTTGAGTTGCTATTTATTGTGCAGTTATTCAAATATTTTCAGTGTAGTAGTTGAGTAAATGGTTTTAGTAAAAAGCAAAACTGAGGTTTCCAATATAATACAAAATGTCCTCTTCTTTCAGCGTTGCAGTGCATGATGAGGAAACTGATTATAGATTCCCCACTCATATGTTATTTATTGGGTATGTGACCTTGCCTAGAAGTCTCTAAGCCTTTGTTTCTCCATGTGTAAAATGGCAGGAAAAAAAGTCCCTACCATTCAGGTTGCTGCAAAGATTTAATGAAATAAGTACAATTCCACATAATAAACACTTAATCAATATTATTGTTCTTGTTCTGATTTTTATTATAATATATATTGAGGGCATAGAATAATCAGTCTACAAATACATACATGAACATAGTCTGGATAGATTAATGTTTCTGAATGAATGCAAAAATAAATATAAGACTTCCAGTGTTATGATACTGGTTCCAACAATAAACTATGTATAATTTACTTTATATATTTGACATTACAAATTTTCCAAATAAAAATTTTACTATAAAATTTTATAATCAATTGTGCTATGAGGAGTACTCTGATGAATTCAAATTCTTTTGTTTTCCTCAAATGGTTACATATTAGATTTTTCTTGCAAACCTTTTTAAATGACCATCTTAACATTCTACTTTACCTACTTTTTACCTACTATTATTTAGTCTTAGCTAATAATTGTATTCCTGATAGGTGATGTTGCATAGTACTCCTCTGGGTACTCCCTATTCTAGCAATCAACATGCAAACAAAACTTTCTGAAAATTCTTTATGAAGGTAATGAGCCAATCCTGATTTTACCAATTTTCTTCCTAAGTATCACATGCCAAATCAAATATTATCTGCCTAGCGTAGTGGCCCCCTTTTTGCAATGCTTGACTATATTACCACTTTATAACAGAGTTTCCAAGACTAGCAGTATGGTACTGGCCCAACATGTCCCAAAACATTAACTATGGAACAAAGGACAAAATATAACAGGCAGATTTTATGTCTACATCACATTTATATGGCACCCATACATTGAGGTCTTATTTCCAAATAAGATAACTGAGTTGGTAGCTTAGTAAATGCAGCCTGTGACATCATCGGGCTTTGAACAGACTGAACAATTAGACTAACCGAAGGGAATTAGAGAAAACACTGCTAACTGATTTCAGTGAAGTAATCTTACATGAAATGCATATGCAATTATGGTATCATATTAGGGACAAGAGAAAGGCAGTTAATGTTAATATACACCAGGTAAGTGCTAGAAATTTCACATTCTTTGATTGATTTCCAATAGGTGCCTTGTAAAATAAGTAGTGCTAGCCTCATTTCAGAAAAATTATATAATTTGCCTACAATCACAAAACTAAAAATTAATAAGACAGGATTTGTATTTCAAGGTATTATCAATTTGCTGTTTCATGCCATTTCTCAAAGTAAAGAGAACATATTTAAAATATTTGCAGAGGAAAACAGTGACATGGAATTGGTTTATTCTGCAGGACTAAAGATAGAACTTCCCAGACCCATCTATCTAAAGAGTTTAAAAAGAAAGTTCAGTTTATATTTGAATTCATGTTCTTTATATTTTTTTCAGTAGAACTGTAGTTGACATTTTTCTATCCGTATTCTGAGACGGCAGATCTGTTTCCTGGAGTACTATCCATTTGGCGCATGTACCTTTAGTTGTAGTTGCCCTTTGTGTTATTAGTCTGTTTGTTTTTGTTTGTTTGTTTTGTTTTGTTTTTTAGATGGAGGCTCACTCTGTCGCCCAGGCTGGAGTACAATGGCATGACCTCGGCTCACTACAACCTCTGCCTCCTGTGTTCAAGCGATCCTTCTGCCTCAGCCTCCCAAGTAGCTAATTTTTGTATGTTTAGTACACCGTGCCCAGCTAATTTTTGTATGTTTAGTAGCCATGGGGTTTCACCATGTTAGCCAGCCTGGCTTCGAGCTCCTGACCTCAAGTGATTTGCCCACCTTGGCCTCCCAAAGTGCTGGGATTATAGGCATGAGCCACTGTACCTGGCCAGTCTGTTTTTCCTATTGTTTTATTTCAGCTTTGTGAAATAGGTGTGGCCATTCTGAAGCTGAAATATCATTTCTGAATCTCAATCTTCAATTGATGGATTACAGATTCTAAGATCTTACTCAACCTCCATATTTATTGCTTTAGTTTTGGTGAATGTAAGAAAAAGTACAGTTCATCAGCTGACCATAAGACGTTGCATGTACAGGCTTCCTCATCATGATGTTCTTAGGATGCCGGCCCAGGAGTGTATGCCTTAAAAGGTATCCACTAAATACCTGATGAATTTCAGCACCTCTAAATATCTTCATTTATTAGTATGCAATCAGTATATGTTAAAAATTATTAGATATAATTTGTTGAAATAAATGTATTGAGATTTTTGTTGCCGGCTCTGATGGAGTAGTGTATGTCAGATTAACCTCATTGAGTACAACTATTTAAACTGGAGAAAAATGTTTTCACACACACTTATACAATAACAAAAATAGGAACACAAACAAAACCAATAACACAAGAACAAGAACAATAATGAAATAGGGGTTGAAAGGCATCAGGGAGTACTCAAAACAGCCAGTAGTTGAGGGGCCAAGATCCTGGAGAGAAGCAAAACCCATTTATTGGGGAGCCCTATATTCAGCGCTGTTTTTTTTCCTATGAGAGATCTTGTAGTTTGCAGTGAGATGCCTAGAGGCTGAACAGAAAGTTGCAGCCTGAGACTTGCAGGAATCTGACACGGTTGGGGAGATAAATAACAGAGTTCAAGTCCTCCAAGGCAGCCAGGACTTGAGGAGCCACGATTCCAAAGAAAAAGGAAATGACGGCATGTTACACTTGTGAAGCTGCCTGTGCATGAGAGGAAAGGCTATGGGGACTAAGCAGAAAGCAGCTGCTCAGAAGCTAAGAAGCTGAGTAATGAATTCAAGAGTCTCATAGTATTGGGGAATGAAAAAATGGAGTTCAGAGACAAGGAGGGGAGGTTTCTAGAAAACACAATAGGCTTTCACTGGAGTCCTGGGTCCCCTCCGCAAATTTCCACTTTGTCTCAAGAGAGAGAAAACTATAAATAGATTGGTTAACCTTCACATGGCCTGAAACCCATTTCCTTCCCTTCCTTCCTCCCTCCCTCCTTCCCTTTCTTTCTTTTGACAGAGTTGCTTTGTTGCCGAGGCTGGAGTGCAGTGGTGTGATCTTGGCTCACTGCAACCTCCGCTTCCCGGGTTCAAGCAATTCTCCTGCCTCAACCTTCTGAGTAGCTGCAATTACAGGCGTGTGCCACCACACCTGGCTAATTTTTGTATTTTTGGTAGAGATGGGGTTTCACCATGTTGGCCAAGCTGGTCTCGAACTCCTGACCTCAGGTGATCCACCCACCTCAGCTTCCCAAAGTGCTGGGATTATAGGCTTGAGCCACTGCACTCAGCCATCTTTCTGTGTGGTTTTGTGTTTCTGAGGTGAAGTCTCGCACTGTTGCCCAGGTTGGAGTGCGGTGATGCATTCTCGGCTCACTGCTACCTCCGCCTCCCAGGTTCAAGTGATTCTCCTGCCTCAGCCTCCCAAGTAGCTGGGATTACAGGCTCCTGCCACCATGCCCAGCGTTTTTTTTTTTTTTTTTTGTATTTTTAGTAGAGATGGGGTTTCACTATGTTGGCCAGGCTGGTCTCAAACTCCTGACCACATGATCTGCCCGCCTCGTCCTCCCAAAGTGCTGGGATGGCAGGCGTGAGCCACTGTGCCTGGCTTTTTTTTTTTTTTTTTTTTTTGAGATGCAGTCTCACTCTGTTGCCCAGGCTGGAGTACAGCGATGTGATTTCGGCTCACTGCAACCTCTGCCTCCCAGGTTCAAGCAATTCTTCTGCCTCAGCCTCCCGAGTAGCTGGGACTAAAGGCACAGGCCAGCATGCCCAGCTAATTTTTGTATTTTTAGTAGAGACGGGGTTTCGCCATGTTGGCCAGGTTGGTCTCGAACTCCTGACCTCAGGGGATCCACCCACTTCGGCCTCCCAGAGTGCTGGGATTATAGGCATGAGCCACTGTGCACAGCCTCTTTCTTTTTTTAATGATACAATATGCTAGGATTTATTAGGAATATATAGACAATATACTGAGGGACTATAATTATGGAACAACTGACTCTCTTAGAGGAGGTAAAGGAAGGCCTCAATGGGGAGGTAATCTCTGAGCTGTGGAAACCCATTTTCTACTGGATCAAGGTGGTCTGCCTATATTCAATTTGCCTTCCAAAAGAAATTAAATTCTCTTAAGAGGGAAAAATTTGAACTTATCCTGAGATTGCACACTGACTGCCATCCATGGAAATTTAGCCTGTAATAGCTTTTGCTTGGCCCGCACAGTGTTCGCTTTTTTCATTCGTATTTGAGCGCTTTTAGGAGGAGTGTGAGTTCTCCAGTTCTTCTGCAGTCCCCACTGATCCCTATAGTCTCACAATAAGCACATTTCAGCCATATAAGTTACCTGCTTGAGCCTAAAGGTGTTTGGTACATATCTGACAGCAGATGAATGACATACAACAGATCTACACTGTAAACCAAGGAATGTGATGGTAGTTACAGAGGAGCTACGGGAGCTGCACGAAGGAAATACCTGTGAGTGAATGCGACCATTGATGGGGAGAGCCTATGCCGTAAGAGAAGAGTCAAAGACTAGGTTTACACTCTCAGCTCGTTGGCCTCTCAGTTTTCTTTATATATATCCTGAGATAAACACTTCTTTTTGCTCATTTATTCATCTATAATGATTTGCACTTGTAAAATATTGCATAGTTTACAGATTTTATTTATACACATATATTTTTACACAGTCCTTAGGACAAAATTTAGGGCCAAAATCAGCACCTCTGAAAAGCGGATAATGCATGTTGCTCGGTAAAATAGAGGTTGCTTGACACTTAACTACAGGCATCTTCTACTAAATCTGACGGCTGAACATTACAAAATGTTGGTGTAAAATATTCATATAAAAGTATTTTTTAAAAAATGTATTCTCCCCACCCCAACATTTGAGTAATACGAGAGATAAGAATAAAATTTTAGATCCTGGAAAAAATTATCAGTTAACATGAAGACAACGAATTTGAATGACCAGGTAAAAACGAGTCCCAAATGCCATTTGCTTTGTTCTCTCGAACTCTTTTGAAGAGGACGTATGCATCTTGTTTAGTTTAAATCTTGTACGTTTGCTCTTTCAAGTATTGGAGTGTGCTAGATCTTTTTGCAGGCAAAGTAAAGGCTCACAGAGCCCAGGAAAAGCACGTTATTAATACATTGTTTAAAATGCAATAAATGTGATCATAGAACGCTCGGAAAATGGAAACATCACAGGGAAAAAAAACTAAAAGATTAAAAGATAGCACGAATTAGAGCAGAAGAAACGGAGGCACCTCTTTGGAAGGAGGGAGCCAGGTATGAAAAGGTATAGTTCAAGCCTCTCATTACTAAAACTGTATTTGTGGAAGATGTTTACTGGCAGATCAGACCTTGACACTTTTATTTAGATAACCCAGATGAAACAAAAGTGAAAATCCTGCAGTCTATCTAAAGAATGATGCCTGGCCAATCAACAGGCTAATGAGCAGGCAATGTCAGACACTGTCACTCATTGTGAAATGGAGTTAGCTTGTTGCTCAAAAACAGAGAGATGTTTCACCAGCCCAGATGCTGCTGAACACAGGGCACAGTGGCACAACCTGATTAAGAAAATTTAGGTACACCTTGTCTCAGCTTCTATGTATTTATCTGTGAAGTTATAGAAACCTTTGGGGATGTTCTGAAGAGCGCATGAGGCATTCATTAGTCTCTCTGAATTCTCACTTTACAAAACAAATTTAGTGAATTTTTTTTCCACTGAATTTGACATGGCTCTGGGACAAATCAATGATAGAGTCCCAGCCTCCCCTGGCTTCTACATGTTTATTCCAGGGTTTTCTGGGAAGACTGCTTTTCTGCTCTTCATGAATAGTTCATGTGCTAGTCTCCAGTGGAAACAAAGTGACATTTCTTATTACTGTTGGCTGTTGGAAAGCAATTGGAAAGGGAGTGCCTTGAAACAATTAGTCCTCTGTAACCGATTATTTAACAATGTGTATTTCCCAAGAGCTGTTTATCCTCAAAAGGAGGCAGCCAAGACTAAATATGTACTGTATCTAAGCAGACACCTGCACTGAACCCTTCTGGATACTAAGTGAGAATTGAAGGGGGATTATTAATTTGATCCAGTATTCCATTTGGGATGGAATCTATATTTTCTATGAGCAAAGAAATATGTTCCATTTCTTATGATACCTCAAAAACTATTTTCATTTGGGAAAATTTCTTCCTAAAAGATGGCTTTAATTTTAAAACTGAAATTCAACATATATCAACAAGAGACACATAGAAAACAAGAAAAGAAAGGGTAAAAGGCAGGGTGGGTGGAGAGAGAGAGAGAGACAGAGTGAGAGAGAGAGAACTGTTTGTTTTTTTAAAATAAGAGAAATGTTTTCTGTGTTTAAGGCACTCTAGTGACCACCAAAAAACAATTTTTAAAAAACAGAATAAACTGTTTCCATCTTTCAATCACTTATTTCCCAGTCATTTAGTAGCTTAAGACACGGGGCTAGGAATGAAAATGATTTTAACCAACTGGCTCTTTAAGTCTGAATATGGACTACATATTTTTAGCTACAAATTCCATGTTGTAACTCCCCTCTCTGAAATAGGGAATGATTCAAAACGTGCCAGGGAACATCTCGAGACCAGATGCTTGTACAAACGAACATGTACAAGTCAGTCACAGAGAAACAGTCAAACAGTACTCTGGAGAATGCAGTCTCATAACTGACATACTGAGAAGTGTCATATCCCAACACTGTGCAAAGCTCTGCTCACTTGCCAGCTTATGCATTCCAAGAAGAATGCGTTTCAGATTTTGGAAAGCTTCTATGCATATGAACCTTCTCCACAAATGGATTTTCTAGCATCTCCAAGCAGCACACGTCTGTTACTGCTGGCTACTCTCATTATCTTACATGGGATTCTCTCTACATGTGAGAAAATTGTCAGTGAAATTCTAACACAGTAAGTGTGAGAGACCTCCTAGAAGAAAACCTGAAATAAATGCTGTATTTCAGCCTGAATCTGACTGGTTCATGTTAAAATTAGAAGAAATATTTCAGCACATAATTACAGCTAGGAGTGACATGCAAAATATTTAATAATGAGTGTGGCATAAGCATTGCCCAATCAGAATGGCTGCAGGTCTAGCGCTGCACTAGCATCCTGGAGGATCCCTGTCTGGAAGCCTAGAGATGCTTCTAATCTCAATGGGTGGAAGCCTGGAACACCTGCAAGCTTTGGACAGTAGCTATTTTCAATATTTTAACTGACAGGGTTCTGCCAGGGTCTTCCAGCTGAGTATAAACCTGGTGATTGTTACCAATAAATGATGATACAAATTTGGATATACCTTGGCCTGATTAGTTTAAGAAACTTACAACCTATAAATATTAGCATGAATCCCCTTAGAAATGACAAACTCAGCTCAGTTTTTTTTTTTTTTTAAATAGAGGTTATTGGATTAATGGCACAGGAAAATAAAAAATATTAAACATAGCTTCTTATGAATTTCTTGTGGACAATATAGAGACATTGGTTATATGATAGATCACAAGCACTATTCTAACAAACTGATATCACACTGATAAAGTTTCCTAATTTTGTGACAGAAGCTGTTGCTGGCCTTGTCCCAAACTTGTATCAATGAACAAGCAGATTTAGAAAGTAAGTATAGTGGATGTCTGTTACTTTGGCCTGCCTAGCACTGTTGCCCCCTTCTTTTGGTAAGAGAATCCTTTCTTCTGGCAGGAATTCCATTCCATGTGGTTTTTTATGAAACCAGCTTGAGTCTTTCCATTATTGGACTCTGTTCATGACCCAGGCCTGGCCAGAGTACCTGTTACCCTGTGATTGGTTCCTGCATGGGATGCAACCCAGGATGGTACCATTCAGACCTCCATAGGATTTTCTTATCTAGGAATAAGCTCTCTCCTGCTGGGGCTGGAAAGCTGGCAGGAGGTGAGTCTTGCGCCGTGGCGGCCACCATGATCAATGCACTTGGAAAGCCCATTCAGCGTAAGGAAACATAGAACCCCAAGGCCTTTGGAATCTGGGCTCACTAGGCATGTAGGTAAAAAAGTACTTTTCTTCTCTCTTGAAGTCAGAGTCCTTCTTTTGACAAAAAATAAAGCACAATGAAAAATCAGGATTTGTTAACCTCACATCATGGGGAAGTGGCAAAAACACAATTATCAAGACCATGCTCACATGTTATATAGTAGCTACTGGAATTAGGAACAAATTCTGATTGAATAAGCTGAAAGGGCATTTTCACCTTCATTCTCTATGTTCTGCTCACCCTTGATATCCAACAGTTTAATATTTTTAAATGATCAAGAAAATGTAAAGAATAAGGATAGACCAGTAAGACTTTGAGTAAAAGTTCACTTCTTGGACGAGAAGAAGTCCTTATAGTTCAAGGAAGAGTATTCAGCAATAAAAATTAACAGTAAATGTTTAGAATGATGATTTTTAAACCTTATATTTGCATTTGTATCCGTAATGCTTTGCAAAATACCTCACATACATTTTCCTAAATGTGCAAATGTATTATAAGTTTGGTAGTTCAACTTTAAAATTTTAGGAAGTGATAAATTTCAGGTAAATATTTTAGATAATATTTTAAGTGATCAAGATTTTCTTACTTAAAATACATCAGACACTAAATATCAAAAAATCAGGCTAGACATGGTGGCTCATGCCTATAATCCCAGCACTTTGGGAGGCTGAGGTGGGAGGATCACTTGAGGCCAGCAGTTCAAGACCAGCCCAGGCAACATAATAAAACCTTGTCTCTACAAAAAAATAAAAATTAAAAAACAGCCAGGCATGGTGGTGTGTGCCTGTAGTTCAGCTACTTGTGGGGATGAGGCAGGAGGATTGCTTGAGCCCAGGAGTTCAAGGCTGCAGTGAGCTATGATTATGTCATTGCCCTCCAGCTTGGGAGACACAGCGAGACCCAGTCTCAAAGGAAAAAAGAGACTGTAGAGAAAGAGGACAGAGGTGGCTAGAGATCCTGAGACCTCAGATTCTAGAGTGTGTGTTGAAAAATATTTTTAAAAAACTTAAAAGATTAAAAAGATCAGAATATTATAGAAATATCACCTTTCAATAATCAGTTTTAGAGCACCTATGACATCATAATAATCTGGATAAAAAATTAGTCAGTAATCTCCTCTAAGCAAAATGTAGTAAACAAGCATAAGATACATAATATGCTTTTATGGTCATAGGTGTTGACAAAAGTCAGTAGAGAAATATGAAAGCCATCTGAGGGTGGGGGGGGGCAGGGAGGAAACAAACAAGAGTTTATGGAACATACTTAAAAAATCTTACTATTAATACTATATAGCCATATTCCATGGAAAGGCCTAAATTGAATACCTCAAGCGATTTATAAGTTAAATGAACCAAAATAAACTCTAGAGAAAGGATATTTTCCAGGTGTTTCTTAATAGACATTACTTTTAGGACTGATTCACTGAGCACCTGGTACCAGGAATGTGCCAGTGTGCCAGGTACCAACCAACAGCAGTACAAATAATCATTGCTGCTTCAGTAATGTCACCTGGATTGAATTAAGCTCATTAAACATCAGTTTAAAATATTTTTAGTTTTTACTTATTCTTAGTTTCTAGTAAGTTCTTCAAAGAAAGAGACCAAAATGTTTTCTTGTATGTACCAGTGATATATACTACTATGTTCCACAGTCCTCCTTTCTTTACAAACCTCCATAAAAGCTCAATAAACTTTTCCTGTGCATGTGGTTTGATAGGTTACCCAGGCTACCATTATAATCCTAAGGCTTACATTTATTTAATTACTGCTGACTGGCTCAATTACAGATTTAAGTTGTCTAATCTCCACTGAATCCCACTGATTTCTCTCTAAGCAATCCATTTATTGATGATCTTTCAACATAGTTTAAGTTATGTATGTTCTGTCTAGAAACTGCTCCATACCTTTTTAAAATTTTTATCTCATGCTTTGAACCCACTCCTCTCAACAAATGACTTTGCCTCTTGCCTTTAAGACAAAAGAGAGGGCATTACATGCAAATGCCAACATTCCACACTTTCAGCTCCAGAGTAGTTTTTCATGTTCACCAATCATTTATTCTTTCCCCAGCCTCAGAGAAAACAAAACAAAACAAGAGAAAACAAAACAAAACAAAACAAAAAACATTGCTACTCCTCCCTCAGAGAAGCCCTCTATCTCTTCTGTTCTTCCTGCCTCGTCCATGATCTTGCCATGACAATAAATCTTTCCTATAGATGTCAATTTCTCCTCTGTTAGTTCTTGTCACGAGAAAACAAAACCAAAAAATCTCCTTTGAACCAACCAACCTCCCTTCCTAAGCGATTTCTGTCTCTCTTTGCAGTCTCTATTTCACTTCTTTTTCTCATACGGTAGCTCCTATACCAGCCAAATCAGCACCACCTGGAAACTTATTAGAAATGCAAATGATCAGATTCCACCCAGACCTACTGTATCAGAAACTCTGGGTGTGGGGCATAACATCTGTGTTTTAACAAGTTCCCCATGGAATTCCGCTGCACATAACGGTTTTGGGAACCGCTGCTGTAGACTGCATTGTTCCTCAGTTCTCATCCTATTTAACTTCTCTGCTACACTAGCCAGAGTTAGGCATTGCGTCCTCTTGAACTTTCTTTTCTACCCACAACTGCAAACCCTGTCCAGGTTCTCTTTCTAGCTCTCTGATCACTCATTAACAATTTCTTTCATTAGCCCTATCTCTGTACCCAGTTACTAAAACATTGGTATACAGTACTTAGCAATGTCTCCTAAATCTCACCAACTTCACTGCTTATTCACCAGACCTTGCTCTTTATGTGATCTCCACTTGGACTAAAGATATCAGTGCCCAGCCATTCATTCAAGCCAGGAATTTCTAAGTGATGTTCCTCTCTCATACTTTACCTTCCTATATTTAATTGGTTAACCAAATTTCATTAATATTTATCTCATGCTCCTCATGGGTCAGAAGAATTAATATTTTTAAAACAACCATACTAGCCAAAGCAATCTACAGAGTCGATGCAACCCCTACCAAAATACCCATGATATTCTTCTCAGAAATAGAAAAAATAAAATAAAATCCTAAAATTTGTGTGGAATCACAAAAGACCTCAAATAACTAAAGCAATCCTGAGCAAAAGAACAAAGCTGAAGGCATTGTACTATCAGAATTCAAAATATACTACAAAGCTATAGTAACCAAAACAGCATGGTATTGGCATAAACAAAGACAAGTGGACCAATGGAACAGAATAGAGAAACACAAAATTAATCCACATTATCTACAGCCAACTGATTTTTGACAGAAGGCAGCTAGAACATTAATTGGGGAAAGGAAAGCCTCTTCAATAAAGGTTGCTAGGAATCCTGGATGTTCACATGCAGAAGAAAAAATCTAGACCCCCAACTCTCACCCTATACAAAAACCAATCAAAATGGATCAAAGACCTAAATGTAAGACCCAAAACTATAAAATTACTGGAAGAAAACAAGGTGAAATGCTTCACTTTATAATTTTATAAATAGATTCTTATTTATAAAAGGTTTATAAATATAAAAGGATATTAAATATAAAGAAAAGGTTTTAAAGGCTATTAAATATAAATAAAAGGTTTATAAATATAATAAGAATCTATTTACAAAATTATAAGAATCTAAAGATTCTTATTTATAAAATATTTTCCTAGACCAATGTTCTGAAGCATTTTTATAAAATGTTTAGTTTATAAACAAATGGGATTATGTCAAACTAAAAAGCCTCTGCACAACAGGAAACAAAGTAAAAAAGACAACCTAGAGGATGAGAGAAAATATCTGTAAACTATTCATCTGACAGATAATTAATACGCAGAACATACACGGAACTCAAACATTTCAACAGCAAAAGCAATCTGAATAAAACAGGCAAATGATCTGAACAGTTATACAAATGGCCAACAAATATATGAAAAAATGCTCAGCATCACTAATCATCAGGCAAGTGCAAAACAAAGCCACAGTGAATTATCATCTCACCCCAGTTAGGACGACTATCATCAAAAAGACAAAAAATAAATGCTGGTGATGATGCAGAGAAAACAGAATTCTTCTACGCTGCTAGTATAACCACTATAGAGAATGGTATGGATGTTCCTAAAAAAATTGTCAATAGAACTACATATGATCCAGTCATCTCGCCACTGAGCATTTATCCCAAGGAAAGAAAATCAGTGTATTGAAGAGACATCTGCACACCCATGTTTGTTGCCGCACTATTTGCAATAGCCAAGATGTGGAATCAACCTAGGTGTCCAATAACCAGTGAATGGATAAATGGTAAATATACACAATGGAATACTATTCAGCCATAAAAAAGAATGATGGCCAGGTGCGGTGGCTCACACCTGTAATCCCAGCACTTTGGGAGGCAAGGTGAGTGGACTGCTTGAGTTCAGGAGTTCAAGAGCAGCCTGGGAAACACGGCGAAACCCTGTCTCTACAAAACAAACAAACAAACAAACAAAATTAGCCAGGCATGGTGGCATGTGCCTGTAGTCCCAGCTACTTGGGAGGCTGAGGTGGGAGATTGCTTGAGCCTGAGGTGGAGGCTGCAGTAAGCTGAGTTCGTGTCACTGCATTCCAGCCTGGATGACAGAGTGAGACTCCGTCTCAAAAAAAAAAAAAAAAAAGAAAAGGTTGGTGCAAATGTAACTGCGGTTTTTGCCATTATTTTTAATGGCAAAAATCACAATTACTTTTGCATCAACCCAATATCATTTATGGCAACACAGATGGAACTGGAGGACATTATGGTAAGTGAAATAACCTAAGAACAGAAAATTAGACATTGCATGTTCTCACTCATGTGTGGAAGCTAAAAAATGTTGATCTCATAGAAGTAAAAAGTAGAACAGAGGGTACTAGAAGCTGGGAAGGGTAGGGGGAAAAGGGGGATAGGGAAAGATTTGTTAAAAGATATAAAATTACAGCTAGATAGAAGAACTAAGTTCTTATGTTCTATAGCACTACAGGATGACTACTGTTAACAATATTTTATAGTTTCAAAGTGCTAGATGGAGGACATTGAATATTCCCAACACAAAGTAATGATACATGTTTGAGATGATAGATATGCTAATTCTTTTATTACATGTTATATGTATCAATACTTCACTATGTACCCATAAACATACAATTATTACATATCAATTAAACAATAAAATGAAAAGTGTTTATCTCTGTAACAACTCCCAAACCTGTTACCTACATTTTATTCCCAGGCACACTGCCAGAACACCTATAGTCTAAAATATGACAATAACCTACCTACTTAGAGCTGCTCTTTTTTTCAATATCCTCTCATAAACATTTCATTATCCTTCCAGTACAAACATGTCATCCCATTCAAAATGAAAAAAAAAAATTAATTGACAAGATTAAAAAAAATTAGAACAAAACAAAGAAAAAACACAACTTTGATGGCTTCCCCTTGCTTAAAGACTAAAGTTCAGCATCCTGAGCATAGAAAGCTGGCATTTAAACCAATCTATGCTTTCTGTCTCCTCTCCCACCACTTCTTTTCTAATTGCAAGACCTTTCTTTTTCCTTCTCAACCCATTGCTTAATCTAGGCGAGATTAGTCATTTTCCCTTGCAGCCTTGGCTAACAGTTTTCTCTGCCTGAAATTCCCATCTCTAACCATATACTCATTTATTATTTAATAAGCATTAAATGTGTGATTATCTCAGGGGCAAGTAAAATGAATGAAGTATATCAGGTCTGCTCAGGGCTTGGAAATTGCTGCCACGTAAATACTGCCTTGAAAAAAAAGCCAGCAATTCAGGTTTTTAATGTGAAAATTCCTAATTTTAAAAGTTTGAAGCAAATATTTGAAAATCTAAAACAATCTTTTGTATAACATTGTGTGTCTGACAAGCACAACACACCTGCAGGTTGTTGGTTTGGACCTTGTTCTTAGTTCCACTAGGCCCTAGGGATCCAAAGATAACCAAGACCGAGCCTCTGCCCTGATGGTCAACAGGCCCCTACTCACTTTCAAAATGCTCTGTTTAAATGGCACCTGCCACACTGGATTCTTAAGAGTTAATTGTTTACTCCTTGAATCATCAAATCCCAGAGAAGCCGAGCTGTCTTTTTACCACCTGGCAATAGTAAGTGCTCACCTGTAACTATAACCACAGACAGTTTCCTATATAGAAACTTGTACCAACTTGGTTCTAAAGTTTTAGTTATTTTGTATTTTCCCCTTCCTAAGTTGATAATATGCCTTGATTAGGCACCATCATGTAAGCTATGATCTAACTAAAGAATTTGCTCAGGTGCAAACCTAAAAAATGATCGGAGTCACATTTCAATTGTATGCTACAATTCTGAAAGTGTGTATATGTCTGTATGTTTGCCGCACATGATCCTTGCAAGATGGTAGCCAAAAGAAGGACTATTTAGAGATAATTTTAGTAAATTTAAGAAATTATTTTAGTCTAGGGCAGATCTTTTTACTTTGGAAAACAAGGAAAATGTGTTCACTTGTTCCTTGTTAATATCAGGGTGCAACATCTTTCCATTTAACAAAAGTACTAAAAATTTCAGCTTTCATTTTTGCTGCAGTTATATAATTTCTAGTTACCCAAGCATGCTTATAAAACTAATTTAAGCTGGGCACTGCTGGACTTAGGAGATTTCAGTCATGTTTTAGTGAACCAAACACTCTCATTTCACTAAGCATCACACTTAAGAGGGGACTGCTTGAACATCACTATTTCACTCCTCAATTGATCTAATTTCTAGACCCAGCCACAATCCAAATATGTGCATTGATCTTACATGGCTGCCATCTGCAAAGTTGATAAACATCAATCCTACTGAAAAAGAAATATGTTTGTGTAGTTACTTCGATGTTGTCAAAATGAAGGAGAATAAATATTTGTCTTCCCTAACTGTATAATGAGCAAGTTAGAATCCCAGTCATATTTCATATGTTAAAGATTTAGGCTCCTATCATTTTATTTTACAACTCTATATGATGTTACTGTATACACAAATTCACCTGTGTGTGGATGCCTGACTCTTTAATATTGAAATTCTATGCCTTGTGTTCATTAAGATAAATGTCTGTTGTCACTAACCAAACTGTAAGGCTTACCTGCAGACTGTTGAAAATGACAAAGAGAACCAACATCCAGAAGTGTCTGTAGGCCATGTGTAGTCCTCCCCAAAGCCATGTCACAGAAATCAGAGCAAAGAGATATAAAATCAGTGGAATTTCTAGAAATTAAAAAAAAAAAGAATTTTTGAGCTTCAGAATACTGCACAGTCACATGTATACACAAAGTTATTTTTGGCTTCTTTCTGTGGTATTCTAAGTGCCCATTTTGAGAGAACAACCTTGGAAATCCCATTCTTATGCCAGAGGAGAGAAGGCACATTGCTGAGTCCACATTCTTTCTGTTTTGCAAATGGGGCTGCTGGTAGGTCCAGGGATGGATGGGGGAGGATGAGAACTGTTCCTCTCCTAGACTACCACCTGCTGGACTGTTCAGAAAGTACCACAAGCAACAATGGAGTTGTAGAAATCTCCTTAAAAGAGTGTTCCACCAGAAAATGGCAGTCAGTAGTGTGCTCCTGAAATTAGCATATTCCAACCAGGCACTTAATAACAGAAATTACATAACGTTGTGTGTGTGTGTGTGTGTGTTGGAAAAACCTGTACTCACATCCTTTTTCTGACCGAGAAGACACCAAAATTTATTGGTAAGTTTAAGAGCAAAGAGGAAGTGACTGATTCATAATGATCAACTAAGTTTATTTTACACATGTTCTAATGCAGTTTGTTTCAAACGTTTTCAGAATAGATTTTCTCAGGCTCAAGGGACTTTATTACCCTTTCCACTTGTTTATTTTGAATTTTCTTTGCTATCTGAGTTTTAGAATAATAACCGTACAGAGGTGATTTTAATATTTAAATGACAAGTTATATAAGAGTTAGAAAGTGAATCAGATCTTTGCAGTCACAAATAAACACATTTTCAAGCTGTTGAAAGACATCAGGGTAGACCACACCACTGACAACTTTCATGACAGACCTCAAAGCCCTTCTTTACCCACTACCATCAATTAACACCTAAAATCCTCGTGCACTATGGAATTGAAACAGTTGCTTACAACTTTAGCAATTTTCAAATTTAATTTTATTTAGAAACAATCTCAAATATACAGAAGAGGTGCAAGTAGAGTACAATGAGAAGGTTTTTTTTTTTTTCCTGAATCAATTGAATATTGTCAATCTGATCCCCCATTACCCTCTGAATAATGTGTTTTCTACAAAGACATTTTCCTACATAAACAGGATGCCATGAAATCAGGAAATTAACACCGATATAGTACTATCATTCTCAGATTCCATTTTATTATACCGGTAATTTCCTTTTTAGCAGAGAGATCCAGAGATCCAGCCTTGTATAGTTGACATGTCTCTGTAGACTTTTTTTTTTTTTTTTTTGAGACGGAGTCTGGCTCTGTCGCCCAGGCTGGAGTGCAGTGGCCGGATCTCAGCTCACTGCAAGCTCCGCCTCCCGGGTTTATGCCATTCTCCTACCTCAGCCTGCCGAGTAGCTGGGACTACAGGCACCCGCCACCTCGCCTGGCTAGTTTTTTGTACTTTTTCAGTAGAGACGGGGTTTCACCATGTTAGCCAGGATGGTCTCGATCTCCTGACCTTGTGATCTACCCGTCTCGGCCTCCCAAAGTGCTGGGATTACAGTCTCTGTAGACTCTTAATCCCAAATGGGTCTTCCGTGTGTCCTTGACTTTTGTAACCCTGACACTTTTGATGACTACCAGCCAGTTTTTCTTGTAGAGTGTCCTTAAATTTGAGTTTATTTGATATTTCTCATGATTAGATTTAGATTATGAACTGTTAGAAATCACAGAAGGGATGCTGCGTTCATCTTACAGCATTCTATCTGGTGGCACAAGAACTCAGTTTGTCCCATTACTGAAGATGTTCATTTTGGTCACTTGATTAAGATGGTGGCTGCACAAATTCTTCACTATAAAGTTAGCATTTTTCCCTTTGTAATTAAGAAGTTTTATCTGTGCTATTTCTTTGAAACTATGTAAATATCTTTTTCCTTACCAAATGTTTGATTTATCCACTTATTTATTTTCTAATATAGACTAATAGATTCCTGCTCATTTAGCATATTATCCATTATTCTTTCTTTTACCCTTCTTTCCTTCCTTCCTTCCTCCCTCCCTCCTTCCTTATTTCTTTTTTTGTTTTCTTTCTCTTTTCTTTTTCTTCTCCTTTTCCTTCGCATAGGGTCATACAAAGTCTTTCTCCATTGCCCAGATTGGAGTGCAGTGGTGTTGTCACAGCTCACTGCAGGTTTGACTTCCTGGGCTCAAGCCATCCTCCCACCTCTCAGCCTCCCAAGTAGCTGAAACTACAGGTGCATGCCACCACGCCCACCTAATTTTTGTATTTTTTGTATACATGGGGTTTTGCCATGTTGCCTGGCTGGTCTTGAACTTCTGGGCTTAAGCGATCCGCGTGCCGTGGCCTCCCAAAGTGCTGGGATTACAGGCATAAACCATGGTACCCGGCCACTATCATTGTTTTGATGCCAAGTTGTCCCTAGTGAGAAACCTTTCAAGATGGTTTCTGTGCCTGTGGTTATATCCTCATCATTCTACTAGCAGTTGTTTGCTTTTTGGCCCAAGATGTTTCAAATGTTCTCTGTCCCAGTCCTGGTTTCTTTTAGGGGAGAATGATATTTAGAAAGTGTGATCTGGGGCTAGGTATGGTCACTGCTGTTGCTGCTCCTAAGCTCTCTCAGTAGATAAGAGTGAGAGGATACACATGCATAGGCACACACAAATGCATTTAGATCTGTTTTACTCTATCTATCTTTATATAATGAAATTCATTAGTTCATTTCAATGTTTCTGATTCCAACCCAACATCACAGGGTTAATTCCAGTTTTCTTCCTTTCCATATTTGTAACTCTTCTGTGTTGGTAAGAGATCTACTTCTCATTATTTTTGAACTCCTAGATTCAGGCGATCTGCCTACCTTGGCCTCTCGAAGTGCTGGGATTACAGGCGTGAGCCACTGCACCCCGCTATTTCTTATTATTCTTAATATATCTACTGATCTGATCCACTCCTCTGCATGTAACCAACTTCCTATTGCTGTTATCCATTCTCTCGCTCAGGTGGCCTCCCAAACTCACTCAGCGTCCCACAGTTCCTGCTGGGCAGTACTGCACTCCTCACATGGATTCCTTCCTCACAATGATTGGATTCTGACACCCACGCTTGGGCCCCTTCCTGCAGATGCACACCTTGCTTTGTACCAACTGATGGCTGTAGATGGAATTGTTCGGGAAAGGGAGGAGAAAGAAAGCACAAGGAGAGAAGGCAAAGAGGGAGAAGGGAAGTGGTGAGGAGAAAGAGGGAAACTGAACACTTTTTTTTTTTGAGAGAAAGAAGGCTTTAGAAGGGGACTGTGCTGATATATATCCTTCATCACAATGTATACAAATTGTCTAAATTATTATTATAACTTTACAGGGAAAATAAGACTAATACAAGAAGATTTACATAGATGAATAATTTCTTTGTCACTAATGCTTTGCAGCAGGACAAGAAAATATATATTAAGATTTATTTAATTTTTAGAAAATTCATTTTTATTTAATGAAATAATACAATTTGATAAAGGGCCAGAAGGCTCATTTTTACTTCTGACAAGATATCCTAATATTTAGAAAACCCCTAAGCTGTGGTCACAAAATTTTCAAAGATTAGGTATCAAGTCTGGCAACTGCATTCTTTTCTTCCACCGTGTAAGAACAAAATTCTATTTATGGCTCTGTGCAGAGTACAAAGGGACACACACATTTCATATGAACAACTAGGAACCAATTTTCAAAGTTTGGCCTGTATGTTCCTGTAAGTTCTTAGAGCAAAGCAAGTGGTGTGTGCTGACAGAGCTTAGTGGAGAAGCTAAGGGAGCATACTGGGGCTCATGAGAATGTCCATGGCTTATATTTTCCTTGAATTCTGTAGAATAGTAGTTTGGCACTCCAGACTAGAAACTCTGTAAGGAAAAAAGCTAGTCATAAATAACTCGGCATACTTAATAGATCCCAGGCTTGCCTTCCAGAAGTACAACAATGATTAAGATAATGATTTCAGATAGAAGAAACATATCCAGAGGCACATTCGGATTTTGTGGGCCTTCTTATATTAGGGAGGCTTATATTGGGGAGGCTTGTTTAAAAAACAAAAATTACAAAACCATAATTAGGTACAGGATCTTGGAAGCAGCCAAGGCTGGTGAAAGGACCTGAAACTTAAGCTTCATCAGCTTTATGGTTAATCTACCTCTGAGGAGGCACCTTTAACTCTCTTTAGGGCCTAAGTCAAAAGAAAAGAGGTATTGGGAGGGGGTGATGGTGATGAAAGTTAGTTGGGGGGCATGTGGTTATTAAACAGTGATTATAAATTTCATTTGGCAAACTGAAAAACAGTGCTTCATTCAACTGAAAATCACTTTGGTTTTATATTTCCTAAGCTGTCATTTCGTATTTGATGAACTACTAATAACTTCTCTGCTGTCTATAATTCAATATTTACCAAAGAAAGCATCTGTAATTGGTAATACTGGAAACAACTTGTGTTTAGAAGTGAATTAGTGAAGATAAAACAGAATCATTTCAGTGTTCTCAATAAAAGGAGGCCCTACAAACACAGTGTTGTACCCAAGAAATGAGTATCTATATAAAAGAATGTGCCATATAGAATAAAGAACTCCTACAACTTAGCAAAATACCCATTCAATCCATTTGAAAAATGGACAAAGGACATTTCTTTTGAGAAGATATACAAACGGTCAATAATCACATGAAAAGATGCTCAGGATCACTAGTCATTAGGGAAACAAAGATCAAAACCACAGTGATACCACTTCATACCCACTAGGATGACTATTATCAAAAAACCAGGAAATAGTAAGTGTTGGTGAGGATATTTAGCAACTGCAACCCTTGTGCATGACTGATAGAGATGTAAAATGGCACAACTGCTGTGGAAAACAGTTTGGTAGAACCGCCAAATGTTAAACATAAGTTACCATACGATCCAACAATTCCACTTATAGGTATATATTCAAAAAAAGTGAAGGTACAGGCACTCAAATGGATATTTGCACACCAATATTCATGGCAGTATCACAATAGCCAAGAGGTGGAAACAACCCAAACGTCCATCAACAGATGAAGAGATAAATAAAATATACTGTTTGCATATAATGTAATATTACTCAGTGCCATGTTCTTAATATTTGTGTTCTCCCAAACTTTGTATGTTGAAACCTAATCACCAATGATAGCATTAGAAGGTTGGACTGCTTGGAGGTGATTAGGTTGTGAGAACAGAGCCCTCATGAATGGGATTAGTGCACCCATAAAAGATGCCCCAGGGCGCTGCCCTGCCCCTTCCACCATGTGAGGACACGCTGAGAAGGCACCATCTACGGACAAGAAATCTGGGCCCTTGCCAGACACTGAATCTGCTGGCACCTTGATCTTGAACTTCTCCGCCTCCAGAACTGTAAGAAGTACATTTCTGCTGTTTATAAGTTAGCTGGTCTAGGGTATTCTGTAATAGCCTGAACAGACTGAGATACTGAAGCTTAAAAAGGAATGAAATTATAATATATGCTACGCCATGGATGACCCTTGAAAATGTTACGGGAAACAAGCCATACACGAAAGGACAAATAATTTCATTTACATGAAGTGCCTAGAATAGGCAAATTCAGAGGCAGAAAGTAGAACAGAAGTTACCAGGGGCTGGCAGGAGTGCAGAATAGTGAGTTATTGTTTAATGGATATAGAGTTTCTGTTTGGAGTGATGAAAAAGTTCTGGAAACATGGATAGTGGTGACGGTTGCACAACATTGTTAGTGTACTTATGTGACACTGAAGTGTACACTTAAAATGGTTTAAGATGCTAAATTTTGTTATGTATATTTTGCTACAATTAATAAAAAAGAAAAAAGACTATGCCAAGTAATCAGGCTGTGTCAAGATGAAGTTCCACGGAAGGGAGAAAAAAAAAAATCAAATCATCACAGTACTTAATTTACATACTTAAATTAACAAGGAGTCACAAATGTGAAAACCAAAGTAGTTTGAAAAGGTTTTAGTGAAAGAAATTACTTCTTGAAAGGCAAAGAAGACAAAACAAACGACAACAACAAACAACAAACCAGTAAGTAGATATGTCAATTAGTGCTACTATCATTAAGAAAGTCTACTCATGGGAGTTAATAGATTCCATTGAGATTACATCACATCTCTTTATTTTTTAGTGAAAAATATTATTTCCATGAATTTAACTGCCATTTTTAAAGAAAGTATGGTGTTGTATTATCTGTTTTCTTTGTAACTGCAGCCTTGGCTTTAGTGCTGTGCACCAGTGACAACAATAATGGCTTTATTATGGAAATCACACTCCATTTACATGAAGCTGAAATTTATTCTGTGTTTACAATCTTCCAAAGTACTTGTTTTAATTTTACCTCACTGACCTTCTGATTCTAACAAAAAGTTTAATGTGCTACTTAAACCTATCAATGTAAAACATAGAACACAACTGTGAAATAATGTGGATTTAAGATATCAGCCAAGTGCTGTGGTTCATGCCTGTAATTCCAGCACTTTGGGAGGCCGAGGTGGGGGGATCACCTGAGGTCAGGAGTTTCAGACCAGCCTGGTCAATGTGGCGAAACCCTATCTCTATTAAAAATACAAAAAATAGCCGGGCATGGGGGCTATTCAGGAGGCTGAGGCAGGAGCATCACATGAACCTGGGAGGTGGAGGTTGCAGTGAGCCAAGATAGCACCATTACATTCCAGTCTGGGCAACAAGAGTGAAACTCCATTTCAAAAAAAAAAAAAAAAAAAAAATTAAATGAAAAGATATTAATGGATCTATTTCCAACAGTGGGCACACATTATTTTTAAATTAGAAAAGAAAGATAAATTGAAACAAAAGAGTATCAAAGAACTTTATTTCTAAAACACAGGTCTTTATTCTGAAATTCACAGATACTTAGAGACAAGGATGTTTCCGTGATCTGAATATTTTCTTGGTGAGAAAATATCAGTGTCCTCGAGGTTTCCTAACAAGGATTAACACCAATTCCGCAGCAGTCAGCCACCACTGTTCTCAGCAAATAAACTGAGGGTCATACAGGAAGACAATAAGGCACATATTTCACAGCACTGCCAAATCATCATGAGGACACTGTGCATGGGAGAGTGAACAACAGAGTTAAAGACTGGGGTCAGCCTGGGCAACATGGCAAGACCCTGTCTTTACAAATAATACAAAAATTTAGCCAAGTGTGGAGATGCATGCGTGTAGTCTCAGCCACTCAGGAGGCTGAGGTAGAAGGCGCTCTTGAGCCTGGAAGGTGGAGGTTTCAGTGAGCTAACTGTGCCACTGCACTCCAGTCTGGATGACAGAGTGAGACCCCGTGTTAAAAAAAAAAAAAAAAAAAAGACTGGGTTTGCAAATTGTTCAAAAAAACACCCTCCACCTCATTTGGGTAACTGGCATTCCTAATCCTTGGCCACTAGTTCTATACTCGGATCTAATTTTAGAATTTCCTTTTCTCTTCAGCAGTTCTCCAACACATTTCCAAAATAGCTCTTCAAAACCCATTCGGATAATAAGAAACTCACTCTAGGTCCTTTGGCCTCTATCTCCAGATACGGTTGCAAATATTTATTGCAGCAGGCTAGACTGTATCAACACTTATTATGTGCCAGGTTCTTCATTTTATTACGATATCCTTCCTAAATTCATAATCTCCAATGTTACCTTCCTCCAAGCACATTAGGGCCAACTCTTTCTGAATCTGCATCTTCACTTCTCTTAAGCTCCAGGCCTGGAGATCCCCAAACCACTTCAAACAGAGTTCCTCCACGGCTGAATTTAGTATTCCTCTTCTCATCACACTTTTTCCTCCGTCTGAGTACTGGTATCACCATTCACACCGATTTACCCTGATGCCGCATTTTCCTTCCTACGGTGCTTCAAATCAGTCGACATATTTTATCTACTAATTTGCTCTGAAATTTGTCCTCTACAATCCTTCCTAGAACATTGTCCTTCCTGAGGACTTCATCTCTTTTAGTGAGCCTATTTTGACAGATTTGTAGGTAGAGCTGTCTGTTCCAATTCACCCCTCCTACTCCTATTATGGCCAGATAAACATCTTTTTTTTTTTTTTTACATAGATGGAGTCTCAGTGTGTTGCCCAGGCTGGAGTGCAGTGGCATGATCTTTGCTCACTGCAACATCTGCCTCCCGGGTTTAAGCAATTCTCCTGCTTCAGACTCCCGAGTAGCTGGGATTATAGATGCCCACCACCACGCCCAGCTAATTCTTGTATTTTTAGTAGAGATGGGGTTTTACTATGTTGGCCAAGCTGGTCTCAAACTCCTGACCTCAGGTGATCCGCCCACCTCAGCCTCCCAAAGGGTTGGGATTACAGGCATGAGCCACTGTGCCTGGCCCAGAGAAACATCTTTTAAAAAATTATGGCTGGGTGCAGTGGCTCATGCCTATAGTCTCAACACTTTCGAAGGCTGAGGCCGGCCGATCACTGGAGGCTAGGAGTTCGAGACCATCTTGGTCAACACGGCGAAACGCCATCTCTACTAAAAATACAAAAATTAGCTGGGCATGGTGGTGCATGCCTGTAATCCCAGCTACTTGGGAGGCTGAGGCAGGATAATTGCTTGAACCTGGAAGGTTGAGGTTGCAGTGAGCAGAGATCGTGCCACTGCACTCCAGCCTGGGTGACAGAGTGATAGACAAAAAAAAAAAGTTATGTATGTATGTATGCATACATGTATGTATACATAAAAGTGCATGTTTACATGTATTTTCATATATGATCATGCCATTTAAAGGCTAAAAATCCTTCAACTGCCTCCCATATCATAAAAGATAAACCTCACCACCAGTTCCTGCCTACTTCCCAGTGAATGCTCTCTAGTCTTCCAGGCACCCTGACCACACTGTATTTCTTCATGCGTGTAGCTCTTTGTCATTACTTGTTACGTGTCTATCTCTTTCATTAGAGGTTATTAAGTGCAGTAACTCAGTCTATCTTATTTATCTTTATATTCCCAGTGCCTAGCACATGGTCTGGCATAAGCAAGTCACTTAATGTTTGTTCAATAAAAGAATTGTTGATGTGACTTGTCGGTATGACCCTGCTTTTTATTTTTACTGCTGCTCTCTTTTCATCTGAAAGCTTGAATTTCTCTTTAGAGAAGCCCTGGACTTTGAAAGTACAAGAATGAAGAGAATGCATTTCAGGGAAAAGTTAATTTGCTTTGCAGCAGTAGGTCTAAGGTACACTAGTCCTTTAAGATATGATCCATGGAGGAAAATAACTGCTCTGAGGCAATATTCTGAATGGGGATGAGCGTGAGGGATAGATAGATCTGCATCCAGCTTCCAATTCTATCACTTTTGAGCCTGTTGAGTGGGTCTCAGCCAAACTCCTTAACTTCTCTGTGCCATAATTCCTGATAAAAAAGTAAAGGATAATTGTGGAAATTTTAATAATTCATGGATCAATTTGTAAGTATTAGTTAAGGCTGATAGGTCAAATTCCATGTTCCTATTGAATAGCTATTGTGCTAAGCGCTGGAAGTAAAGAGATGAGCCAAGGCAGAGGCAGCCTCTACCTGTGTGGATCTGCATTCCAGAGAGGGAAACCACGCACCCAAGGCACTCAGCATAAGGCTGGGAATCAGGCGCATGTTCAATAAGCATCAACTACTATTATCCTGATTCTCACCACCATCATGAGTTTAGTCACGTTAGGGAAAGAGCACATAGCTATAGATACCCTGCAATTGTTGCTTGTTTTGTTCTGATGTGGGTAGTATTTTTCAAAGAGCAACCATGGCCCTATTTAATTGGCTTCATCTCTCGTCTTCTACAGTTTTTCCAACTTTATTTTTTTTTACTCCACCTCTAAATTTCCCTCCATTCCCATTACCTTGCTGCTTCTCATCTTGTCTCATTCTATTTCTTCCTTTGTAGATTTGAAGTTCTAAAATATCACATAGTAAATATGTGATAAACATGTTTAAGTTTTTTATATATATACACCAGAATCTCCCATACTTGTTTGGCTATAGAACCCTTCCGTTTATCCTGATGTAATCATGTGTAAGTCTAGACTCTGAGGATTGTTTTCAACATGCAGACTCAAAGTTCTATCACATTCAAACTGTCACTAAAAACTTCCTGACTAACCAACTAAAAATGGACCTCTTGGGCCAGGCATGCTGGCTTACACCTGTAATCCCACCACTCTGGGAGGCTGAGGCAGGTGGATCACCTGAAGTCAGGAGTTTGAGACCAGCTTGGACAACATGGTGAAACCCCATCTCTACTAAAAAATACAAAAATTAGCCAGGCATGGTGGCAGGCGCCTATAATCCCAGCTATTCGGGAGGCTGAGGCAGAGGAATTGCTTGAACCCGGGAGGCAGAGGTTACAGTGAGCCAATATTGTACCATTGAACTCCAGCCTGGGCAACAGAGCAAGACTCTGTCTCAAAAAAAAAAAAAAAAAAAAAAAAGACCTCTCGGCATCTTCTATTTTCCCGCCCACTCTCTCTTTTCTGACTTAGTTTCTTCATAGCACTTACTGACATCTAACTCACTATATGATTTATGTGATGGTTAATTTTGTGAGTCAACTTGACTGGACTAAAGGAAGCCCAGATATCTGATTAGACATTATTTCCAAGTGTGTCTGTGAGGGTGTTTCCAAAAGAGATTTGCATGTGAATTTGCAGACTGGGTAAGCAGATGGCCATCCCTGATGTCAGTGGGCATCACCCAACACCTTGAGGGCCCCAAAAGAACCACAAAGGTGGAGGAAGGTTAGCTTCACCTATCTTCTGCTTGACTGCTTGAGCTGGAACATTCCTTCTTCCACCTTTAGCATTCCTGGTTTTCAGGACTTCAAACTCAAACTGAAATCTACACCATTCACCTCTGCCTCTCAGGCCTTTGAAATATACCACCAGCTTCTTCAGTCTCCAATCTGCCAGTGATCTCTTGTTGGTTCTGTTTCTATGGAGAATCCTAACACAATTTACATATTTGTTTATTGCTTAATACTCTCCTAGAATGTGAGCTCACAAAAGCAATGAGATAATTCTCAAGCACTAGTTTAATGAATTTAAAAAGACAATTTCTGATTCTAGTTTAATAAATTTAAAAAAAGGCCTTATGGGACTGGCTAAGAAGACATACTACAGTTAAAAGTAAAATTGACAAGAAATTGTACCCCCACTATCCCCTTCACTCTTTATTTAAAGAGTAGGGAAGGTGCAGAGAGAAATGTGGATGTCACAGCAGTGAGAGAATTGCTTTTGGGCTGCAGGGGCTTGATAAAAAATTGGAGTTTGTGGCTTGTAAACAAAGCTGCCTATGAGTAACATTTCCATAGAGACACTTTAATGGGATTGTTTCTTAATGGGAGGGAAAAAGAGAGGGAAGGAGAAAAAGTGTGATGGAAGCATTAAATGCTTCCCAGAAACAATCCACCTTATCTAAGATTTTCACAGACATATGTCAGTTCCAGGGCCATTGATGAGTCAAATTTACTGTACAATATTGACTTTCAAACTCTGACCACAAACCACAGTGAGAAATGCATTTTACATGTGAACTACACAATCTCTAAAGAAAACTTTTATGAAACCCAAGTTAATGTATGACACACTTTGATCTATTCTATTTGATTCGATTCGATCCTATCCTATCCTATCCTATCCTATCCTATCCTATCCACTCCACTCTATCCCATCCCATCCCATTCCTATACTATCCCATCCACTCTACTCTCTCCCTTGCCATCTCATTCCATGTAAAATATGTTGGCAGTGGGACTCATCAATGTACTGTGTGACCCACAATTTTTAAACTTTTGCCTTAGAAGGTAATTTAAGTAGCTTGTCCGTTAGAGGTAAAGGTAGGAACAGTAAACATAACCATAGTGGAGGCTTCCACCGACTACCTTCTGACATGGATTTACCCTGACCCTTACTGATATGTGAAGGATACAAGCATGATATGGAAAGATCTGTGCAGGTGACATACTGGATCTGCAGGCAGAGAAGTGAATCAGTATTGGCCTAGAGTATATTTTCCAGGGGTAAAGAAGAGAATGTAAGCAAATTCTCAGTGGAGTCTCAAGGTTTTCTGGGAACTTAAAATGCAGTACTTTGTCAACAGCTGACTTAGGGCTCTCCTGGATGCTAAAAGACAGTCCAGTGTCAGGTTTACTTTGAATGTGATTTATTGGGGTTGAAAAAAAATGGTTCAAACCTAGAATTATGGTCTTGCCTTGCAAAAGCTATATATAATTTTCAATTTGCAGGCTATAATTTCGAATCTAAGGAGAATAACCAAGTTAGATGAGACCCACACAGACCTTGCAAGAACTATTATTAGAGTAATTCTATTTGAACCATGTACTTCGAAAGTGCCAGATAATATTCTGCTGAGGGGGGATCAAATAGATCTGTGATTCTTAAGGAAAAGGTTAAGTGCTCTGTTTTCTTCTAGTGAAGAAAAAAATTATTGAAACTATGGGAAAAGGAATTATCATTTGGATTTACAGCTATCTTAGTAATTTTCTACACATTTCATAAATGTTTCATAAGGTAGAATTATGAAAACAAGTTCTTAGAAGATTAGAGTTCTAAAACAAATATGAAGTCAGCCAACTAATGACTGAAGACTGGCTTAACCTAGTTTTCTAACTACATTACTGGTTACTCAACCATTAAGGAGCTCAAGATGCAGCTACAGGCATGCTCAGGCAGCTAACAGCAATTTTCCAACACACTTAACTTTTGTAATACAATGAAAATGTACAATGCATCTTTAAACCTGCCTATGTCTGTATTTTGAATCTGACTAGATGGTCTCCTAATTTTTGGACATTAGATGACTATGTATTTGGCCATGAATAGCCAGTTATCTTTTATAGATAGTTTGATAAGACATCAGTTAGCACTCATTAAGAGTTAATAGGCTCAAATTCAATGCTGAAATCTTGAGTCAGAAATGGCATGATGTCTCAGGAAAATTAACCCTAAAGATAACCCTAATTGTGCAAGAAGATATTTGAATGAGTTATCATAAATGTCAGTTCCCAGAACTGTTTTCTGGTAGACCCTCAATCTGGATAAATGCCAGCATACCTCAAAGCTGCCTTTGTTTCTTTAATTTCGTTCTCTAACCATCACACACAAAACTGTAACACAAATTTAAAATTTGATTAAATTGTTTTACTTCCCTTGCCATATCACTATTCTAAAAATTCGACTTGAGTTAAATCCTTTGATTCTCTTATCAATGTGATTAACTGCATCTCTTTTCCCAACAGCTATCAGATTATCAGGGCATTGTCTGGTCTTAGAAATAATGGTATTTCCCAACAGCTGTAGGTATATTAGTTACTCTCTGTTGTTAAATAATTATATTTTTAATTAAGCAAATGGATACATAACTCACGCAGAGCTGTTTTTTACCCATTTAAACAATGGTACAATAGCCACAGGTGTGGCAGGGATTTTAATGCGTAAGGGAGTGAACTAATATTTTATTGCTCATTCTTACCAGCAACATTGGACCAAGCCCTTACAGAGAAAAAAGGGAAACAGTGGTGTTCAGAAAAAAAGGCAATTCCCAGATTGAATGCCATATATATACTCTAGGGAGAAAGAGGCTGTCTAATACTTGTATATTAGTGATCAAAGTGATTTGATCAAAGTGATTTGTGCCCAGTGATAGACTATTAAATTTTATTTCTGTGTTTGTCTGTCAATATTACATGTAGACCTTACTTTTTGTGGTATTTTAATTCCAGGGTTTTTTTTTCTCCTTTTAAAATGTAGAGTTTAAATTGTTAATGGTTAAACTGGTTCACAGGTGTGTCTGATATTATTAGCAAATGTATGGTTGATGTTATAGCTTCTTTTTGCCCCAGGCTCACAACGATATGCTTCCATTTTTCTTTTTAAGAAAAGGAGCATTAGAATCTTATTTAACTCTGGATACTATGAGTTTGACATTAATAGTTTAAGACTAATAAATGAGCAGCCATACAGTTTTTTGGTCACTATGCTTCCTAAGCCTCCAAAATGGAGCTATTTCCACTATTCAATTTCATCTTTAATAAGCTAGGCAGATCCTGTTACCTTCTTGTTTTGTTTCCATTCACTTATTTTTTTACCTGGTGGAGTCTGTCCAGTGACAAAGTTTGTGAAAGATGTTTGTAAAAAACCCTTTTTTTCACGGTAGCAAAGCAGCTTTAATATAACCATGGATTAAATATTTATTTGCAAATACTCTAGCACTGGGGGAAAAAGATGGGGAGAAGGAAATCACATGTCTCGGAGATTGTATAATTAAATGAGTATAAGAATCAAATATTGTTCATTTCAATTACTTATTAATTTATAACTATTCTGATTTAGTCTTTATAAAATTGTACAACAGAGCTTTATGTAACTAGGCAACACGTTTAAATCTTTCCTATAAGCAAATTTCTACTTCTTCCTTGAAGTTGATGAATCCTAATTGTAAATCACATTATTTGCTTTCTTGAAGGTTATTTATGATAAAATTTAAAGCTTGATTCTGTTAAATTCAATTAAAAGAAAAATATCTCTTTTGAATATGAGCCCTCAGCCTATTAAATGTTAAAAGATGGACTGAGGTTAAAAAATATGACTGGGTGGAATTTATTCACAAAAAAAGGCAGAATAGTACAGTGATTACAAGCATGGACTCTGGAACCAGGCTACTTGAGCGCCTTCACTAGCTGTGTGACCTTGTGTTAGTTACTTAACTGCTCTGAGGCTCAATTTCCTCATCTGTAAATTGAATATACTAGGCCTCCCAAATAAGGTTTTGTGGATTGTGAGGATTTAGTGGTTGAAAAGTGGAACACTATGAACAGTTCCAGATAAACTTTGGCTTCTGTTTGTTACTCAAGAAATATATTTCTTTAGCACCAAAATGTATTAGATAAAATGTGATAGATAAAAAGTTCAATTATATTTGGATCTGCTCTCAAAGATTATATACATTCACTTTGGGAAGCAGAGGCAGGTGGATCACCTCAGGTCAGGAGCGCAAGACCAGCCTGGCCAACATGGTGAAACCCCATCTCTACCATTAAAAAAAAAAAAAAAAAACACTAGCCAGGCATGGTGGTGCATGCCTGCAGTCCCAGCTACTTGGGAGGCTGAGGCAGGAGAATTGCTTGAACTCAGGAGGCGGAGGTTGCAGTGAGCCAAGATCAAGTTGAGTGTACTGTACTCCAGCCTGGGTGACAGAGTGAGACTCCGTCTCAAAAAACAAAAAACAAAACAAATAAAAGACTATATATTTGTAAATATTACATATACATTTGTATATACCCTATAAGAAAAGGTAGGAGATAAGTATTATAAGAGAGATTTACAAAAGTTACATAAAAGTTCAGGGAAAACAAGACGTTCTTCCTATTGATTATTATCAGGGAACTTTGGGGGAAGAAGAAGGAATTTTGGCTGGGCTATGAAGATGGGCCATATTTGAACATCCAAATATTGAGGCAAAGGCAGTGACAGCAGCATAAAGAGAGGCAAAAAGCAAATGCATGAATTAGTGTAGGTTGTTCCTTTTGGCTGGTGTTAAAGGTCCATGAAGGTGAGTAACGAAACATTTGTAGCATTAGGTCACGAAGGAATACTGAAGGCCAGGTTAAACAATACATAATTACTTTACAGAGAAATGGACAGCCATTTTAAATTTTGGAGAAGAGGTGTGGCATATTCACATAGCTTAAACTCATAGGAAAGAAAATAGGTTGGTGGAGAGAATGCTAGAGGCAGGGATACCAGTTAGGGAAGGATTGCTGTGGTCTCAGTAATGAAGGCCTGAGGTAGGGGAATGGCATAGGAGTGGCCCCCGCAATATAATGAAGGGGTAGGCACAGAAATGTAGAGATAGAATCTCTAGTAGTACCCTCAAATCAGAAAAGAGTAGGAGAGTTTAAAAATATACACATTGTGGAACTTCATCACCAGAGATTCTAATTTAGTAAGTCTCACTATAGTGAGACTCATCAAACCATAATTTCTGAAAGCATAAGTAATTTTGATGATCAGTTAGTTTTGACAGCCACTGATCTGAGAGTATGACTATGAAGTGAAAGAAATTACCCTAGCTTTCAGGTTAGGAAAATCAGAAAAAGTATCAAGAGGAAGAAGAGAAGAAAGGAGTGAAAGAATAACACTGAGATCAGAGCAATTAAGATAAGGCAGAGGAGCAAAGTTGATGACAATATCTGTACATCTTGAGGACAAGCTATCAGAGAGAAACCCAAGCAAATGTATCCCAAGACATTTGAAAATGTGAGCTTATATGTGGAGAGAGAAGTTAGGCTCAAGTTAATAGATTTGAACACTATCACTATGACATAAAAAATGCAAAGGCAATCCCTGGAATATACATAAACTTCAGAGTTTTCAGGCATAAGAATAAAGGGTTATGACATGGGAGTTAGCAGGAAAATACTTGTAAAAAGAATAGGGTGTCGTGAAAACCAAGAGAGATGGACTTTTCAAGGAAGGCTGGTTATCAGTAGTGATTTCTACAGAAGAACTCAAAGATAACGCAGATGAGAAGAGTGGTCAGTGGATTTGGTGCCCAAAGTCATGAGTAATGAATGAAAGAGAATAAGCAAGGTGCTCTGAAGGCTTAACAGTGAACAGAAGGTGATGAGAACAGGCAACTTGTATGAACTACTCTTCAAGAGTAGTTGTTGGTAAAAGAAAGAAGAGAGTCAGGGCAGTAATTTGATAAAGCAGCAGCATTACAAGTAAGCTCTTCCAGGCAGTGTAAAGTGATACATATTTCTACGTGGACAAGAAAGACCTACAGGAGAGAGAAACATTTAAGATGTGAGGCAGTTGTGGAAAATTCAGTGAAACAAGTTCCAAGAGTAGGAAAAACACATGAAAGACACAATTGGGAGAGCTGGCTTTGGTGAGAATGAGCCACTTACTTTCTCATCTAAGATGAAATGAAAAATGGTGAAGAAGAGAGATGGCAAAGAGAAATGATCAGAGAACATAAGGAAAGTTGTGTGAGGTAACACCATGTTGTTTTCATGTCTTGACTAGACAGTGAGGACAGAATGTATAAAACACAGACTTCAGGGTAGTAGAATCTGTTTCAAAGATCGCTTAAGACTTATCAATTAAAAATAATCCAAAGGATGTCTCAGAAGCAGAGATGGCTTAGTTAAGAGTACTTATAATAAATTAGTATCCATTACACAGTAGCACTAATTGGCTGATAAAAGAGAACTGTGTGGCAAAGAGCGGGTTGGTGATTGGCAAAATTTCTTTTTTTTCTATATGTGTGTGTGTGTGTGTGTGTGTGCGCGTGTGTGTGTGTGCGTGTATATATATATATATATATATATATATTTTTAAGACCGAGTCTCACTCTGTCACCCAGGCTGGAGTGCAGTGGCACAATCTCGGCTCACTGCAAGCTCCACCTCCTGGGTTCACACCATTCTCCTGCCCCAGCCTCCCAAGTAGCTAGGACTACAGGCGCCCGCCACCACGCCCAGCTAAGTTTTTGTATTTTTAGTAGAGACGGGATTCCACCATGTTAGCCAGGATGGTCTCGATCTCCTGACCTCGTGATCCACCCACCTCAGCCTCCTAAAGTGCTGGGACTACAGGCATGAGCCACCGCGCCCGGCCTATATATATATATTTTAAATTGTACTTTAAGTTCTAAGGCACACGTGCACAACGTGCAGGTTTGTTACATAGGTATACGTGTGCCTACTCTTGGAACTTGTTTCATTGAATTTTCACAACTGCCTCACATCTTAAATATTTCTCTCTCCTGTAGGTCTTTCTTGTCCATCTAGAAATGTGTATCATACTGTAAAAATGTCACTTTCTTCTATTCACTTGAGTTTTATACTATGTAAACTGTTGAGTATAGCATTATGATCATGGGTATTGTGCTAACCGTTCATTTTTAAAGAAATGTATGATGCAATTGCTAATTCCCCAAATTACCTTTCTCTACTTCCTGTTTCTGTAGTACTAGTACCCCCATTTTCCTTTGTTTCCGGATCTCCTCTTTAATAATGTACCAGTTGATTCGTGTAACTACAGTATGATCATACAAAGGATTGTGGACTATGTATTTCCTTAAAGAACTGTGTAGGCACTGAATCATAAATTAGAGGTAACTTTAAATAATGAAAATAACAACAAATAATACATGGAAAAAGTTGCAAACCAAGAATGGAAATACAGGTAAGAACTTGGGAGAGAGAACCATAGTGTGTTACAGTATCACCATGTTGATATCAATTGAGATGGCTCATAGACCAGCTCGAGAGAGAAACACAGTGCTTTCAATGCCATACTTATTCCAAGATAAAACAGCCTCAAGAGACTAATTTTTCTGCTCTCTAGTCAAGTTTTATATATACTCATTCTGAATAAAATCCTGGAGAGAAACATTTTAAAAAATCAGTAACTGTATTTTCATTAGCCAAGAGTTGAATGGAAAACTTTAGTGATCCATTTTTTAAAAAGTGCTCTTAAGTAAAAAAATTTAAAAAATTAGCTGGGCATGGTAGCATGTGTTTATAGTCCTGGCTACTTGGGAGCCCAAGGTGGGAGTATCTCTTGAGCCCAGGAGATTGAAGCTGCAGGGAGCTATGATTGTGCCATGGCACTCCATCCTGGGCAATACAGTAAGACTTGGTCTTAGAAAAAAATAGGATCTGCCAGGAAAATTAAAATTTATTATTAATTTGGAGAACAATGGCAAGAAAATAGATAGGAAACTTACTTAGCCTGAGTACAAAACTGATAAACAACGGGAATGTTCCATTAATTCTCTGGGTCAAACATCGTATGGCATGGCAGTGATATGCACATGTCAACAAGAGATGCCAGCCACATTAAGGGTCAAAGAGTGTGCGATGCACCTAAACAACAACATCACTTTGATACTCTTAGACGTTGGCTTTAAGTGTGTATCACGTTAACGTATCTTCCACTAACACCCTACTGAAGCTTATTTATCACGGGTATCAAGATGGAAATGAGTTTCAATTCTATTCCGTCTCTTCTCTCATCACCATAAGTGATGAACTCAGCAAGCAAGAGTGAGTTTAGTTGTGTTATTTAAGTTGAGTTTTATCAGAAGTCATATCACTTTTAGGTGGCAGCACCAGTTAAGTATGGTTAGGACATTAAAGACTGTGGAGAAGTAGTGAACATTTGTTTTATTTTTTAAATTTTTAATTAATTAATTAATTTTTGAGATGGAGTTTCACTCTTGTTGCTCAGGCTGGAGTGCAATGGGGTGATCTCGGCTTACTGCAACCTCCACCTCCCCGGATCAAGACATTCTCCTGCCTCAGCCACCAGAGTAGCTGGGAATCCATCATGGCCAGGCTGGTCTCAAACTCATGACCTCAGATGATCCACCTGCCTCGGCCTCTCAAAGTGCTGGGATTACAGATGTGAGTCACCATGCCCAGCTCCTGAATTTTTTCTTTTATTCTATAGTCTAATGATTGTCATTGGATGATTTTATGACATAGTCAATTTTGCTTTTTAGAGTGCTTCATTGTGGAATGGGGATAGATGAGAACTGAGCAATATCGGTCTCAAGATAGCTGTAATAGTCTAAGGATGAGATGATGGGAGACATCACCAAGATGCTACAGACTGAATTGTTTTCTCCATCCCCCAAATTTGTATGTTGAAGCCCGAACTCCCAATGCAATGGTATTTGGAGATGGGGCCTTCAGGAGGTGATAATCTCATGAAGGTGGAGCCCCCATGATGGAATTAGTGTCCTTATAAGAAGAGACATGAGAGGGCTCTCTCTCACCCAAGACAGGAGACAGCAAAATATCCATGCAAGCCTTGCCAGGACCTGAATCAGCTGATGCCTTGATCTTGGACTTTCAGTCTCTGGAACTGTGACAAACAAATGTCTGTTGCTTAGGACACCCAGTCTATGGTATTTCTATGGTATTTTGTATGGCAGCCTGAGCGAATACACCAGGCAAAGTCATGAAGAAAGGGAGGGGAACATTTGAGAGATACCGGTGAAGTATACAGGAGAAAGGAGTTATATATCTGACTGTATTCTGCACCAATTACATATTGAAAGGGTTCCTATACTAATAAAAATACCAACACATATTGAGTGCTTAGTGTGTTTCAGGGACTATACTAAATATTTATATGAATTAAAATTTTATCTTTTACACAACCCTACAAAATTAAATAATGTTATTATACTTGCATTACGTATGAGAATAGTGAAGAAAACTAGGGATGTTTTGGTACACCATAAAGAGGGGCAATCTTTCTTGGAAATCAGAAGATTAAGTAGAAGATGAAGGATTAATTTTCCAACCCTGATAGCTTCAAGTTTTTTTTTTTTTTTTGCAGGGTGGGGTGGAGCTGGGTGTGAAGTCTAATACTACTTTTATGAAATTAGAGTTCTTTAAGTTTAATATTTAATGTTTACATGTCACTATTACCAAGAAGAGTTTTGAAAACAAAATGGTAAGGGCAAAAGTATTGGTGTTAACAACAGTGGCAGCTCTGGAGAGCCTGTGAATCAACCTGCGATTCTAATCCCACAATTTAACAGCTTTGTAAATGTGAAAGCGTTTCTAAGCCTCTCATTTCCTTGATTTTCTTGTCTGACTAGAGGAAATCATACCTGCTTCATAGGCTTCATGTAAAAATTGAGATAAAATGTTTGATAGCAAACTAGGTTGACTATAGTTAACAACATGTACTGTATATTTCAAAACAGCTAGAAGAGATAACTTGGAATGTCCCCAACACATTGAAATGATAAATATTCAAGGTGATGGACATCCCAAGTACCCTGACATGATCAGTACACATTCTATGTGTGTCACAGAATATCACATGTACCCCATAAATATGTACAGATATTATATACATAAGTATATATTAAATTGAGATAATATACGTGAAATTCTTAACACAGTGCCTGATGAATGGTGAATGGTGAATCTTAATGGGTGGCAGTAATGATGATGACAACAACCATGATGTGGATCACCAAGGTGCAAAGGGAGATGCGCACCTGCCACTTACATGCAGTGCCAGCCCTTTACTCTTTCTCTCACCCCCGTCCCATATCCATGCTCTATGCCCTCTGTCCACCTAGAAAAAAGATGTCAATTAAACATAATAGTTTAGTACTGAGATAGCCTGAGTTGGGGATTACCTTTGTCCTCATCCATTTTCAATTGAGACTGGTAAAAGGCACTAAAGTAAGAAATCCAGGAAACCTGAGTTCTAGAAAGGTCCAGGTCTGCCGCAAGTGGTCAGCCCCTTTTCCTTTTTGGCGACACGTGTAAATCAGGGGTGTTTCAACAGAAATTTAAGCCTTCTCTCCAAAGTATGATTTTCCTTTTTACTTTTCATGTCAATATGTAAAGCCTTAGGAAACTCCTGATGTTATTGTTCTAGGAGTTTTTCATGAGCAATATCAAATCCCAAGTGTTTTCAGAAACAATAATGAAGAAAACAAATGCTGAATGACTACACATCATCTTCTAGGCAGAGAGATTTCCGATATGAATCTTTGAGGAATGAGGTAAAAAACCTAAGCAGAGAATGGGCATCCACATGTATATGTTTTTAATATGTGGGATTTCCCCCACCACTATTGGCAAAATGTGGGAAGAGTGAACTGTGCTTCACAAAGATTTTTTCAAGATTGAGTGGGAGTGTCTGTTCATGGTCGAGCGAGAAGCTAGGGTTTTCCTTAGGCCCCAAGGCATTGTTTTTTTAAAATGTTATTTTCAGAAATGGAACTGGGAGTAGACTTCAAACAGGCATCTAACTGCCAAGGACATGTGAAACCTGTTATGTTGGTCATTCTGGATCCTATTCAAGTACGTACTGTTACTGGGTAAGATCACTTTTACTTTACTTTAGCAGAAGCCCCAATTCTGCTTCAGGAAAAAAAAACCATATCATGTTTTTCCATTTTTATTTATAAATCCTGAAGGTTTCTGCAAGCAGTAACATTTAAAAGGACAATGATATACTTACAAGTTTGATGTGAGAATAATGAGAATATTGAAACACCAGAATGTTTCAGCTATTGATTGCTTCATAATAAGCTAGCACCAAACTTGGTGACTTAAAATAATGTACTATTTCTCCCAATTCTGCAATCTGGGATAGGCAGATTTTCAACTCTGTGTAGTGTCCATTGGGGATGGAACCTACAAGAAATCTTCTTCACTCACATGTCCATTTCCGGAATCAGAGTTGGTTTGCCTGACACAACTGGAGGCTGGCTGAACCTGCCTTTGCACATGTCTGCTCCACATGGCCAGTTTGGGGTTTCTACCACCGTGGTGGTCTCTGGGTAATTGAACTTAGTTGGTGGCTGGCTTCCAAGAGGAAGGAATCCAAAACTGCCATTCATCTTAAAGTCTCGGCCCATTATGAAAAAGCACCACTTCCATCACATTACATTGGTCTAAGCAAGTCCAAAGCCAGCCCATATGTAAAAAGATGAGAAGCAGTCTCCATCCTTTGATGTGAGGAGTAGCACCTACATAAAAGGAGAAAAGTAACTGATGGCAGCCATCTTTGGAGACTGCAACACAGTTTATTTACCAGGAGCTCTTTCCTTTCCCTCTTTTTCCTTTGGATTTCATTTCCTTTGAACTCTATTTGAAATTTTAAAAATGACAAGAGTAAAAAAGGCATTCAACTTTAGGATGTAAGGCATGAGCGTTTACAATATTCACTATAAAAAGTTTTCAATAATTTTTATAATAATAATAAAATATTGATTTATATTACTATTGTTGTTCACTCTAAGGTTGAAGAAATGGAAGCATTCATCCTCAAATAAGGCTCCCATGTAAGAGATGTGGCCATTACAGTACCAAGAGATTCTAAATGTCTCAGGTTCACATTACATGACTAGTTGGATCAAGCCACATTTCCATTTTCATATATCATATTGAAACCTATGTGTGGGATTTTTAGAAGAAAGGGATTTGTAATCATCTACTTCCTTTGTTGATTGAAATGAATTTTCCTCTCCTGATCTATGAATCATTCCTCATATAAGAACTGAATCATGAATCAGAAAGGAGTCAGTAAATTCTAATGAGCCTAAAAAGAGAGACAAGCTTATCATTGCCAGAGATCAAAACCAACCCCGAAAATCACAGGCTTTGTTTAAAATGCTGTTTGAGACACTGAAATTTAGTTCAGGGACATACCTTTATCAAAACTCATTCTCACTGCACATCCACCCACTGAAGGGAGAAGGAGGCAAGTGATTCTCATTAGGAGTCACTGACCTTCAACAATTTGGTCCATGGCAGTCAATGGGCCACAAAAAGCCAAGTTGTCCTGTCCCAGGCCATGCTCAGGGAGGGAAGGGGTTGATGGTGGGCATCTATAGCACTGAGTGTATTCCATTTATGAGGTGCTTATTCTTTGTTCTCCCCATTCCTTTGGGTTTCACTGAGTTTATCTGAACTCTGTTTGAAATGAAGGGATGTTGGGAACAAAAAAGTCATTCAAAATACACGGTGTAAGGGATGGTTACTTGTATTCATTACAACCAGTGAACAAATGTGATGCAAAGTTGCTCCTGTGGTCAGGCACATTTAATCCACAAAGAGAGTGATTAGCTTGGAGCTCAGTTCTACAGAAATCATGGAAGATTTTGAGCCCCGCAAGACGTCCTGCATCTACCTGCTTCTGGACCCCAGAATATATCAGGTCTATGGTTTTGGCCTATTCTACCGGTACATTTGGTGTTTCTGCTTTATTTCTGTTCTATAGAGATGCTCATGGTACTTTTAACATTCTTTTGTTATATATTATTCTTTGGCTATTCTGTATATAGAGTAAGGCAGAGGGCAAAACGTGAATTTATAGTACCATCTTAACTGGATGTTTAACAGGTTAGCACAAGAGAATTTTAGCAAAAAGATTCACAGAGAGTGTCAACTGCTCCGTGGTAGAGTAAATAGAAGAAATACCTCATGTAAATGACGAGTTGATAGGTGCAGTAAACCAACATGGCACATGTATACCTATGTAACAAACCTGCACGTTGTGCACATGTACCCTAGAACTTAAAGTATAATTACAAAAAAAGAAAAGAATTATCTGGAAAAGAAAAAAAAGAAATTTTCAATTTGAGTTAAGTGGAGCATATTCAAGTAGAGGTGAGTTATAGTATGTTGAAAATAAAAACACAAAAGATCAGGTTGGGAGCAAAGCTGAACATGAGTTTTGGGAATTATAGAGTTTTGGAACTGGGAATTTAATTGAATTGGGAATTACAGAGAATTTGGGATTATATAACTTTAAAAAATATTTCTTATAAAAATAGTCCTAATAATAATAACTTTTGAGGAATATTTACAAACAAATCAGAGAATTAAATCATTTAATTTCTACTTTGATAATATTACAGTTTCTCTCCTTCTTAATGCTATCTTTAGCTTGGGTACCCAATTTTACAATTATAGAATTTTGTGGTACATTGATGATTATTAATTTATTCATTTAATTAATAAATATTAATTATGCTCCTGCTATCCACTGAGCACTCTGTAAGGCCCTGGGGATACAGAGATGAATACTAAATGGTTCCTGCCCTCAAGGAATTAATAATTTTTTAAGGAAATCCACCAACCACACACACCAAAACAAATGACCACTCCATTCTAAGATAAGTGCTACAATGACTAAAGGGACAAGTACTTTAAAGGCATAGAGAAGGAAATGAGTAATTCTTATTTGGTGTGATTCTGTAAAGAGGCAATTCGTAAAGCTTCACAAAAGAGGGAGAATATTGAAAGTTTCTAGAATTTCTGTAAAGAAGTAAAGGGATGTCTAGGAGAATTAACTTGTGATTGTCAAGCACATCACTGTTGCTTAGATTCTGAAGTTATTTTGAAAAGCTTTGTAGAGCTAATAAAGAATACGGGAGGGTGATAAGGCCCTTGCACCAGTCTCTCACTCATCTACATTTTCCCATATCACTTATTGAGCACGTGGGTTTTATCAACTAATGGGGAGGAGCTCAAAGTAGAGATTTCTTTAAATGAGCAAAGATGGCAATGTCAGGCAAATTTAGGAAAAAGTAAATAGATTGGCATGCCAGAATGCAGGATAATAGTAACTAATTTGGGGATGGAAACATGGTCCCGGGTTGGACTGTGGAAACTCTTGTAAGCTAAAGGGACTGGACTTTTTTTGGGGACAACGAGAGAAACCTTGACTGAAATGCTGGAGAATGAGGAAATCCACTTTATATTTTTAAAATGTAGACGTCTGAGATAATGAAATGGAGAATAAAAAGAGTAGAACCAGAGATATTAATCAGAAAACTGCGGCAAAAGTCCAAGTATAATGACTATTAGAATGAATTGCCATGGGAATAGGGGAATTAGAAATATTATACTTTTTTATTTGTAACACAACAATAGGGCAATGTTTCTATTCACATTTTATGTAAGAGAGGGTTCCCTTGTTAAGATACAACTGTGCTGGAACTTTTGCCTTATATTCAATGCCTGAGGGCTATCTTTTTCCGATAATCAGGGTACTGTTTTATCTACTATATCAGTAATGAAGCATATTCAAGAGGTGCATGGGGTGATTTAGGCATTCAAAGAATTAACTCACTATGTTAGGCCCCTATCTTATGTTAGCATTATTGAAAACATGCAAGCACTGGCACTTTTACATTACATATAAAACAACAAATCTTGTCACTTAGAGGAAAAAACAAATGACCATTCTCCCCCAAAAAGAATGTACATTTTAATAAGATGAATCCCAAGTTGATTAAAAGCATAGCTTCTGAAATGGGACCTAATTAAACTAAAGAGCTCCTGCACAGCAAAAGAAACTATCAACAGAGTAAATAGGCAACCTACAGAATGGGAGAAAATTTTTGCAAACTATGCATCTCACAATGGTCTAATATTCAGAATCTTTGAGGAACCTAAACAAATTAACAGGCAACCCAAACAAGACCATTAAAAAGTGGGCAAAATACATGAACAGACACTTTTCAAAAGAAGACATATGTGACACGAAGAAGCCAACAAGCATATCAAAATGCTCAACATTGCTAATCATTAGAGAAATGCAAATCAAAACCACAATGAGATACCACTTCACACCAGTCAGAATGGCTATCATTAAAAAGTTAAAAAAATAACAGATGCTGGCAAGGCTGTAGAGAAAAGGGAATGCTTATACATTGCTGGTAGGAATGTAAATTAGTTCAGCCATTGTGAAATGCAGCTTGGCTATTTCTCAAAGAACTCAAAGCAGAATTACTACTCGACCCAGCAATCCCATTATTGGGCATGTACCCAAAGGAATAGAAATTGTTGTACCATGAAGACACATGCACACATGTTAATCACATCACTATTCACAATAGCAAAGACATGAAATCAACCTAAATACCCATCAGTGGCAGACTGGATAAATAAAATGTACATATACACCATGGAATACTATGCAGCCATAAAAAGCTGAGATCATCTCCTTTGCAGCAACACAGATGGAGCTGGAGGCTGTTATCCTAAGTGAACTAACAGAGGAACAGAAAACCAAATACCACATGTTCTCACTTACAAGTGGGAGTAAATATTGAGTACATATAGACACAAAGATGGGAATAAGAGACACTGGGGCCTACTTGAGGGTACAGGGAAAGAGGAGGGTGAGGACTGAAAAATTACCTATTGGATATTATGTGTATTACCTGGGTGGTGAAATAATCTGTACATCAAACCCCCATGAGGTGACATGCAATTTATCTACACAATAAACATGCACATGTACCCCTCAACCTAAAATAAATGTAAAAAGAAAGAAGTTAAATTTTTAAAAAAAGTAATTAAAAAAAAGAGTATTAAAACTGAAAAAAACAAGCATAGCTTCTAGATAAATTCTGTGTCCCATGAAAAAGTAGAATTTATACATTGAATATTTTTTATTAAAGGAGTCAAGATTAATCATAACCTTAAACAATATTCCTCGGCTGGGCATGGTGGCTCACGCCTGTAATCCTAGCACTTTGGGAGGCCGAAGCAGGTGGATCGCCTGACCTCAGGAGTTCAAGACCAGTCTGGGCAATGTGGTGAAACCCCATCTCGACTGAAAATACAAAAGTTAGCCAGGTGTGGTGGCACATGCCTGTAGTCCCAGCTACTCAGGTAGCTGAGGAAGGAGCATTGCTTGAATCTTACAGGCAGAGGCTGCCATGAGCCAAGATCGTGCCACTGCACTACAGGCTGGGTGACAGAGTGAGACCCTGTCTCAGGAAAAAAATAAAAAAATAAAAAAAAAAAATTCTGCCAACACAAGGATTGCATGCTAAATGAGAAAGAATAGAAAAGAGCTGGCTAGATACTGCTATCCTACAAACTATCCCACAAAGTAATACAAATGAGTGTCTTTTCTTTATACTACAAGGAAAATCCTTTTGCATATTAACTGATCAAGTTCAGGAACTAGAACTGCATTACATTAGAGTGACACCCTGTAGCTACTGAGCCCCTAATAATGTATTAGACACTAGTCTAGAGACATCATATATGCTACTTGCTTAAACTTTGACACGCACTTAAAATGTGAAGAATTCCTCTAAGACTGTCATTCATTTGACTTTAGACTTGTAAAACTTTAGAAAAAAGGAGACTTCTCTTCCTCACTGGCCCAAGAGGGATCCTCTACTCCCAGTTCTTAAGCTGCTCCCTAATATCCCAGTCACTCACATAACATTTTACAGAGCATTTTCTGTATGCAGGTGTGTGCCTATTGCTTCTAGTTAAGAAAATTCCTGAGGTCCTGTAATCCAAAAACAATAATTAAAAGAATCAGATCATAAAAACCTCTGTTAGGTATGATTCAAAGGGAAAAAATGAGCTGCAGTGAAAGCCAATTTGAACTAGAAAGACTTGCATTCTTAAGTAACCAGACATGTGTAGCCACTTATGTAGCTGTCTGATTACATGTTTTTAAACATCTGTCAGCACAACCAGACCTCCGCATGCACACTCATGAGCACTGTGGATGTTTGTTCGACTGTGCAGAAGTCTCAGAATCGGAGAGAAATGAACAGATTTCACAGGGAGAACACAAGTCATTATTGCTTCACTTAAGGCAGGCTTGGGAAGTGGCTCCCAAGGCTGTGACTCATTTACTTGGCTATCAATATCTTAAGGACAAAATTGGAACGAGCAATAAAACCTACAGAGCCCTGGAGAAAGAGAGACATCAGAGGTACCAAGAAGCAGGAGAAACTGGAGAGCTATAGCTTAACTTGTGGCTTCAGAGCTGAAAGCTGAGCCGAACTTCCCTCTTCTTGATAAAAAAAATGCAGTGACATTTTCCCACCATTAAAGCGTTTCAATCTCCAAAGTACAAATATAGTTCCTTTCAAACCTGCAGCATTTGTCCTTCCTCTGAAGACATCGTCATATGCTTTCCACTGTGGCTTCACCTGGTAGGCATGGATGAACACCACGAACACCACCACAAGGCACATCAAAGGAACAAGAGCTGCAGTGAACAAAGCAGCATAGACGTTTGGAATAAAACACCTGGAAGAGAAATGAGAAGAGGTAACTCAGACCGTTTCGGTGCAGATATTTCTAAATTCAGAATGTATCACATCACTACTTTATACTAGCTCTTTGTATCTGGATGCTGGCAACATCAGATTTTTGGTTTGCCAAACTTAAGTTTTGTTTGAGTACAACATCCGATTAAATCTAACCCACTGCTTCACACAGTAGGTTCCCCAGAACATTCGCCTCGTGTAAAGTTCAGAAAGCTGCAAAAAAAGGTTATGGCCAAATAAATTTGAGAGATGCACACTACATACATCTCACAGAAGTTAAGGGTACATATCTGTTCATTTTTAAAAAGCCACAGAAAGTCATGGAGTCAAGAGATCTGGGCTCTGAAATCAGGCTATTGAATCCAGCACCACATCTTAAAAAAAGAAAGTCACTTTAGATACATTTTTTAACTTCTCTGAACACTCATCTTTAAAATAAAGATTACAGGTGGGGTGCAGTGGCTCATCCCTGTAATCACAGCACTTTGGGAGGCTGAGGCTGGCAGATCCCCTGAGACCAAGAGTTTGAGACTAGCCTGGCCAACATGGTGAAACCCTGTCTCTACTAAAAATACAAAAAAATTAGCTGGGTGTGGTGGCAGGTGCCTGTAGTCCCAGCTACTTGGGAGGTTGAGGAAGGAGAATTGCTTGAACCTGGGAGGCAGAGGTGAGGTTGCAGTGATCCAAGATCATGCCACTGCACTCCAGCCTGGGTGACAGAGTGAGACTCCATCTAAAAAAATAATAATAAAATAAAAATAAATAAATAAATAAATAAATAAAATAAGGATTATAATAGTATCCACAACAAAAGTTAGTTGTCAAGATTAACTGAAATAATTCACATAAAGCATTTAGTAAATTTGGTTTAACCCATCATTTCTAGACTTCAACGAAAATTAAACCCTTCTCCTTTTTCACACACACACACACACACACACACACACACACACACACACACACAGATACACAGACATATGGTCATGCTACAGGACTAATGTGCCCTGGAACACACTTTGGGAATCACTGATCTAGTCATGCCCAGCTTATGTTTCAAATTAGTTGGTGGATTCCAGGGAGAGTTCCAGGTTCCTTTCTATTTCCTTCCTCTATTTAACCTCAAAAGAAGAATTCCATCAGGATTTATGGCCATGGGGCTGATGACAAAGTCACTGTGTCCTGTCAATGACTGATCATGTCAGAGGGACTTCTCTTGACCTCTTTGGCCCCTCATGGTAAAAGGTCACAGAGGCCATTGCTGCTCCTGCATAGGAGGAGGCCAAGCCACCTGCTCTCTTCCCTCTACCCCCTCTCCCTTCTCTCCCTTTCTGCTCTTTCCTTCCTTCCCTCTCTCTCCATTTGGAGTTTTCTTCCTGGGAGGAGTTTTCTTCCTAACAGAGGAAATAAAGGATGAAGGATCATGTTACAATTAGGGAGCTAATAACAAAGCATGGGTTTGCCTTGCTTTTCCAGCCCCAGCATCCCTTGTGAACCATAAGAGAGAAGGTATTGTTTAAAGGCAAATCTGAGGATTCCCAGGGCTCCACTCTTGTCATCTCCACAATCTTGTTTTTTGAGTGACTGACAGTTTTCTTATTCCTAAACTATACATTTCCCCAAGAGCCATGTATTCTCTCTTGAAAATGAAGATAATTTATCCATTTAGAAACTACACTGCACAATTATATTTATTATTACCAGAGTTTAGATAGGACAACGGGGTCCAAGGCAAACTTAGATTATTTATTTATTTATTTTGGTAACACTGAAATTATCAGCAAAATGGTTTTAGAGATATAACTAGAAATTTTTACTTATGGAACATAACATCCACTTGTGCTTTGCATAAAATCTTGCATGAAAATCTCAAAATGGAGGAATGTTAAACAGGTTCTCAATATCCAAAACTGCTTCTGAAGTATTCTTATAAGGGATATACCTCCAAGTTACAAGACTATACTTTTAATTACAAGAAACTTTACTAGTAAGAAGTGTCTCTTTTAAACTATTTTCCCCACTTTCTCTATTTTTCAAAAATATAATATCTATAAACCTAGATTATAATACAGCCATAAATACTAGACTTTGAAGAAAACTCAAGGGGAAACACACATAGCCTGTTTAGAAGGAATCCAAAATATAAGTAACCAGGGAAACACTCATTCTTCCGCTTTGGGAAAATAGTGCTTTAATGTCTTTTTAAATAATTTCAACTTTTATTTTAGATTCTGGGAGTCCATGTGCAAGTTTGTTACATGAATATATTTCATGATGCTAAAGTTTGGGATATGAATGACCCCATCACCCACACAGTGAGCGAAATATCCAAGTTAGTTTTGTAATCCTTGCCCCACTCCATCCCTTCCCCATCTATTAATTTCCAGTGACTGTTGTTGCCATCTTTATGTCCAAGAGTACCCAATGCTTAGCTTCCACTTATAAGTGAAAACACGTGGTATTTGGTTTTTTGTTTCTGTGTTAATTTGTCTAGAATAATGGCCTCCAGCTCCATCCACGCTGTTGCAAAGGACAAGATTTCCCGTTTTTTTTGTTATAGCTACATAGTATTCTATGGTTTATATGTACCACATTTTCTTTATCCAACCCACCATTGTTGGGCACCTGGATTGATTTCATGTCTTTGCTATTGTGAATAGCGCTATGACGAACATACAAGTACATGTGTCTTTTTTGATAAATGATTTATTTTCATTTGGATACATGTCCAGTAATGGGATTGCTGGGACAAATAGTTACATTCTAAGTTCTCTGAGAAATCTTCAAACTGCTTTTGATAGGGTCTGAACTAATTTATATTCACACCAATAGTGTACATGCATTCACTTTTCTCCACCACCTTGCCAATATCTCTTGTTTTTTGACTTTTTAATAATGACCATTCTGACAGGTATGAAATGGTGTTTCATTGTGGTTTTGATTTGCATTTCCCTGATGATTGATGATGTTGAGTATTTTATCATATGTTTGTTGGCTGTTTGTAATTCTTTTGAGAAGTATGTGTTCATGTTTTTTGTCTACATTTTAGTGGAGTTGTTTTTTGCTTGTTCAATTGTATAAGTTCCTCATACATTGTGGATATCAGACCTTTGTCAGATGCATGGTTTGTGAATATTTTCTCCCATTTTGTAAGTTGTCTGTTTACTCTGTTGATACTTGTCAATTTTTGTTTTTGTTGCAACTGCTTTTGGGGTCATAGTCATGAAATCTCCATGGACATTGTGCCAGGGCCTATGTCCAGAATGATATTTCCTAGGTTTTCTTTGGGGAGTTTTATAGTTTTAGGTTATACAGTTAAGTCTTTAATCCAACCCGAGTTAATTTTTGTATATGGTGTAAGGAAGGGGTCCAATTTCAATCTTTTCGATATGGCTAGCCAGTTATCCCAGCACCATTTATTGAATAGAGAGTTATTTCCCTGTCATTTGTTCTTGTCAGCTTTGCAGAAGATCAGATGTTTGTGGGTGTACGGCCTTATTTTTCCGTTTTCTAACTTATTCCATTGGTCTATGTGTCTGTTTTTGTATCAGTACCATGCTGTTTTGGTTACTACAGACTTTTAGTGTAGTTTAAAGCCAGGTAATGTGATGCCTCTAGCTTTGTTCTTCTTGCTTAGGATTTCTTTGGCTATTCAGGCTATTTTTGTGTTTCATATGAATTTCAGAATAGCTTTTTTCTAATTCTATGAAAAATGATGTTGGTAGTTTGATAGGAATAACATTGAATCTGTAGATTGCTTTGGGTAGTATGGCCATTTGAACAATATTGATTCTTCTAATCCACAAGCTGGAATGCTTTTCCATTTGTTTGTGTCATGTATTATTTCTTTTAGCAGTGTTTTGTAGTTCTTGTAGAGACGTTTCATGTCCTTGGCCAGATGTATTCCTAGGTATTTTATTTTTTTGTGTATGTGAGTGCCTCAATTTTATATTAAAAAGAAATATATTATTAAAGGCCTAAGATACTATTTCTTTTTTGTTTGTTTGTTTTTTGAGACGGAGTCTCGCTCTGTCACCCAGGCTGGAGGGCAGTGGTGCAATCTTGGCTCACTGTAAGCTCTGCCTCCCAGGTTCACACCATTCTCCTGCCTCAACTTCCTGAGTAGCTGGGACTACAGGCGCCACCACCATGCCCAGCTTTTTTTTTTTTTTTTTTTTTTTTTTTTTAAGTAGAGATGGGGTTTCACCATATTAGCCAGGATGGTCTCGATTTCCTGACCTTGTGATCCACCTGCCTTGGCCTCCCAAGGTGCTGGGATTACAGGCACGAGCCACCGCACCCGGCCACTCAGATACTATTTCTAATTAACATAATCTGCTTAATGTATTTCTCATGTAAACCAGGCATATTTCAAGAGATATTTCTACACATACTGTGTATCTGCAAAGGGATATAAAAATAATAAATTTCTTGGCTTTTAGAATTTTGATAGCATGAAGCCTGAATCATTAGCTGAACACTCATCTGTATGCAATAAGACCTGATTCTTCCACATGAAGGACACATGATTAAATAAAATGGGCAAACATTAATGGTCTTAATATTGAACATACTCCTGCACTAAAAATAATGGCCATGTTGGTTACTCATTCTTATGTATATTGGCTTCAAAAGGTCACTTATTTTTTTCATGTGAATTATGGAATCCATTGACAGCAAGTAGCCTACAGACGCTTATACAAATTCAGATACTGATGAAGAATCACACATAGGTTTCACTGCCTTATTTGTGTCTTGAAAAATGTCATCACAATTCAATTTGGGATAGCAAAATAGGTAAAATTACTGACTCAATTATTGAGTTGCTCTAGGAATATAAAGATTTTGTACAGAGTGCTGTAAGAACAGACTTTGAAAGGTGACCTCCAGCTGATGACACATTATTTTGATTAAAAAATTAAACAAGCAACGTGAAACTTTGAGAGGTTGGAAGTAACCAGACATGTCCACTGCTCCACTCAGGAAGAGAAGGGAACTCTCTAAGTGCTAATCTTAATTTCCTTTGTGGCCAGGCGCAGTGGCTCATGCCTGTAATCCCAGCACTTTGGGAGGCCGAGGTGGGCGGATCACCTGAGGTCGGGAGTTCAAGACCAGCCTGACCAACATGGAGAAACCCCTTCTCTACTAAAAATACAAAATTAGCTGGGTGTGGTGGTGCATGCCTGTAATCCTAGCTACTCGGAAGGCTAAGGCAAGAGAATCACTTGAATCTGGGAGGCAGCGGTTGTGGTGAGCTGAGATCATACCATTGCACTCCAGCCTGGGCAACAAGAGCGAGACTCCGTCTCAATAAATAAATAAATAAATAAATAAATAAATAAATAAAGTCTCCTTTGCAGTTCTCCCTGCTTATAGGATGACTTGACATTGATGGCTCATCCTTTCAGAAAAGGGGCAGGAAAATGACCCAATCCTGAAGCCATCCCCTTTTCTCCTTTTATTCAGAGCTCCACAAGTCATGACTTCTCAGAAGTACTAGGCCCCTGAGAGTACCTATTCCATGTTCATCCTCCACTTGGTCAATGTCGGACCAGAATGTTAAGGAGGAGGGCTTGCTCCCACAGCATGCCTGTTCTTGTTGGCAGCTCCTCTTGCCTTCTTCTCTACTTAGAGCATTGCAGAACCGCAGGGCCAATCCCCTTGCTCAGGACTCCACCCCAGTCTCCTTCAAACAAAAACTGCCTGCCTTGTGTGCTACCTCCTAGGGATCAGGGAGTCAGACAGTGTTATGAAACACTTAACATTCGCAAAGGAGGCAGGGATACCAGGGTAATCCATGGTGCAGATAACAAACGGGCTCCCACTCCCTGATGGTCCATGGAGAGGAGCTGGGACCAGCTATGATTCCACATCCCCAAATCATGTCTCATATACTTAACACCTTCTTGTTTTAAATTATCTTTTAACTCTTCTTTTAAAGCTCATAGGCATTATTCTGATTTTCTGAGCAATATTGTCTGAATAAAATTTCTATTGGTGTACAATAAAATTTCTCCCCAATACTTAAAAATGTTCAAGATAAATGAACTATATTCTACCCTTAAAAGAAAAAAAAAGTAGCCTTGCCAACCAGAATTTCCTCCAGTTCACCCAAATTAGAGGTACAGTATATTCAGGTAGTTAGTTTGAGGATTAGAGCACATGAAAGTGATGAGGGGTGTTAGGAAACTGTGAATATCATGTTAGAATAGCTTCTGAAATAAGGCTGGGAATGAATTATTAGAAAAATTGAAAGTAACATAAGAAATCAGCAGACAGAAGGCAATGCCTGCACCGGGGCTGTGGAAGTAGCTGATTAACATGCAGCTATTGCTTCAAGAACACATCTGGCAGATATGAGAAGAGAAAATGAGACAAAGGCCATGTAGATTTGCTTCCTTAAAAAAGGTGAGGAGAATGTGTTCTCTGTAATTACAGCTCAACCACCTTCAAAGAACTTCAGGAATCTTTCTCACTTTGGGTGTCAAATAGTCTTTTGGGGTCTTACAACCACATAACTATTACTGTTCCTTTTTAAACTTTCATGGATAGATTTTCTTGTTAGAACCTACAGACAATTCTAATTCACTTCAAAGTCTTGTCAGGACTTCATCTTTTTCTCTATATTTAGCCAGATGAAACAAGTAGATGCTGTTTCATTACCTTCAGTTTTTCCTCTTCTGAGTCTACCCTCGGAGTATTCATAATGCTTTTACTCACTTTCTAAGTTAGTAAGATTATTATCTCTCCTCGGTAATGCTTTATACTTACTGAAACATTTTCACTCGCGTTACCCAACTTGATTTAAAAAAAAAATTCATGTGGGCGGCATGGAGTATTTCAATTTCTTTATTCCTGTCTGAAATCTTTGTAAGAAGGAACTCAGAGGCAGAGGGGTCTAGGAGAGACATGAACTCCACTTACAACCACTGAAAATACTGGAATGGATGCTGGGAACTCCCTGTGCATGAGATTGTGATTTGAGTCCATTTAAATTATATTTTAAAGAAAAAGTTGACCCTGGCAAACTGGAAAATCTGAAGAAATCCAGGCAGCTGGACAGCCAGGTTATATCTGGGTTACATAGGTAATGAAAAGGACTCAGGTAATGTAAGGACAATAAATGTGTCCAAGGTCTTCTTTGTGAGTACTTCTAAGACAAGGATAATAGTCATGATTCCCAGGCTCAGGTACCAGCCTCCCTCAGAGGTCTCCTGAGTATTTCTTCAATGATAGCCTCTACATTAAAAGACTCATTTGTCACTTCAACTACCTTTTTCTTCTCTACGTGGAAATTTATAGTGATGACCTACTTTATCTGGGGAGTACATGGGATGGTCTAGCAATCAAGAATTGTTCACCATTTATCACAAACTGGTTTCTAATTTGTATAGAGAGTACAGTATATCAGCTTATTGGTTTTATCAGTTGAAGAATACAGATGTTATTCTATAGATGCTTATCCTTTGTAAAGTCTAAGACACTATTTATAATTTCAATATTCCTTTCCTTGTATACTCAATTTACATTCTTTCCAAAGATAATGCTCTTATTTGACATACATTTTTATTCACCTGCGAATTTATGCATGCATGCATTGTGTGTGTATGTATGTATTTCCTGGTCAATCCAAATGGGCTGGAGAGACTTAGAGAAACACTTTAAGTGCATTATTTTTTTTAAAAGGAATAAATTTATGAAAACATCAAAGAAAAGGAGAAATACAGTTTGGGTTTAAACAACTGTAAGGTAGGAAAACATTCCTCTTTCTGTCTTTCTGTTGCAGAGCATATAGCAGTTGTTATCATATCCAGGGGAATCAACTGAATTCTAAAATGCATTTTTGTTTAAGTTTATGCTTTGAATAACATTAAGCTTAAACTGCAGATAATCTCTACAAAGTGAAATGGAACATTAAGAAAGCATATGCACTTAGAGAGGGAGAGGGGAACAGGTTTTCCTAAACTGAACTGGCTGGATAATTAACACTAATTAAGTATTACTGCTGCCACTACTACTACTGCTAGCAATCCTTTACCGTGTGCAGGGTATGAAACCCAATCCTCACATGCATTATCCCACTGAAACATAACTAGAAACCATTATTGTTATGTATATATGGGGAAAATAACGCCTAAATTATAAAACGTCAAATTGCTAGGACCATAAACAGGCTCACTGCCCTTCACTGTACCTCTAAAATTTGAAAATTATTTCCACAATTCCAGTATAGACATATTCAAGTTAGTGGTAAATATGCCAGTGTTCTTTTGAGGACAGGGACTGTAACATTTTCTTTATATTTCTCCCAGAGCTTTGCACAATCAGATCCTTAAGAAATGCTTATTGATTTAACTGGTTCTTAGCAGTCTTTGAAAACCTCTCACTTAAAAATATGGCATAGAAAATCCTGTATTTCAAGTGTCCTCAGCTCAATCATAATCCAATCAACATTTAAATATCAATCACATACCAGCTACAGTGCTGGGCACGGAAGGGCATATAAAGATGCCTAAGGCATCGTCCCTCCTGTCAGGGAGAATATATTTACAACAATGCACAACACTTCTGAATCTAGTCTTCTACTGGAAGTTGTGTTGTTCTTCCATCAGCATCACCATCATCAGCTCCCCCATGGAGCTCCTGAATCTCATCTGCAGTTTCACAAGTTCCCCAGGTGTTTCCTATGCATATTAATCCTGTTTAGAAAAAAAAGTGCACTTCACTGCCGGCCTCATTTAATTTTACATAAACATGTTCTTTGAGGCTGAAGCAAATTTGACTGATTTTCAATGTGAAAAGAAAACATGAAAACTGTTCTTGGAGTTATTTCTAAACAGAACTAACATCAGAATCGTCTGAATCATCAGAATCTTCTATTTTGGAAAAATCTGACTCATCGAATGAATCTTCCGCCAACAACTGTTCCAAAATGATGTTAACATCATGCGTAGGAATGCTACATTTTCTAGGATTTGACAACTTAAACGATAGGGAATTACTATATATTGTAAATGAAAATACCACTACTAAAAATAGAATGCTATAAATAGAATTATGTCTTTTGTTTCTAAAATCCATATACTAGACAGACATGAAAATAATAAAAGCGAGATATTTTGTGGCAAAGTTATCTTGGGGTAAACGCTGTAGCCACAAGTGCCGCTGCCGGCATTCTTGGAGCAAACAGGAAAACGGTTTAAAGTCTGAGAAAAACAGTTGGTGCAGTGGCTCATGCCTGTAATCTCAGCACTTTGGGAGGCCGAGGTGGGCAGATTGTTTGAGCTCAGAAGTTCAAAACCAGCCTGAGCAACATGGAGAAACCCCATCTCTACAAAATACAAAAATTAGCCGGGTGCGGTGGCATCATGCCTGTGGTCCCAGTTTCTTGGAGGGTGAAGTGGGAGGATTGCTTGAGCCCAGGAGGTGGAGGTTGTAGTGAGCCAAGATAGTGCCACTGCATTCCAGCCTGGGTAACAGAGTGAAACTCTGTCTCAAAAAAAAAAAAAAAAAAAAAAAAAAAAAGTTTGAGAAACACTCTTCTAGCACACTCTTTAGACATAAAGTAGCTTAGTCTAATTAACTAGCTAATCTTTACATCTCTTTGGTAGGGAGCCAAGGGGCTATGGAACTCCAAAAAGAAGCAGACAGGTTTCACAGCACAAGGTGGTCACAACAGCCTGAAGAACCAGTGAGAAAGAAAAACAGCTGAAAGCAAAAGGGATAGAAAAGCAGAGATCTGTGATATTTAGAAGTCTGGGCTCTTCAGATGCAATGTTCAGAAGCAATCTGAATGTTGCAGAAAAGGAGAGCTAGCATTAAAGTGACAGAGGATACAGCAGATCTGCAGACCAGCCGAACGAGATGGGAAGGAAAGTGCCGGGGTGCAGTGGGTGTAGTAGGATGCTAATATTCAGTTCTGCTGCATCTAAACAGCTGTTGAAGGAATAAGGTTTCTGTGTGAGTGCAACAGACATGTTCCACAGTGACCTGTGCTGCTCAAAGTTTCTGGAAAGGGGGATCCCTGGGCTACGTCCTCCACCCCCACTCCCCCAGCCACAGATGACTAGCTCTGAGATGAACACCTGCCTCAGACAACCATTCTTGCTTGCCCCTGACTTATAATTTGGCGACTCTGCTCTAAAAGCTGAGCTGAGCCAATCTGTCTTTTGCCCTTGAGAATCTGACAGGGAGAGTTGCACATTACTGGTGGGCACTAGAGCTGATGTCAGGGCAAATGGCCATATTGGAGCAAATACACAAATCTTCAGAAGAAATTAACAGAGAAAGGGGAAGAGGAAGCAAGAGAGAAGGGGAGAGAAGAGGGTTCCAATGCAAGTAACAACACAGAAGTGAGAGACTCTGTGGTCCCTAAAAGAAGAAGAATGTGGCTCTGGTTTCTGGCATGCTAGTTCTAGGTCTCCGGAGGTCCAACTGTACCTCATTTCCCGCTATTGAATATTCACGTGGATGCCTGTGGTATACTTCTATATCCCCACCTCCCTTCGACTTGAAATAAGTTTTGTGGATTTACATGCAACTACAATGACCATAGTTAAAACATAGCTAGTGAGCAAGTGATAGAGAGAAAAAGGGAGTGAACACACACCTGCTCTTTCAACAACATTGCTCTTAAAGATGCATAGGATCACTACCATGTCTACCTGTTTTAGAGCACACTCCACACCACGGTGAGAGTTGCTAACTCTACATATTGACAAATGCCTCAAAAAAATGCCAAAGGACCAAGGAACAAGAATTTGGCTCATTTTTAAGTACTTAAAATGTACTAATATGCTTATATTGCTTGAAAAGATACGGAAGAAAAAACGGACCTATTACAGCAATATTATTTCATCTAATTTGAAAGGAGCAGATATTTGATTTCATTTAATATTAAACTAAGATTTTGAAGTAGTCAGATACACTGCCTACATTAAAATACTACCTTATATTGTAAATAATTAGCGCTTGGTGAATAAGGAAGAATTGCCCACATCCCTGGCTCATTAAGGAGTTAAATATATTTACATATAATTCCAAGGGCAAATAATGGACTCCAAGTATTAGTAGGTTAAAGACAGTTGATGAAAAACAGTCCAAAAATTAATATACTTTTTTTTTTCTTTTTCCAAGAAACTGAAGTCTGAGCAGCCTGTTCCCTAAGTAACTCGATAAAACTGCTGAAATAAATCCACTGGACACTGCTTGCCAACTTCATTCCAGGTAGGTTCCAGTGAATCAAGCCCCATCAGCATTTCATCAGAATAAGGTCAGGCTGACTTGTTATTTTTTGTGTATATGAATGCTCTATGTTCTCTCAGAAAACAAAATTGTTTGGTACTGGAAAATGTCATTGTCCTAGAGTATTCAAGGTGTCCTGTTATTACCTCTTGCTCCAAAAAGAGGGCAAAAGGTACCTGGAAAGAAAAGGCCAGTTACCTAATGATTTTCTAGAAAAGGGAGAGTTTCTTGCCTTTCAGAGCCTGCATTTTGGATGGGTCTATGCCCAAGGGGTGTAACTCTTGGCCACTATTGATGATGCAGATGTCTCACTGGCAAAAAAATCCTCACAGCAATGGTTTGATTCCTCAAAAGGGCAAACATCATTTTGTAGAAGGATAATTCAACTTTTAATTATTCACCACATTTTACAGAACAGTAGCCACATTACATTGACCTGGAAATTAGCCCCGTATGTGGCTTTATGTGATAGTTACAAATGCTCCAAGAAAAAACTTCTAGAGCATTCCATGCAGGGGTGAACATTCAGTCATGCCCATATGTGCCATCTTTAGTCATATTAACATTTGCAGCACATTGCAATAACTGGTGATCCTAAATGATAACTTAAAAATCATTAAGAAATCATCGGTTAAAGTTAGTCATACTCTGTTTAAAATACACTACACATTTCTTTGCACTATTATTAAAATTTTAATCATAAAATTCTGGAAATAGTAAGGTAATTTTCAATTATTAAGAAAACAGTCGCCAGGTGTGGTGGCTCATGCTTGTAACCTCAGCACTTCGGCAGGCTGAGGTTGGGGGATTGCTTGAGGCTAGGAGTTTGAAACCAGCCTTGGCAACATGATGAAACCTCATCCCTATTAAAAAAAAAAAAAAAATATATATATATATATACACACACACACACACACACATACATATATAAAATTGCCAGGCATGGTGGAGTATGCCTGTAGTTCCAACTACTTGGGAGGCTAAGGCGGGAGGATGGCTGGACCCTGGGAGACACGCTGCAGTGAGCCATGATCATGCCACTGCACTCCAGCCTGGGCGACAGAGTGTCTCAAAAAACCAACCAAACAAACAAGCAAAAGAACCAAAACTACCGCCCCGCCCCCCAGCAACAAACAAACAAACAACAGGAAAACAGCGACAGTGTGAGTAGATGAGGTTATATGTCCATCATTTTAAGGTTATTATCTTAAGTTGTAGATTAGTTATGTCTCAAATCCAATACTCAGCTCTGTTGCAGAGCCCATTTCAATTCTGGTATCCTAATTTTTTTTTTGAGTAAGTATGTAAGGACGTTGGTGTTTGCTGTGTAACAGGTTAGTACATAAAAATGTACTAAGATATCTAAACCCTAAATATGCTCATATTGGATTGTTGCTAGTTAGTCTATGGTGTTACTATTAATTAGTATTTATTTATCATTTTTTTGTGTCCTGCAATGTTACAGTTAAAACTGGAAACTTAAGAAATGTAAAAGGCCAATGTGCAAGGGATATTCAATAATGTTAAAAAGAAATATTGGACAAAAAATCTGGAGTAAACTTGAGATAGAGGTCATGAATTAATTTCAGAAGAGGAAAGTAAAACTAAAAGTAAAGGAAATACAAGCTAAAATTTTATCCACTTTATGGGGAATTCCCAATATTGAGGGGGAAATGACACATTTCACTTTCCCTGAAGCTTTCCCAGAAGCTTTGAAGTGGTAAGAATTAGATCATACATATGTAGAGGCAACATTTTAAAAGTCCCAATTTGAACTGCCCTAAGCTAGACAGACAGATGTCAAGAGAGCTCCTTTATGACTTTCGTAAAGAAGCTTCTCAGCCGGGCGCGGTGGCTCAAGCCTGTAATCCCAGCACTTTGGGAGGCCGAGACGGGCGGATCAATCACGAGGTCAGGAGATGGAGACCATCCTGGCTAACACGGTGAAACCCCGTCTCTACTAAAAAATACAAAAAAAAACTAGCCGGGCGAGGTGGCGGGCGCCTGTAGTCCCGGCTACTCGGGAGGCTGAGGCAGGAGAATGGCGGGAACCCGGGAGGCGGAGCTTGCAGTGAGCTGAGATCCGGCCACAGCACTCCAGCCTGGGCAACAGCGTGAGACTCCGTCTCAAAAAAAAAAAAAAAAAAAAAAAAAAAAAAAGAAGCTTCTCAAAAGAAAATGATCTTGCTGTTGAGGGTATAATGTAGGGGGAAGGACAGAGTGAGGAGAAGCCTTTTACTGATGGTTTAGAATAATTCTGCTCACAAAAAAATACTGGTAATAATGAAGGCTCCGAGGCCAGATATTTGGAACGATCCCAGGTACACCTCTTATTGACTTTGCAACTATGTAACTTCTCCACATCCTCAGTATGTAGCTTCTCCACACCTCAGTTTTCCAAAAAATAAAATGGGGAAAACAATGGCATCTACCTTACAAGAGTACAGTGAGAACCAAATGACTGAATACATGTAAAGATCTTGGATCAGAGGCTAGCATGCTGTAGGTACTCAATAAAAGATAACTAGGATCACTGTCATCTATTGCTAAGCCCAAATCCTCTTATGTATACAATATACAAGATTTAATTTGCATTAAAAAGGAGAAGATATCAAATAGTAGAGAGGAAAGTGTGAACATTCATCACATTTCTTTATGTGTCAGAGAAAAGTGCTGTGCAGTATGAGTTCAGTGAAAGAAAACAGCCTCTCAGTTGGGGTGGTCAGGGTAGACTGTGGAAGAGGTAGGTGAAACCAGCTCTTTCTCTCCCGAGTTCCTTACCAATCAGCAGGTGTTTAAGGTGATTCAGTCATGCAATTATGATTGTCTGCCTGTGTCCACAGCACATTCGCATGAGGGGAAGCAGGAAAACTTTCCCTTTGCTGCTTTTCCTCATGACTCATGTGTGTTTCTGCAAAATCAGTGTTGAAACTTGGTCCAATTTGAAAAGTCAAGGTAATTATGGGTCATTCAAAAAGAGGCACGTACTACTCAAGGAAGCCCAACATGACACCATCATACCACCAATGGCTGACAAACCAGTCTGGCCAGTGGTGTTAGCAGCAGTAAATTGAGCTGTTGGTGCAGGGGCTTTTCTAGGGATTTAAACTTAGGGTTTCTTATCTTCCATACTCCAGTCCCACTCCCACAAAGCTTCCAAAAAGAGGGCAAAAAGTGCCAAAAAAGAAAAAAAGGTCAATTACCTAATGATTTTATGTAAGAGGGAGGGTTTCTAGCCTTTCAAAGCCTGCATTCTGGATGGGGTGACTGCTGGAGGATCTCAGTGTTGACTGTTGGAATGCAGGCCACTATTAATATCCCTGTCATTCTGAGCTGCCCACTAGAAAGATAACAGCACTTCCTTCTTTAAGAAATAAGTTCCTTCATAGACTTAGCACTAGAAGGGATAGGAGAGGTCATACCACCCTCCCTCCAGCATCATGGGTGAAGAAACCAAGTGCAAGGACTTCTGAGGCTTGCCCAGCACCTGACTGTTTAAACTCCTGGTCAGTGCTGTCATGAGGCTCCGCAGCGTAAGTCAGACTCTATGGAAAAATAACCTAAAATGTTTTCAGGGATCAGATTCTGCTAATAATCTAAATCCCTTGTCAAGCAAATGTCTCAAACGTTTTATTCTTTGCATATGCATTCCCAGGGGTTAGGGAACTATTGAATAAATCAAGTGTTAGTGAACATCACACTAAACAGGCTCATTCCTAAGTATAATACTCACTAGTAATACCTGGGCAGCACAGACACACATATTTCTTCCATAAAACAGTTTTCAAAGACATCACACATCAACATTTTTGCATAACACAAAAATTCATGTAAAATAATACAACTCATTCCCTTAGAGGGAGAGAGAGCAAAGCCAGGAGGAAAGAGCAATGAACCCAAATCAGCATTCTGCCGCTCACAATCCCCTCTCCCACCAAGGCCCTTTCCCCATCCAAAAAAAAAAATTTGGCTTCAGTTGAAAAATATTTTATCATAAGGAATTTATTTTTGTCAACACGATGTTCCTGTTATTTTTAAGTCTTGTAGTTTCAACAACAGGATTTTAGGGTAGCGAAATAAAATAGGAACAGCAGAGTAATTTGAATTTCTGAGCATACTCATGCATGTATAAGAAAAGTCCAAATAGTCTAAAACTGGCTTTAAAGAATGTGAGGCTGTCTCCTTACGAACTTTCTAAATTTCTTCTCATTAAAAAAATGATGATCTAATAGACAGTAAATATTTCTGACCGATATTCTAAAGGTTTTAATTGTAGCCAAACTTCTTAATTGTGGAGCTGGGCCAACTAATATCTTCAAACACTTCCCATTATGATGGTACAATAGTTTATTTGTTCTTTTCTTTTTTTTTCTTTCTTCAAATAAATGTTGCATGTGCTACAAAACAGAAATAACTTAAAAACACACTGAAAATTCAAGAGTGTGAGATGCATCCCATCTGGGAAGGTATCAAGTACTTTTAAACAATACAATTTTCCTAAAGGTCAGGGATGTTCTTTACTCATATAGTGGCCTATTACCTAGGTGTGTGGAGAGGAGTCAGGAGAAAATATTAGGTTGGTACAAATGGAATTTCCATTGTTGGAATTTGCCATTTGATAATGGAATACATTCTTAAATAAATGTGGTTATATTATACATCATTTTAATGGCATTTCTCGATTTATGGCTTTTTGTTAGTGACATTACTTGCTGTTTGTTTTATGTTTATTTTAGACTATGGAGATTATGTTAGACAAAAAGCAAATTCGAGTGATTTTCTTATTCTAGTTCAAAATCTGTCATAAAGCAGTGGAGACAACTTGCAACATCAATAATGCATTCTGGCCCAGGAATGGCTAACATATGTATAGTGCAGCAGTGGTTCAAGTTTTGCAAAGGAGACAAGAGCCTTGAAGATAAGGAGCCTAGTGGGCGGCCATCGGAAGTTGACAATGACCAATTGAGAGCAAACATCGAAGCTGATCATTTTACAACAACACAAGAAGTTGGCAAAGAACCCAATGGAGACCATTCTACTGTCGTTGGGCATTTGAAGCAAATTGGAAAGGTGAAAAAGCTCGGTAAGTGGGTGCCTCATGAGCTGAAAGAAAATTTTTAAAAAATTGTCATTCTGAAGTGTAGTCTTCTTGTATTCTATGCAATAACAATGAACCATTTTTCAATTGGATTGTGACGTGCGATGAAAGTGGATTTTATGGGACAACTGGTGATGACCAGCTTACTGGTTGGACCGAGCTCCAAAGCACTTCCCAAAGCCAAACTTGCACCAAAAAAGGGTCATGGTCACTGTTTGGTGGTTTGTTGCTGGTCTGATCCACTACAGCTTTCTGAATCCTGGCGAAACCATTACCTCTGAGAAGTATGCTCAGCAAATCGATGAGATGCACTGAAAACTGCAATGCCTGCAGCCGGCATTGCGCAACAGAAAGGGCCCAATTCATCTCCATGACAACGCCCAACTGCACAACGCACAACCAATACTTCAAAAGTTGAATGAATTGGGCTCTGAAGTTTTGCCTCATCTGCTATAGTCACCTAACCTTTTGCCAACCAACTACCACTTCTTCAAGCATCTTGACAACTTTTTACAGGGAAAATGCTTCCACAACCGGCAGGACGCAGAAAATGCTCTCCAACAGTTCATCACATCCTGAAGCACAGATTTTTATGCTACAGGAATAACCAAACTTATTTCTTGTTGGCAAAAATGTGTCGATTGTAATGGATTCTATTTTGATTAATAAAGATGTGTTTGAGGCTAGTTATACAATGATTTAAAATTCACAGTTACTTTTGCACCAACCTCTAAATTAAAGACTTGCTTAAAGATCCTGTTGCCTGCTGTCACCCAGAACACAGACTAATCTTGCTGGGTTGGATTATGTGCGGAAATATACCAAAACTCACCACTGTCTGGGTCATTCTGAATTGAAGAAAAGAAGAACATGATGATTTCACAAAACAGTGAGAAGTGAAGTGCTTACTGATGTGAACTCTGAATCAGATAGCCCTGGTTTTGAGCACCTGCACTGCTTTTTAATAGCTCTGTGACTATGGGTGAAAGAAATTACCTCTCTGAGCCTCAGTAGCCTTATTTGTAAAATATAAATAAAATCTGGTTTTTGCCCCACAAATTTGTTGTGAGAGATAAATGAGGTAATCAAAATGCTTAGCATGTACCTAGCATGTGGTAAGGACTCAGTAAAGGACAGTCAGTATTATCATTAACTTTAGTATGCAAATTGATTTAATTTCTTTGCTGTAGCACTGTAATGTCTCCTCATGTACAGAAATCATATATGGCACTTAACTGTATTCATATTTCATTTCATATGCTACTCAAATGTTTGGTTAATATCCCCCATTTTTTTTGCAACAACAAGCTTATCAGAGGTCTTAATCCATAAAGTTGTCATCACCTCTAATCCAGTGTCTAATACCATTTCTCAGAAAAGCAAACATTTCCTTTAGAGCACTCATAGTAGTGACTTAAATGTGAAGGCTCTGGGTCAGTGCTTAGTCATTTGAAAGCAAGAAAAACCTACAACCTTTTTGTAATATGTGTTTAAATCTTTATTTGGTTCTGTCGAGGTAACTCAAAATTGTCTACAGTAAATCCAAGGTTTAAAATCACAGAAGGGGGAGATGGTAATGAAGCCTTCATGTTGGGATTACTTACCTACTCAGGGATGTGTTCTTTCTGGTTGCTGTTTTGAAGGGTGGGGAAGCACACACAATCTCAGTGGCCTCCTCTACTGTGACTTTGAAGATGAGGCAGTTCTAGTAAAGGTTCTGCCTACTGTAGTTTGAATGTTTGTGTCTTCCCAAAATTTACATGTTGAAATCCCCAACGTGATGGTACTAGGAGGTAGGGCTTTGGGGGAGTGATTAGGTCACTAGAGCAGAGCCCTCATGAATGGGATTAGTACCCTTATAAAAGAAGCCCCAGACAGACTCTTGCCTTTCTGCCACGGGAAGTTATAGTAAAAAGATGGCTGTCTATAAACCAACATGGGGTCCTTCTGCCAGTGCCTTGATATTGAACTTCCCAGCCTCCAGAACCAAGACAAATAAGTGTCTATTATTTATATGCTACCTGGTCTATCGTATTTTGTTATAGTATCCCAAATGGACTAAGAAGGCTCCTAACATGTTACTTCAATATCCAGGCAGCAGTAAATAGCATCCTCATGATTTTTTTGCCCATACTTTCCTCTTCAGCAAACAGGCACTAGATCTTTGTTATGCTTTTTTATTTTTTCTACAAAATACAAAAGATTAATTGATGTGCCCAAAAAAGGTTTGAAGTTGCTTATAAAGTTGCTCAACATAAAAAAATTAAAAATGAGAGAAATGAGGCAAAAAAGAAATAAACTAAGATTGAACTAGGAGTGGGGTATCAAAATGCTATTCTCTAATAATGGGTTATGCATTCATCCCAATTTGCTCTCTTTAGCAGCTGTTTCAGAGTCTTTGTCTGTCTCTGTCTCTCATACACACACACACACACACACACACACACACACACACACACACACACATATAGAGTAGTTGAAATGAAGCACAACTTTTTCCAGTATGAAAGCAGCAGGGCTTTTGTGTCACATAATGGAAAAAATTCTTGATCTTATATTAATGGAAAACCCACCACTGACTTTTACTTGACTGCTATTCATTATTTATTCATTTTATATGCATTTATTAAGCAATAACTATGTGCATGCTATTTGCTATGCTTGGACATACAGTGATGAATAAGACATGCTTCCTGAGCTGGAGATCAGTCTGGTATGGAGAAGAGGCTCACATTATGCCATAAGTTAGTTTAGTGTTTTAAATGTGATAGCAAAACCACCTGGAGTGTGACTGGAGCACAAGGAAAGGAGTGAATTATTATGTGAAGGGAAGTTAAGACAGTGAAATCTTATTTGCCAAGAACAAGATGAGATTAGAATCAAGAAGGACATTTGTTACTTTAACAATATGAAAATGAATTGGATAGTCTTTGGAGAACTATATTCTCTTTCTGGACAATGGCAAAGAAAAGAAAGGCTCAAAAATTTCTCAACTTTGTTTCCTGTTGGTTCAGGAATCATCTGTGCACTTAAAAAGGGAAGCAGGGCTTGAGATTTTCAGGAAGATAACAATTATGATTAATCTTTGTTTCTCTGGGGCCATAAAACTTTCAAGGTCAAGGATTTGTATATATGCTCTGATTTTGGGGGTAGGGACCAGAATTAATAAACACACAGAATTAAAATAAAGGTTTGAGTGTCCAAAGACACAAGGACTGTGTATTTTACTAATTTTAGAGAAAGGGCCTAGAGAGACTGAGTGACACATATCATTTTGTAACCCCTCCAATAAAGACTGTGTGAAGGGTGATTGCAGAGGAAAGCCCAAGAGAGCTGTAATATAAGGATTTCAAAAGAACCCCAGACAGTTTAGAAATCAGAGCTACATCAGGAAGGAAGCAGTGATCAAACCAATGTTCCCTTTGGAGGTCCCTTCAACCCAGTGAAAATGACAAGGAACGAACCATAAGATCAAAGCTGAGTGGTGGGGCCTTGGGAAGTGCAGTAGAGGTAAAATAATTCACCACTCCCTGAAAAATTCCACTTTCCTTTATTAGCCTTTAATGAATCAAAACTTAACAACTGAAGAAAGCATTAATATTCGGTAGATCAGCAAACTGAAGAATACTAAAGCAGCATGTTTCTGGGGAGAGGAGAGGCCTCTGACACTGTTTATTTCCTGTCTTTTTAAATCTAAATTTGTCCTTTATTGATATAGAAAAGTTTCTCTTAAACTATAAGTGGAGTGTGACATAGACATCTTTAACAAACCTCAAGATACTTAAAATGCTAGGTGTAGGCTGGGCGCAGTGGCTCATATTTGTAATCCCAGTACTTCGGGAGGCCGAGGCGGGTGGATCACCTGAGGTCAGGAATTTGAGACCAGCCTGACCAAGGTGGTGAGACCCGTCTCTACTAAAAATCCAAAATTTAGCCGAGCTGGTGGTGGGGGCCTGTAATCCCAGCTACTCAGGAGGCTGAGGCATGATAATTGTTTGAGCCCGAGGGGTGGAGGTTGCAGTGAGCTGAGATCACTGTGCCACTACACTCCAGCCTGGGTGACAGAGCAAAACTCTATCAAAAAAGAAGAAGAAGAAGAAGAAATATGCAGAGGTTTTCCCTTTTTTCAGTGCTATCAACAAAACAGTGCTATTAACAAAACAGTACAATCAATTCAGTAAATGCTACTACAAAGCAATGTTGCAAAGTCAGATTCTAAAATGCACCTTTTTTTTTTTTTTAGGAGAAATGTTCAAGAAAACATAGAAGGTATCAGGCTACCACAAAAGCTAATATTTGATGTCTTATTTCCTGTAACTCCCTTTCTTCAATGCTTATAAAAACTCACTGCAGAGACACTGATGTTAAGGCTTATATTTGCTTAAAGTTCAAAGTGGAGCACTGCCTCTAGATTAACCTTTGAAAAAAAAAGAAAAGGAGATTAATTTAAAAAAGAAAAGCCAGTAAGTTTGTTCCCTAGCTTTGGGTGTAATAATTATTAAACAAAGAGTGTCAAAATACAGATCAAATAAAGTCACAAGTGGTCTTCAGTCTATGATTAGGTAAAACGAATATCCTAAACAGGATATTCTTCCACCTTTTATATGAAAGACGTTTTTATATAGCAAACATAAGGTGAATTGTTAATAATATCAGAGTGAGGTTCTCATCATTGTAAAAAAGTCCACTTACATAAACAAGGATGCCAAATGTAGATGCTTATTGGGATGTAACCCCATTTTAAGTCAAAAATTCCCTAAGTCGATCGAGACCACCCTGGCTAATGCGGTGAAACCCCATCTCTATTAAAAAATACAAAAAAGTTAGGCGGGCATGGTGGCGGGTGCCTGTAGTCCCAGCTACTCAGGAGGCTGAGACAGGAGAATGGCATGAACCTGGGAGGCGGTGCTTGCAGTGACCCGAGATGGCGCCACTGCACTCCAGCCTGGGCGACAAAGTGAGACTCCGCCTCAAAAAAAAAAAAAAAAAAAAAAATCCTAAGTCAAAATGCATTTAATACACCTAATCTACTGAACATTATAGCTTAGCCCAGCCTACCTTAAACATGCTCAGAAAACTTACGTTAGCCTATACTTGAACAAAGTAATCTAAAACAAGCCTATTTAATAATAAAGTGTTTCATATCTCATGTAATTTATTAAAAACTACACTGAAAGTGAAAGAATGATTGTATGGGTACTCAAAGTACAGTTTCTATTGAATATATATTGCTTTTGTATCATTCTAAAGTTGGAAAACTGTTTAGTTGAATCATTGTGAGTCAGGGACTTCCTGTATAATATTTAGAAGTTGAATATATTTAAAACATGCATATAATCAGTATCTTCCGTTTATGGGTTGAAATTCATACATTTAAAAGTCTGAGTGCAATAAGGAGACTTTTAGAGATTTTGTATCTCATGTGCTAAGTTGATATGCAATCTTTAGTTTAATCTTCACAAGAAATCCATAGGACAAGCCTTAATTATAATCTCCATTCTTTCCTGACTATTGAGCATTGGTTTAGGTCAGAGAATATTCGAGGCTCCAGGGTTAGAGCAGTGAACAACCACAGCTGCAAAAAGTCCTTGCCCTCCTGGAGCTTACATTCTAGTGGGTATCACTTTGTCTAGATCCTTTTTAAATATTTAATTTTATTTTTCGAGACAGGGTCTCACTCCATCACCCAGGCTGGAGTGCAGCAGTATAATTGCGTCTCACTGCAGCCTCAACCTTCTGGGCTCAAGCAATCCTCCCACCTCAGCTCCTGAGTACCTGGGACCACAGGCACACACCATCATGCCTGGCTAATTTTTAATTTATTTTGTAGAGACAGGCTCTCTCTATGTTGCCAAGGGTGGTCTTGAACTCCTGGGTTCAAGCAATCCTCCTACCTCAGCCTCCCAAATTCTTTTTAGTCTAACCTTGTTCAGTGCTAAGTTATTACAAAGACTTTAAAAAAACACAAAAAACTTTCTTTTAAACCTAAGCTAGAATCCCACACAGATACCTGAAATACAGAAAATATGAAAATGCATACAAATAAACAAATACATACTATACTTGATATTGATAATGATATCAACAATGCCATGATGGAAAAATAAAATAGGATAAGGTCATTGTGAAGTGCTGAGAATTGTTGATTTTATATGAAAGGGTCACAGGCACAAAGTACCCTATTTAGAAGCCAAACTGAGATTTAAGATTTCCTACTACCAAATCAAGGAGCTAGACCACTGATGTCTCTTTCAGAACAACAGGAAAATATGTACTGAATTAATATTGCAGGGTTCTTATTAATATGCTGTTGTTTCAAGCAAATTAATGCTAGTCCTCAAATGTCAAGATATCACCCAAGGAATACCTCACCCAACTGGAAAAGAGTCCAAATGCTTTATTTCCAAAAAATGTAGATCCTCACTGTCAGCATAAGTACCCAGATTGGTATGGTGAATTATTTTTCTAATTCTTTACCAGCAGGATCTGGAGGAGGACATCTGGAATTCTCCCTGGCAGGCCCGCACATGACTCATGTCAGAGGAACAGTTGCATTAGACAACTGATAAGTTTGTAAATTTTTATGAGGTGTTTCCAAACTTCACACACAGTTGTCCCTCTGTATTTGTGGTACATTGATTCCAGGGCCTCCCGCAGGTACCAAAATCTAAGGATGCTCAAGCCCTAAAGTTGGCCCGGTGGAACTCGTAGCACTTTATTGTCATTCTTGTTTATAACCAGTTTGTTTCTTTCATCTAAAGCACTCCCCCTTCAAAAATAATCAAGAGATACTGGTTATCTGAGTTTTATATTTGTCTAAGATTGATATTTTTCTTGTGAAAATTCATTTCATTTGATTATAGTCATCCCTTAAATTCTGGTGTTTACCTAAACACAAGCTATCCAGAATTACTTTGAATGATAATATTTGTCTTGATTTTGAATTAATATAAAGTGCAACAAGTGTCCAGGTATGGCCATTTAGTGTAAAATTCATGTATTTAGTTAAGTATTTAATCATTTATTCCAAATGGGCTGACTTGTTCCAAGGAGACCACCACATGGAAAGTTTTAAGACTTTTTAAAAAATGTTGAAATAATCTGCTGTGATCCTAACTGTGAAAGGTCCACTGAGCCTAGACTTAACTATTTCAAAAGAATGAAGGAGACATCCTGGATCATCAGACAACGCATTTAAACAGAGAATTGTCCTGACGAATCCATAAACAAATGTGAATTTATGGGGATAAACCAGTGATAAATCCATAAACAAACACAAGATTTATGAGAATAAACCAGTGCTGTGTCACATAAACTCTAGGGTAAAGGAGAAAGGTTTACTAGTTTACCTAGAAATTATTCTTAAATCTTTAAACCATATCACTTTTTAAGATATATTTTGTTAACACAGATAATTATCAATTGGTTCAATTCAGTGGTCTTGTTTTTTTTTTTTTTTTTTTAAGGAAAAGCAGAATGCACAATAAATATAGGCTGTAATATGAAAGTCACACCAATAGGCGGTTTTTAGATAAGTTGTTCATAATCTGGTTACCATCACCCATCTGCAGGTGACTTAATGGCACTGTAGGCAAAGAAACTAGAGTAAAATAAACTTCTGTTGGTGTTACCTAACTACTGAGTTGCCTAACTATGGCAAACAAGCCGTACCTTTTTTGTGACTTTCATTTATTTAAGTCACTCTACAAACATCGATAGATCTTGTTGTTAAACTGGAAGTTTTGATCAAGAACCTAAGGCATCAGATATCGAAGTAAGCTGGAAGACAGAACGCATCAGAGCAACTTGTGAAACTATGTGGCTGAGAACAGGCTAGATATCTTTACATGTCAAAGGCATTAAACAGTCAGAAAGAGAGAAAGGAACTTTAGAAAAGGAAAGGTTTTATTTATTTATTTATTTAATTATTTTTGGCATGCACTTGTATAGGAAAAAGAGAGAACAAGATACCTACAATTGTGCTATGTAGAAGTAACTGTGTGCCCCCTGGAGCTAGGGGGAAGGGATGAAGAGTTCTGGTTCCGACCCTCTTTGGAAAATCTCCAGTGTGAGAGACAGGCTGGCTTGCTACTCTAGCAGCAGGCTAGAAAAAGAGGTGGTTAGGTTGGGTAAACTTGCACTTCAAAAGTTTATTGGGTCAATGTGTTGCACAGATTTATCTGATACATTGCACAAGAGAGAACCAGAATAATATGATCCTAGTTCTTGTCTGATAGAGCCTTCTGAAAGCGCCATTAGGCCTCAGCAGAGACAGGCAAAAAGTACTGAGTTGCTAGAGATTGTGCAAATCATAAGCAACCGTCCAGAGGATGGCAGCCAACTTATGACAGTACCAATTAAACAAATGTGCCAGTATTCTCCTGCCTCTCTTCCATATTCTTCCTCCCCATGTTCCAACTCAGGAGAGAGAGAAATAAAGATTAATTAGCAGAAGTGTAAAGAGTTAGGGAAAAAGAGGCTAACCATATGCTTTTCTCTATCTGTAAACTTTATGCCTTAGTAAATCCTTGCTGTTGGAAGGATAGTAGTTTTAACCAAATAAAGTTAGCAACTTTGACAATCCCATGGGATCAGATTTTTAAATAACTGAGTCAAGACTATCTTTGTGATTTACAGTAATCACAAGGCTTTCTATTTCCAAAGAATTATTAGAAGTTTCAAGAAGTTTTCTAAGGTTTTATTTAGTGGCAGAAGACTTCTTTCATTGAACAAACTATAAAGAAACAATCAGTGGCAAAATAGTAAGTAGCACTTTATGATTAGACCTCATGAATCCTAACACATTAGTCACACTGTGATGGTTAATATTGAGTGTCAACTTGTTTGAAGGATCAAAGTATCGTTCCTGGGTGTGTCTGTGAGGGTGTTGCCAAAGGAGATCAACATTTGAGTCAGTGGACTTGGAAAGGAAGACCCCAACCTTCATCTGCTTGGGCACAATCTAATCAGCTGCCAGCATAGCCAGAATAAAAGCAGGCAGAAGAACATGGAAAGGTTAGACTGACTTAGCTTCCGAGCCTACATCTTTCTCCCATGCTGGATGCTTCCTATCCTCGAACATCAGACTCCAAGTTCTTCAGCTTTGGGACTTGGACTGGCTTCGTTGCTCCTCAGCTTGCATACAGCCTATTGTGGGACCTCATCTTTTGAACGTGTGAGTTAATACTCCTTAACAAACTTATCTTTATATATATATTTATCTTCTTAGTTCTGTCACTCCCTCTAGAGAACTCTGACTAATACATACATGTAAAGAGAAAAATTATGGATAAACAAAGGATATTATCTTTTTTATAACAACAAGGGAACTGTTTGACTAAGAAATCTGTCCACAGTTACTAGGTGTGGCAACTAGAGCTCAAATTCAGATCTTTGAACTCCCAGATTAGTATTATTTTATTCTACAATAGTCACCACATTGTTTTTCACAGTGGTTGTACTAGTTTACATTCCCACCAGTACTATAGAAGTGTTCCCTGTTCACCGCATCCACGCCAGTATCTATTATTTTTTGACTTTTTGATCATGGCAATTCTTGTAGGAGGAAGGTGGTACTGGCATTGTGGCTGTGGTTTGCATTTCCCTGATCATTAGTGATGTTGAGCATTTTTTCATATGTTTCTTGGTCACTTGTATATCTTCTTTGGAGAATTGGCTACTCATGTCCTTAGCTCACTTTGGATGGGATTGCTTTTTCTTGCTAATTTGTTTGAATTTGTTGTAGATTTTAGATATTAGTCCTTGGTGAGATGTATAGATTGTGATGATTTTCTCCCACTCTGTGGGGTGTCTGTTTACTCTGCTGACTGTTCCTTTTGCCATACAAAAGTTCTTGAGTTTAATTAAGTCCCAGCTGTTCATCTTTCTTCTTACTGCATTTGCTTTTGGTTTCTTGGTCATGAAATCCTTGCCTGAGCCAATGTGTAGAAGAGGTTTTCCAATGTTAGTTATCTTCTAGAATTTTTATAGTTTCAGGTCTTACATTTAAGTCCTTAATCCATCTTGAGTTTATTTTTGTATAAGGTGAAAGACGAGGATCCTGTTTCATCCTCCTCCATGTGACTTGCCAATTATCCCAGCACCATTTGTTGAATAGGGTATCTTTCCCCAACAAAACAACCATTTGTTGAATAGGGTGTTTATGTTTCTGTTTGCTTTGTCAAAGATCAGTTGGCTGTATTTGACTTTATTTCTAGGTTTTCTATTCTGTTCCATTGGTCTATGTGCCTATTTTTATCCCAGTACCATGCTGTTTTGGTGACTATGGCCTTATATCATAGTTTGAAATTCGGTAATGTGATGCCTCCAGAATTGTTCTTTTTGCTTAGTCTTGCTTTGGCTATGCAGGCTCTTTTTAAATTCCATATGAATTTTAGGATTGTTTTTTCTAGTTCTGTGAAGAATGATGATGATGTTTTGATAGGAATTGTGGCGAATTTGTAGATTGCTTTTGGCAGTATGTTTATTTTCACAATATTGATTCTACCCATCCATGAGCATGGGATGTGTTTCCATTTATTTGTGTTGTCTATGATTTCTTTCAGCACTGTTTTGTAGTTTTCCTTGTAGAGGTCTTTCACCTCCTTGGTCAGGTGTACTCCTAAGTATTTTATTTTATTTTATTTTTTGCAGCTATTATAAGAGGTGTTGAGTTCTTGACTTGATTCTCAGCTTGGTCGCTGTTGGTGTATAGAAGAGCTACTGATTTCTGTACATTAATTTCGTATCCAGAAACTTTGCTGAATTCTTTTATCAGTTCTAGAAACTTTCTGGAGGAGTCTTTAGGATTTTCTAGGTAAACAATCATATAATCAGTGAACAGCAACAGTTTGACTTCCTCTTTACTGATTTGGATGCCCTTATTTCTTTCTCTTGTCTGATTGCTCTCGCTAAGACTTCCAGTACTATGTTGAAGAAAAGCGGTGAGAGTGGGCGTCCTTGTCTTGTTCTAGTTCTCAACTTTTCCCCATGCAGTGTTATGTTGGCTGTGGGTTTGTCATAGATGGCTTTTATTACCTTGAGGTTTGTCCCTTGTATGCCAATTTTGCTGAGAGTTTTAATCATAAAGCAATGCTGGATTTTGTCAAATGCTTTTTCTGTATCTGTTGAGGCAATTATGTGATTTTTATTTTTAATTCTGCTTATGTGGCATATCACATTTATTGCCTTGCATTTTTTTTTTTTATACTTTAAGTTCTAGGGTACATATGCACAATGTGCAGGTTTGTTACATATGTATACATGTGCCATGTTGGTGTGCTGCACCCATTAACTCATCGTTTACATTAGGTATATCTCCTAATGCTATCCCTCCCCGCTACCCCCTCCCCACAATAGGGCCTGGTGTGTGATGTTCCCCTTCCTGTGTCCAAGTGATCTCATTGTTCAATTCCCACCTATGAGTGAGAACATGCGGTATTTGGTTTTCTGTTTTTGCGACAGTTTGCTGAGAATGATGGTTTCCAGCTGCATCCATGTCCCTACAAAGGTCATGAACTCATACTTTTTTATGGCTGCATAGTATTCCATGGTGTACATGTGCCACATTTTCTTAATCCAGTCTGTCACTGATGGACATTTGGGTTGATTCCAAGTCTTTGCTATTGTGAATAGTGCCACAATAAACATACGTTCTTCCATTTGTTTGTCTCCTCTTTTATTTCACTGAGCAGTGGTTTGTAGTTCTCCTTGAAGAGGTCCTTTACATCCCTTGTAAGTTGGATTCCTAGGTATTTTATTCTCTTTGAAGCTATTGTGAATGGGAGTTCATTCATGATTTGTCTCTCTGTTTGTCTGTTACTGGTGTCTAAGAATGCTTGTGATTTTTGCACATTGATTTTGTATTCTGAGACTTTGCTGAAGTTGCTTATCAGCTTAAGGAGATTTTGGTCTGAGACAATGGGGTTTTCTAAATACACAATCATGTCATTTTGTGTATTTGACTTCTTTTCCTAACTGAATACTCTTTATTTCTTTCTCTTGCCTGATTGCCCTAACCAGAACTTCCAACACTATGTTGAAGAGGAGTGGTGAGAGAGGGCATCCCTGTCTTGTGCCAGTTTTCAAAGGGAATGCTTCCAGTTTTTGCCCATTCAGTATGATATTGGCTGTGGGTTTGTCATAAATAGCTCTTATTATTTTGAGACACGTTCCATCAATACTGAATTTATTGAGAGTTTCTAGCATGAAGGGCTGTTGAATTTTGTCAGAGGCCTTTTCTGCATCTATTGAGATAATCATGTGGTTTTTGTCTTTGGTTCTGTTTATATGCTGGATTACATTTATTGATTTGCGTATGTTGAACCAGCCTTGCATCCCAGGGATGAAGCCCACTTGATCATGGTGGATAAGCTTTTTGATGTGCTGCTGGATTCGGTTTGCCAGTATTTTATTGAGGATTTTTGCATCGATGTTCATCAGGGATATTGGTCTAAAATTCTCTTTTTTTGTTGTGACTCTGCCAGGCTTTGGTATCAGGATGATGTTGGCCTCGTAAAATGAGTTAGGGAGGATTTCCTCTTTTTCTATTGATTGGAATAGTTTCAGAAGTAATGGTACCAACTCCTCCTTGTACCTCTGGTAGAATTCGGCTGTGAATCCGTCTGGTCCTGGACTTTTTTTGGTTGGTAGGCTATTAATTATTGCCTCAATTTCAGAGCCTGCTATTGGTCTATTCAGGGATTCAACTTCTTCCTGGTTTAGTCTTGGGAGAGTGTAAGTGTCCAGGAAATTATCCATTTCTTCTAGGTTTTCTAGTTTATTTGCATAGAGGTGTTTATAGTATTCTCTGATGGTAGTTTGTATTTCTGTGGGGTCGGTGGTGATATCCCCTTGATCATTTTTTATTGCACCTATTTGATTCTTCTCTCTTTTCTTCTTCATTAGTCTTGCTAGCAGTCTATCAATTTTGTTGATCTTTTCAAAAAACTAGCTCCTAGACTCATGGATTTTTTGGAGGGTTGTTTGTATCTCTATCTCCTTCAGTTCTGCTCTGATCTTAGTTATCTCTTGCCTTCTGCTAGCTTTTGAATATGTTTGCTCTTGCTTCTCTAGTTCTTTTAATTGTTATGTTAGGGTGTTAATTTTAGATCTTTCCTACTTTCTCTTGTGGGCATTCAGTGCTATAAATTTCCCTCTACACACTGCTTTAAATGTGTCCCAGAGATTCTGGTATGTTGTACCTTTGTTCTCATTGGTTTCAAAGAACATCTTTATTTCTGCCTTCATTTCTTTATGTACCCAGTAGTCATTTAGGAGCAGGTTGTTCAGTTTCCATGTAGTTGACTGGTTTTGATTGAGTTTCTTAGTCCTGAGTTCTAGTTTGATTGCACTGTGGTCTGAGAGACAGTTTGTTATAATTTCTATTCTTTTACATTTGCTGAGGAGTGCTTTACTTCCAACTATGTGGTCAATTTTGGAATAAGTGTGATGTGGTGCTGAGAAGAATGTATATTCTGTTGATTTGGGGTGGAGAGTTCTGTAGATGTCTATTAGGTCCACTTGGTGCAGAGTTGAGTTCAATTCCTGGATATCTTTGTTAACTTTCTGTCTCGTTGATCTGTCTAATGTTGACAGTGGGGTGTTAAAGTCTCCCATTATTATTGTATGGCACTCTAAGTCTCTTTGTAAGTCTCTAAGGACTTACTTTATGAATCTGGGTGCTCCTGTATTGGGTGCATATATATTTAGGATAGTTAGCTCTTCCTAATGAATTGATCCCTTTACCATTACGTAATGGCCTTCTTTGTCTCTTTTGATCTTTGATGGTTTAAAGTCTGTTTTATCAGAGACTAGGATTGCAACCCCTGCTTTTTTTTGTTTTCCATTTGCTTAGTAGATCTTCCTCCATCCCTTTATTTTGAGCCTATATGTGTCTGCATGTGAGATGGGTCTCCTGAACACAGCAAACTGATGGGTCTTGACTCTTGATCCAATTTGCCAGTCTGTGTCTTTTAATTGGACCATTTAGTCCATTTACATTTAAGGTTAATATTGTTATGTCTGAACTTGATCCTGTCATTATGATATTAACTGGTTCTTTTGCTCGCTAGTTGATGCAGTTTCTTCCCAGCATTGATGGACTTTACATTTTGACACGTTTTTGCAATGGCTGGTACCTGTTCTTCCTTTCCATGTTTAATGCTTCCTTCAGGATCTCTTGTAGGGCAGGCCTGGTGGTGACAAAATCTCTAAGCATTTGCTTATCTGTAAAGGATTTTATTTCTCCTTCACTTATGAAACTTAGTTTGGCTGGATATGAAATTCTGGGTTTAAAATTCTTTTCTTTAAGAATGTTGAATATTGGCCCTCACTCTCTTCTGGCTTGGAGAGTTTCTGCCAAGAGATCTAGTGTTAGTCTGATGGGTTTCCCTTTGTGTGCAATGCAACCTTTCTCTCTGGCTGCCCTTAACATTTTTTCATTCATTTCAACTTTGGTGAATATGACAATTATGTGTCTTGGAGTTGCTCTTCTCGAGGAGTATCTTTGTGGCATTCTCTGTATTTCCTGAATTTGAATGTTGGCCTGCCTTACTAGGTTGGGGAAGTTCTCCTGGATGATATCCTGCAGAGTGTTTTCCAACTTGGTTCCATTTTCCCCGTCACTTTCAGGCACACCAATCAGATGTAGATTTGGTCTTTTCACATAATCCCATATTTCTTGGAGGCTTTGTTCATTTCTTTTTACTCTTTTTTCTCTACACTTGTCTTCTCACTTCATTTCATCATTTGACCTTCAATCGCTGATACTCTTTCTTCCAGTTGATTGAGTTGGTTACTGAAGCTTGTGCATTTGTCACGTAGTTCTCATGTATGGTTTTCATCTCTATCAGTTCTTTTAAGGTCTTCTCTGCATTGATTATTCTAGTTAGCCATTCATCCATTCTTTTTCCAAGGCTTTCAGTTTCTTTGCACTGGTTACGTAGTTCCTCCTTTAGCTCTGAGAAGTTTGATCGACTGAAGCCTTCTTCTCTCAACTCATCCAAGTCATTCTCCATCCAGCTTTGTTCCGTTGCTGGCGATGAGCTGCATTCCTTTGGAGGGGGAGATGTGCTCTGATTTTTTGAATTTCCAGCTTTTCTGCCCTGCTTTTTTACCATCTTTGTGGTTTTATCTGCCTTTGGCCTTTGATGATGGTGATGTACTGATGGGGTTTTGGTGTGGGTGTACTTTCTGTTTGTTAGTTTTCCTTCTAACAGTCAGGACCCTTAGCTGTAGGTCTGCTGGAGTTTGCTTGAGGTCCACTCCAGGCCCTGTTTGCCTGGGTATCAGCAGCGGATGCTGCAGAAAATAGAATATTGTGGAACAGTGAGTGTTGCTGTCTGATTCTTGCTCTGGAAGCTTTATCTCAGGGGTGTACCCCGCCATGTGAGGTGTTAGGTGTCGGTCTGCACCCAGTGGGGGATGTCTCCCAGTTAGGCTACTCAGGGGTCAGGGACCCACTTGAACAAGCAGTCTGTCCATTCTCAGATCTCAACCTCTGTGCTCGGAGATCCACTGCTCTCTTCAAAACTGTCAGACGGGCATTTACCTCTGCCGAGGTTTCTGCTGCTTTTTGTTTAGCTATGTCCTGTCCCCAGAGGAGGAGTCTACAGAGGCAGGCTGGCCTCCTTGAGCTGTGGTGGGCTCCACTCAATTCGAGCTTCCTGGAGGCTTTGATTACCTACTTAAGCCTCAGCAATGGCGGGCGCCCCTCCCCGAGCCTCGCTGCCACCTTGCAGTTAGATCTCAGACTGCTGCGCTAGCAATGAGGGAGGCTCTGTTGGCATGGGACCCTCTGGGCCAGGTGTGGGATATAATCTCCTGGTGTGCCGTTTGCTAAGATCCTTGGTAAAGCACAGTATTAGGGTGGGAGTTACCTGATTTTCCAGGTATTGTGTGTCTCAATTTCCTTTGGCTAGGAAAAGGAATTCCCTTCTCCCTTGCACTTCCCAGATGAGGCGATGCCTCGTCCTGCTTCAGCTCTCACTGGTCGGGCTGTACCCGTGGACTAGTGCCAACTGTCCGACACACCCCAGTGATATGAACCTGGTACCTCAGTTGAAAATGCAGAAATCACCCATCTTCTGTGTTGCTCACACTGGGAGCTGGAGGCTGGAGCTGTTCCTATTAGGCCATCTTGGGCACGCCCCCTGCCTTGCACATGTTAAACCATCCCTGCATCCCTGGTATGAAACCCACTTGATCATGGTGGCTTATATTTTTGATATGTTGCTGGATTCAGTTAGCCAGTATTTTGTTAAGGATTTTTGCATGTATGTTCATCAGGGATATTCGTCTGTAATTTTTTTGGTTATGTCCTTTCCTGTTCTTGGTATCAGGGTGACACTGGCTTCATAGAATGATTTAGGGAGGATTCCCTCTTTCTCTGTCTTGTGGAATAGTGTCAACAGTAATGGTACCAAATCTTCTTTTTGAATGTCTGGCATAATTTGTCATTTTTATCTTTGCTCAGGCTGTGTTTCATGCATGGAATGTTCTCTTCTCCTTCCAAATTACCTAATAAAATGCTTTTCATCCTTTAATGTTTGGCAAAGCATCACTCTCTTCTTGTGTTCTCAACCACCCACCATAATCTTCCTACATCTGAATTTTTTTAGAAACGAATGATTTACTGATATGTACTGATTTCTTATGGGTTTTTTTGTCTTGTTGCTCTAAACAGACTATAAACTTTTCAAGAACATAACTTTACGCATTTTTGTATCCCACTCAATGTTAAGCATATTGGTATACAGTAAGGGTTCAAGAAAGAAGAAACATTTATTCTTTTATCTTTAAGGTACTGACAGTGCGTAGCTAAATAAAATTTCAAAAGGCAAAGTCAATTCATTTTTGTTTGACATTATTGAGATAATAGTATCAAAGCAAGTGCAATTCTGGTGTGGGTTAGGAGGTCTTCCATTTTTCTGACATTTTCCATTTTTACTTAACCTGCTTAAACAGACTTTGGCTATTTTACCCGGTGGTATGTGGTAAAGCAAAGCAACAGCTCTAACAATTCATTGTTGAATGATTCAAAATTGAAAATGAGAAAGTTCTTCTAATAGCAATACTGAAAAAAATGCACACAAGTGATTACTACTTAAAATAGTGAGTTTTTCTTGACCAGTGATAGAAAGTATTATCATTTTTGTATGTAGAGAACTGTCTTAAATTTTTAAACTTGTACTATTTTTTTCTGTTTCAAGGGTATGTTTTACTTCATTTATATTGAAAATATAACTGACTTTGAGAAGTCAAACTAAAAGATCAGGCTTATGTTGTGAGTCCCTGTAGACACTCTTAAGTGTTTCACATGAGGCTAGTGTTCAATGCATTGCAAGCACAGCCTAAAACAAGATCTAATTTATCTTGTAGTAATTGTGATTATTTTGTGCTCTGGAGAGTTCTGATAGAGAGATTCATACATCTACAGAAATGCATTCTAATATAAATATCTTTCTATAATAATTTCTTCATTCATTCTCCAAATATTTGTTGAGCATCTACTATGTACATACCAGACACTGTTCTAGACTCTAGGCATACAGTCTTATACAAAAGACCTCATTAAGATTACTTTCTTTTTGAAGAATCAGGGAGTTCAAAATATAAAATAAATATAAAATATAATATTGGATGGTGATCAAGGCTTTAAAAAAATAAAGCAGCAAATAGGAACAGTGAAAAAGATGACCAGGAAAGTCCTATTTGAGGAGTGACATCTGGAGAGGGCATACCATGTGAAGTCTGAAAGAATATTCTAGATAGAAGAAACAGCAAATGCAAAGCCTTGAGATAAGAGCAGCTATACAAATATCTAACCTTTAAGTACTGCCCACTAAGTGCTAAGCACTCTTCTCAGTAATACTTAAAATAACTTACTTAATCCTCACAATAATCCTAAGAGGTAATTACTAGAATTATCATCCCCATTTTATAAATGGAGGAACTGAGGCACAGAGAGGTTATTTAACTTCTCAAGGTTAAATTCTAGGAGGAGGCAGAACCAGAGTTTGAACCCAAGCAGCTGGTCTGGCTCCCGAGTCCCTGCTGTAACCACTGTGTACACGGTTTCTCTGAACAAAATGGCTGCTGGGGCAGAGCACTGAGCAATGTCTCCTTACAAAAGTGGTAGCCAGAACCTCTAGAGCCCCGAAGAGTATCAGCATCAAGATAAAAGAATACTAGTTTTTTAAGAAGTATGGCTTATCAGCTTGAACCTGACAAACCTTAAGCATTAACTATTGATAGAGTATTTAATAGAACTATATCTGGAAAAGAGATTCCTTTAGAAGAAGATGAACACAAATGGATTTGTATCCAGACAATGGACAACTCTACTGCATTACAGCCAAGAACACACTGTAGATTTACTCCTTTGATTATATCTGAAATAATGAAGTAGAGATGGAACGTTGGTGCCTCTTCTCATAAGAGTTACATCTGATTTTCCCAGATGGTGAACAGGAAATTGCAGATACACAGTGAATTGGGGATAAAGCAACCACACAAAGCTCAGACTGTTGCTGAGTAAACATTAATAAAAATGCTTGGGGTTAGTACTGCCTCGAACTATAGCTTGTTTGTTCTCTTGGGAAGGAAAAAAAAAAAACACCCAGAAATCAAGTTTTAAGGATCTCAATAAAGAGTTGAAGCCAAACAGTAAGCCCTTTCAGCACTCCGAATCACATGTGAAACTGTCATGGAGGCTGCTTTCTAGGGTGCCTTCCATTTATGGGTCTACAAGCACAAGTTTGTTAAAACCCTGACTTCCATAATTTTATAACTGCATAAAGGAAACAGGACAGAGATTGTTTGGTAATGTGGAGGGTATTATTTTTAAAAGGCTGCTCTATTTTCTAATACTGAAATTCAATTCAGATTAAATTATCCTGCTTTAATATTTAAAGATAGCTGTCTGCAATGTGATTGGCTAAAACCCTGAACATATCCCACTTAGGCAATATAACATTTGTTTGAACATCCTAGGTAGGCATGTTTCCTTAGGTCCAAGGAACAACTCTGGCCTAGCTGTGAATGATATAAAACAGTTTACTTGGTGGCTGTAAGAAAGCTGTTGTTTTTAATATATCAATTGCACTGTGGTATTTATTATAATTCATTATCATTTCTGGTGACTCCCACCATTATGACTCCTTGGTTGTTTTTATTATCTAAGATAAAAATAATTTGCTGTAGCAAACCACAATCTTTTCATCATGCATTAACTACTCTACTGATTTCAGAGAAGTTCAGGCAGGGCTTGGGGAGATCTTTGAACTGAATGACTATGTCTTCCTTGGTCAGTGGTGAACGAATTAGAGTAATTAGATCACAGTAAATCAATAAAACTAAGAGCCTCAAGCTTAAAACATCTGTAAAGCAGTTAAATAACTTCCACATTTCTTCATCCTCAAAAATACTTCCTAGTGGAGGGCTAATTTTAGCCACATCCCCTAAGTTCTCCTCAAATATAATACTTTCCTTAAATATACATAAGGAAAAACAAACATAGTATGCATGTGTTTAATGTCTGTGTTGAGTTCATTCTTAGAGCATTATGAAAATGGTCAACCAATTGAGTCTCAAGATGATATGAAGGTAGAGATTATATTGACCAATTGAAATCAATATTGATGTTAAGATAGGCCTCTGAAAACTCTCCTCTAGCTTCAGGAAATTGAAATTCTTTCAAGTAGGTTTTAGTTCAGTTTCTGCCATAAAGAGGTTATTTCAAATTGCACAAGTCTCTCCCTCTCTTTTTTTATTATTATATTTTAAGTTCTGGGATACATGGGCAGAACCTGCAGGTTTGTTACATAGGTATACACGTGCCATGGTGGTTTGCTGCACCCATCAACCTGTCATCCACATTAGGTATTTCTCCTAATGCTATCCCTTCCCTAAACCCCCACCTCTCAATGGGCCCCACTGTATGATGTTCCCCTCCCTGTGTCCATGTGTTCTCATTGTTCAACTCCCACTTATGAGTGAGAACATGCGGTGTTTGGTTTTCTGTTCCTGTGTTAGTTTGCTGAGAATGATGGTTTCCAGCTTCATCCATGTCCCTACAAAGGACATGAACTCATCCTTTCTTATGGCTGCATAGTATTCTATGGTGTATATGTGCCACATTTTCTTTATCCAGTCTATCATTGATGGACATTTAGGTTGGTTCCAAGTCTTTGCTACTGTGAATAGTGCTGCAATAAATATACGCGTGCATGTGTCTTTCTAGTAGAATAATTTATAATTCTTTGGGTATATATCTAGGAATGAGATTGCTGGGTCAAATGGTATTTCTGGTTCTAGATCCTTGAGGAATCACTACACTGTATTCCACAATGGTTGAACTAATTTACACTCCCACCAACAGTGTAAATGGGCAAGTCTCTTAACATAATTAGGTCTCAATCACATCATCACTTAAATAATGAGATAACTAGAGAAGAAGATAAGATTGGGTAGAAGATGGTCCTTAAGCTTTTTTACTGAACCTAAATTCTGTTGCTTAATTCCCTAAAGACCTGAATGCAATATTGAGTCTATTCATAAAGGTGTTATGACTGTGTCCTTCATATTCATTATAACTTGTAATATTAACAAACCTCATCGTCCATAATTACTCCTGAAATGAATACTTAGTTGACAATAGATGGAGACAATGGATCAGATGATCCAAAATTGCAGATAACTGGAAATTATATCAGTCTCTTCTTGTCATCATCTTTTACTGAGCACATCTAGCTTCTACTCACTGAAAACACAGCAGCTAGAAAGTTGCAGTCTACGTATGATGCCATGTATGTATGACGACAACACCAATATAAATGTAATATTTGTTAAACAGATCCATAAACCAGATTCCAAACATATAATTAACAACTAAGTGAAATACAAATTAGCATCAACACATACTTAGCAAATATTTTAGAGACCATTATGCTCCAGCCCATCAGATGTGAATTTGCCCAACAGAGGATTCCCGTCCTCATGAAGCATATAGTCATCTAACTGGTTACTCTACCCTTGAGCAGTACAGTGCCCCACGGTCCAAACATATGAGAAGGAACTCTACTTTAAAAGATCCCAGAGAAGGCTTGATATTCATTCTAACAGTTATTAACTCCAAGTTAAAAATATTTATCTCTCATACAAATATTTCGTGCACCTGCTTGAACTTCTTTTATTCTGTTTTATTTTGAGTATGGATGCAAAAAGAAAAATAGCTGCATTTTTTTTCTGAATTGAAACCATATATGTAAAAGCATTATATTTCTCTTTTGCTATTGCAATAATTGTATATATTTTATCCTCCTCAAAGAGCTTTATTTTGCATGGACAAAACACTACATACAAATTTATTGATTTTTAAATTTTACTTTCTACCCATTACTCATCTTCATAGAGCTCTTCCGGATCTTTCTAATTGTTTTCAGTTTTCTTTAGCTGAGGAGTTCCACCTCAGATACAAGGATCTAATTTAAGAGTAGTAAAATACCAAAATTAAATCATTCCCACATTCTAGACATAGTTTTTATTCATCCTTGTACATCTTTGTTTTTAAAACTTTGACACCTATGGATTCACAAGCAACATACTACAGTCTTTCTATCTTTTCATGTGTATTACTGCATAATTATCTTTTCTTCATCTCATATCAATGTACCTTGTTTTAACCTTCCACATCTGCAATTCTACACTAGCCTGTACTGAAATCATTCTGTGATGTTTCAGCTCTTCCCCAATTTACTTATCTGAAGTGGGCATTTATTATTTGTTTGTTTGCATGCCCATCCATCTTTATTTCCCCATGTTCTGGGATAAAATCTCTTCTTCTTGTGGAGAACAGATTAGAACCAGAACCAAATATGATTCCAATTAGACTGGCCAAGGCAAGCAGGTGACCCAACTTGGACAATCAGAGCTTTAGCTCAGAGGTGAATACATGACTCAAACAGTCTTCCCTGTTTTCATGGTCAGGAAGCGAGACACTTTTCCACGGGGAAATCAGATGGACTGTAGGCCTAGAGCTGCCAGTGACTTCCTTTTGTACTTCATGAAGAAAGCCTGCCCAATAACGAGGGTAACAAAGGACTCCAGAAGGGATTCATGGAGCAAGACAGCAGCGTGATGACATCTTGGGTATCTATGACTGCCTGAGTCCTACCCTGCTCTGAAAGTTTTTACTTATATGAGCTACACATTTTCTTATGTTAGCTTGAGTTGGATTTTTGTCAACTGTATTTTAAATACTCCAAGAAAATGCTTTTAGTAGTTTCTTAATCCTAAGGAATAACTTACATATTGGAAGCACCAGGTTCAATATTTGATATGGTTGAATATCAACTATATATTCAGAATATCTGTGGGTAGTAAGAGCATTCTTTTCTCCGCATGAGAAAAGGACATATGCCTCATTAGAATCAACATGGGGAGCATTAATGATGGCATCATACCCCAGTGTAAATTATACAGCTTAAAAGGGATCATACTGGTAGGAAAATTTGAGGTGCAATTTGTAACCAACTGAGAGCACAACGGTATTCTTTCTTCTATGAATTCAAGTAAAAACTACCAGTATATTGAGGTGAGTGTGACATCTCAATTCCCTACAGCTCATCTTTTATCTGTACCAAAGTTAGTTCTTAGGGCTCTGGAGAGAATCAGGTTCCCTGTGAGTATATATCTAGCATGCTTGCTGTCACTGAAATAGAAGTGAATTTATGAGATGAATCCCCAAGAGGCTAGTTAATTCTAGGCACTCTGCCTGCACAGTTGCCCATGCCAGAAATCTGAGAATCATCCACGACTTTCTTTTACTCCCTCTAGATGAAATCAATCATGCAGGTCTGACAACTACACTTTATAAACATATTTTTTGAATCCATTCATTTCTCTTCATCCACACTGTCACTGTCTGTAGCCAGAGCACTATCACCTCTTGCTGGGCTTGTAGCAATAAGCTCTTTTAATGTCTGCATTCATCCTTTTCCCTACAACCAATCCCACGTACAACAATGAAGGGGCATTTTAAAATGCTAATATAATGAGGTAATTCTCTTTCTTAACCCTTTACTGCCTTTGCATTGCCATCAAAATCAAGTCCAAAATCCAATCTGGCTCCTGCTTGTCTTACAATGCTCTAGTAATCCTGACTTTCTTGTAGTTTCTCTAATAATACAGGGTTCCTTCATTCAATAGGGTCTTCCTTCTACCCAGAATATTGTATTCCCTACTCTTTACCTGACAATTCCTACCACAAGTGAAGTATCTGAAATGCTTGGGACCCAAAATGTTTTAGATTTTGAATTTTTTTCAGATTTAGGAATATCTGCTTATATAATATCTTAGAGAAGGAACCTAAGTCTAAACACAAAATTCATTTATGTTTCATGTATACCTTATGCACATACCCTAAAGGTAACTTGTACAATAATTTTAATAATTTTGTGCATGAAACAAAGTTTGACTGCATTTTGACTGTGGCCTATCACATGAGGTCAGGTGTGGAATTTTCCACTTGTGATGTCATGTTGGCGGTCAAAAAGTTTTGGATTTTGTAGTGTTGGGTTTTAGGATAAGAGATGCTCAACTTTATTCTGTCTGTTGGGCCTTGTTTTCAAATGTTACCTCCTCAGGGACACTTTCTTTGATATCATAAACTAGATCAAGTCCCTCAATATATAGTTTCATAAATCTTCATTTCTTCTGGTGAAACTTATCTAAATTGCAATTAATCATTTTATGGCTTATCTGTTTAAAACCTGTCACTATCACCAGACTGTTAGCTCCCTGAAGGCAAACATCACATACGTCTTGTTCTTTTCTTATTTCTGATTACAGCGAAGAGCTTATTAGTTATCTATCCATCCACATAACTAACTTTATCCACCCTCTCCCAACTAATATATGACAAAATTTTCTCTTCCTGACTTGATGGGACAAACATTGGGAGTCAATTCTTTTTCTTTGTTTCTGCATGGCTTGCAAGCAGAGGCACTGACAGCTTTCATTCTGGACTTTTTTTTTTTTTTTTTAAGAATATATGATCCACTTTGGAGGATAGACACAGTTGCTTTCCTCTAAAGCAGACAGCAGATTTGCTTACTGTCTGGTATGAAAAAGACATGTCCTTCTACTGCAAAGATAAGGCATGTTTGCTTGTACTTGTTATAAAAGATTGGGCTTTCCTAAACTTGGATATCCTCAGCTGTGATGCAAATCCACTGCATGCACAGCATCCTACTGGGCTGCTTTGTGTTGCCTGCCTGGGTCTTTGGGGCAAGGAGAACTGATGCGAACATGGAGCAGTGCTGTGTGCTGTGCCATGAATGATAAAATTGCATTGTCTCTGACCTAGAATGTTCGTATCTGTCAGTATGCATGAAACTGTGGCAGGCTAACTTACTGGCTAGCAAGTAGGGTAGCATTTTAGATCCATCAGAGTCCCTGGCAACAAAAAGGTCATCTAAGTTGTATAATCTTTAACATTTAAAAATATTTTATTTTTATTTTCTTGCATTTAATTTCCTGCCAGAAACTCTTAAGCCAGGGATTCTTAATCTGAGGTATAAGAATGGGCTTCACGGGCATTGTGAATTCCCTGGGTAACCAATATTTTAACATAGTTCCTTTTAAAAACAATCATATATATACACACACACACACAAATATATATATATGGACAACAGAGCAAGACGCTGTCTCAAAAAATATATATGTATAAATGTGTATATATGTATAAATATATACATGTATAAATATATATACACATATATGCACACACATGTTGAGACAGGGTCTTGCTCTGTTTCCCATGTTTGAGCACAGTTGAACAATCATAGGTCACTTCAGACTCCAACTCCTGGGCTCAAGTGATCCTGCCTCAGCCTCTCTAGCAACTAGGACTACAGGTGCTCACCCACATGCCTGGTCAAGTTTTTTTATTTGTTGTAGAGACAGGCTCTTGCTTTGTTGCCCAGGTTGGTCTAGAATTTCTGGCTTCAAGCAATTCTCCTGCCTCAACCTTCCAAAGTGTTGGGATTACAGGTGTGAGCCACTGTACCCAGCATTAGCAGAGCTCTTGAAAGGAGTAAGTTACTTTTATCAGATTTCCTAAGGAGCCAGAAAAAAATACTAAGAGCTATTTAAGGATATATGCCTTACCTCCTTAAGTGAAGAACATTGTGAATTCATTTAGAGTATATTAGAATATATAATGAAACATAATGAAACATAATGATTTCTTCATTAAGTATATTTTTTAACATCAGATATCTATAATACTTAATCTGAAACCCTCATCTGTCAGCTTCCTTTATCTCATATTTTTGTTCTTGAGATTCTGTGTGTAAGTAAGTAAATCTTAGCTGACACATGTATATAGTGCCTACTAGGTGCTAGGCATTGTTGTAAGATGTGTGTGTGTGTGTGTATATATATATATATATAGAGAGAGAGAGAGAGAGAGAGAGAGACGATTATTGTTATTATTATTATTAGATATTATAGATTAGGAAACCAAAGAACAGAGAGGTTAAATGACTTGTCTAAGGTCACCCCAGCTAGTAAGTGATGGAGGAAGATTTGAAACTAGGCAGGCAGATACATGATTTCATCTATACTATTCATACCCAAGCTATATTGGCTTCTCAATTCAAGATATTTTTAGATTCCTTTTGCTCTAACTAAATTAGCCTAGTAAATAATATAAATATAAATGAATAGTTTACCATTCACAAGAACTACATTCTTGAAATTTTCATTATCTAACAAAACCTGAGTTAGTAATATTTCAGAAAATTGGAGTTAAGCAAAAAGTTGTAAAATCATTCTAAAACATATATTGGGGAAGAGAAAAATATTATTTTAAAATCTTATAAACAGAATTATTCTTGGGGAAATAATTTGTTCAGCAAAACTCCTTAATAGTCCATTGGGAAGTAAGTGCATGGACCTCAAGACAAAGACAAGGTGACATCAAGAGAAGACAGATTTGCTTTTCAACAGAAAGTGAGGAAAATTTGGTTTCTTTCCAAAGACAGCTCAAGAGGGAGGCAGTGAGAATTAAGGACATCAAAAAGGGTGGATGGCATACAACATATGGTGGCAGGCTGGATGGTGGAAGAACGATAGGGCTAGAAGGAGAAACAGAGCCATTGCAAAAGTTCCTGTGTTACAGACGGCAGAGGAAGCTTTAAAAATAAGGATGTCAGTCTGGATGCAGTGGTTCACATCTGAAATCCCAGTGCTTTGGAAGGCTAAGGTGGGAGGATTGCTTGAGGCCAGGAGTTCGAGAATAGCCTGGTCAAAATAGTGAGACCTTGTCTCTACAAAAAAAAATAACAAAATTAGCATGCCTGCAGTCCTATCTACTGGGAAAGTCAAGGTGGGAGGACCGCTTGTACCTAGGAGTTTGAGGCTGTAGTGTGCTATGATCATGCCACTGCACTCCAGCCTTGGCAGCATAACAGGGGGATAAAAAGAATGTTCACCAAAACACCCATTATGCTGTTTTGTCTGCTTGTCACTCTGATTTGTACTTTTAGAATTTGGCAGAATGCAAAAAAAAAAAAAAAAAAAAAAAAGAAGAAAAGAAAAGAAACAAACAAAAACAAAAGGAGACTGCTTCATGGCTCTGTGGATAAGAGACAGAGAGAAGAAAACACCTGAAAGAAGCTAGAATCAAGAGTGGAGAGAGAGAATACAGGCAAAGCAGAAATTCAAAGCAAAAGTTTCCATGGAGATACTGGTGAGGACACTGTACGCCCTGCCTTTCTTGTGATAAGGAATTAGGGTAAGCTCTCAAAACATTTAAATGGAAGGAAGACTTTAGGAGGATGTAGTACTTAATAACAAAACTTCTAAAAACACATCCTTTTCTAAAATAAAATGGAATTATTAATGTTAATAATCTACCATGACATATTACCCTTCTTGAATCTCTCTTCAAATTTTAAGGAAACTTTGCTCAGTCTAACCAGTGAGGCAGATTTCTCCATGAGTTTTGTGTTATGTAGACTTTAACCTGCTTGAAGTTTGTAAACCAAACCTTGTTAGAATGAAGTGGAATGTGTTTGTACTTAGACTGACCATAGCTGGTTTTCACAAGCCTCAGCAAAATGTTTAGGTAACCTCCCGGCCTACACTAGATTTGGTCTTCCAGCTATATTTTGGAAGATTTGAAGGACAGAAAGCAATCACATTAAATACAAACTTTAAATTTTTTAAAATTTAGTATCTGTAGAAAAAATCAGGTTATCACAAAACTGTAGTTGATTAGGAATTTCTGCATGCTTCATTTCTCTTACATAAAGAAATCAAGATATTTGGTGACTTTAAGAGAAAAAGAAATGTTAAATGAAAAATGTCTCTGTATAATGAAGTACTCAGAATAAAAAAACAATCACTAAGATTTGAATATCTGTTAAATGTAAAAATGTGAAAGATGAACTTCAAGTCAATATGGCAGACAGTACTGATGTATAAGAATCCCCCACCCTTGCTCCAAACAAATAAATTGCTTAAAATGTAAATAAGAATAGTACAATTTGGAATTTATAGTGTAACTCAAAATTTGGAATCATAAATCCTCATGTGCCAAAAATAAAGCCACAACAAAATGTCACACTGGGTAACAGGACTGAAGTCCTGTGGCTCACAGAGCAATCAGAACTGGGAAGGGCAGGGTTTAATGCCTGTGAGGAGATGTCAGGGCCCTGTTTGCACATTGCCAGGACTAAATTACATGCAGAGACCTAGGAGCCATGAACGGCTGCCAAAATCATAAATAGGGAATCAGAAAAATCTTTGCTCACTGCTCTGGGAGAGTGGCAAATAGTTACCAGTCAGAAACTTGAACTCCAAACCTTGCCCCATGTAGATGTGACATCCAAATTCACACTATTCACATAGAGCAGGAACATGAAGCAGAGAAAGTAAGATAAAACTGGTCTGGAATCTTTAAATCATGTAGGACCCTGTCAAAGGGCACAAGGAATTCCTACAGAGAATTCTAGCCATGCTTATAATAAAAAAATTATAAACCACACAAGGAAATAAAAGTCCTTGTATCATTCAAGAACAAGTTAAATACATTATTAACTTAAAATATTTTTAAGTATATGTATTTTAAAAACCATACACATTAGTAACCAAAAAAGTGGAGTGTTTAATCACATCAATGGAAGAAAAGTAAAAACAGAAGCTAACAAAAAGGCTCAGTTCATAGAAAACACAAAGTAAGTTAGTAGAAAAAACTCAAAGTTTATTAGCAATCAAAATAACTCTAAATGTATAAAACCCACTAATTAACAGGGCTCTAGATTGGATATAAACAGTTTCAGATCTGTGCTATATAAGATTTACCTAAAGTAATGAATGACTCTTAAAGTCTAAAGTAAATGGCCAGGAAATGCCACAGCAGAACAGAAAGTTGGAGTAGTAATAATAATAGGAAATCGTATACAAAGTAAGGCTTTAAAACATTCATAGAGATTTAAAAAGGTTCAAAAAATGATTTCCCCTGGAAGATATAACAGTGTGGATCTATATGCATCTAAGAGAAAATGGCCTCAAAATATATAATTCAAACACTAATATAAAGTAACATTTACAAATCCAAAACCATAATGGAAGACTTTCTTTCAGAAACTGACAGATAAAGTTGAGAAAAACAAAACTTAGTAAGGCAAAGAAAGAATAAATTATAAAATTAGGAGACTAATAAAATATATATAATTATAATTAGCAGAACAAAACAGATAAGACAAGGTGGTTAATGACTCAACTATAGAAAGCAGGAAGACAATACTAATGATATAAGCCAACACTGGTGAAATAAAGACAAATGAAGGCAACAGAGATAGGTGACTCTAAATTCACCACTACATGTCAGTTGTTGCCACCTTAATCCAAGTGACTATCATTTTTTGCCTTTACATTGCAATAGCATCATAACTTTTCTACTCTGCTTCCGTTTATATTTAAAACTATAAATCAGATTATGTCATTCCTCCCACAGCCTTCTTAAACTCAGAGTCATCACCCTTACCTATTCTGACTTCTCTCTTCTCCCTCTCATTCACTCTATTGGAGCCACACTGGCCTCTTCGCAATCCCCAGACATGCCCAGCATGCTCCTGCCTTAGGGCCTTTGCACTGGCTGTTCCCTCCACCAGGAATATTACTTCTGGGATGCTCACATGACTAACTTCCCTGCCTCCTTTAAATCTTTGCTCAAATCTCATCTTCTCAATAATATTTCTGCCCACCTTCTTTAAAATTGCAGCCTGCATGCTGCTCCCAACATGTGGCACTTCTGACTCTCCTCACTCTGCTTTATTTTCCCATAGCATTTATTATCTTCTTAATATATCAGATAATTAATTATTTTTTCTTTTTTGAACAACCTGTTTCTGCCTCATAAAATCCACAATGCTGGGATCTAGGATTTGTTTAATCTTTACTTTTTAAAAAGAAACCCAGTTAGTTAGAACAGTCTGGCATATAGCAGTTAATAAAATTTATTGATCACATAAATGAAATATAATTGTTTAAAGAGTTAATTCTTTGAAAAGATACTAACATTCTTTGGCATTACTGATCATGAGAAGAAGGAAGGCACAAAAACAATGAGATACAACTTTAGATATCAGAAAATAATATGACTCATCTAATGCTAACATATTTGAATACTTAGATTATAAACTATTTTCTAAAAAGAACTCTCAGAAGTGGGGCCGCCCGGTGGTGGGGGTGCCAGAGCGGCCACAGGGACCAGGGCCGTGCATGACCTGCCACAGTCACAAGGTTCTTAATCACTAGCAGCTGGTGCTCCAGATTGGTGGCACTCACCTTTCTCTGAGCCTAGTGACCCAGGGGATTTACTTTCTGGTGGCTTTCTCTGAAATGCCAAAGCCACCAGATTATTCAGAGCTGAGTGACTCTTTAACGCTGGCCATGGTAACAGGAAGGTTTTCGGGACCATTGCATAGAGCATGGAGAATGATGAACTTCCATCAGCGGATGAGATAGATTGGAGTGGGATTGTATCTGTCAGTAAGTGCAGTAGCATTTTACTATGTTTGAAATCAGTGAGACCTACAACAGGCTGGCCTTGGAACACATTCAACAGCACCCTGAGGAGTCCCTTGAAGGAACCACATGGACACATTCCTGGAAACCTCGATTACTTTTCTTGTCTTTTTGGTTGTGGACAATTATTTTTCTGATACCTTACTTACAGATGTTTTTGTTCCTTTACTCTTGTACAAGAGCTGATCCCAAAACAGCTACTGTATCATCCCTATATTATTGGCAGTTATTTGCAATCGCCATGAGGCATTTGTCAAAGTTTCTAATCAGATCAACTGACTACAACTGATTGACATATAAAATCAGTCGACATTTTTTCCTTTGATTACAAAACTGTCAGTACTATATGACTCTGATCACAAGACTGCAGTTCCTTCATAGATCTCAGGAAACTGTGGTGGGGCAGAGGCTTTTCAAAAACATAAGTAGGGGCTTTCTTTATCTGAATAATAATGAATTTTTAGGTAAAGCCTGAGATAGAGTACTACATAATCATGTTGATGACTTCAGATTTTGGAAGTTAATCTTGTCTGTTATTTGCATTCTTAACTTGACTAAGTACCTGAATTTCTATTCTACTGTGCAACATAGTGATGATTCAGAAATTTTTCCTTTGGGAAAAGAATAAATATGAACATTTCCACTGTGTTAAGTGTAAAAAGGTCCACACATGATCATAAAATTTAAATTTTATACAAAAACAAAAAATAAAAATAAAAAGAACTCTCAAAAGTGACTCAATAAAAACAGAAAACATGGCTAGACCAAAAATTACTGAAGAAATTAGAGTCAAAATTCACCCTACACCTCTAAAATCAATAGTTTTACGAGCAAACGTTAAACAAATCTTTATGCACAAAGAATCCCATCTTAAAAAAATGGTACCATTTCTTACCACTTCATTTTTTATGTTATCATAATTTAGATACCAAAATACCAAAAACATATGAGAAAGAATCATCATAAACCGGCCTTGCTTAGAATATATATGCAAAAACCTGAATTAAGTATTAATAATTTGAATCCAACAGTGGACTAAAAGAAAGGGTTTATCTAAGCATTTCAAAGACTTTAATATTTGAATATCTATCAATATAATCTCATCATTAGCAGATTAAAGGAGAAATATCATACAACAATTAAAAGAGTATGGTGTTGATGCAGGGATAAGCAAATGGAACAGAAGAGAGAGTTTACCCACACGTGAATAGTAACTTTAGTATATGACAAGTAAATGGGGAAAGATATTACTTAATAAATGCTCTTGAAACAATTGGTTATTATTTTTAAAAAGTAGATCCCTCCTTGACACCATTCACAAATACATTCCAGATGAATAAAATATCTAAGTGTAAAAAATAAAACTGTAAATATTTTACAAAACACTGTAAGAGAGTATGATATTGAAATACTGTGGGGGATTTTTTTCTAAATCAAAAGTTAAGGAAAATATTGGTTAATACGACTGTATCAAACCTGAATACTTCATTTGATATACAGAATTTAAAAAACAAGGAAAACTAGAAGCAGATATTTGCAACGTATTTAATTGACAAATGATTATATTCATGAAATAAATAAAATTTCTACAAATCAATAAGAAAAAATAAACAACCTATTAGAAAAAATTGTTGGACAACTATCTGAAAGAGCAAGACACCATGTGTTGGTGAAGCTGTGGGGATATGCTTCAAAATAGCTGGTTAGGTTTAAATTGTTGCAACCATTTTTTAGAGTAATTTGTCAATATTTACTAATATTTAAGATACATCTACATGAAGCCAAGCAATTTCATTTCCAGTTACATGTTCCAGAGAAACTTGTACATATGTCTATGGAAGTGCGTTCATTGAACTACTGTTTATAATAATGAAAAATTCAGGAAAATCTACGTTTCTATCTATTAATAACTAATAAATTAGAGAAATAAATTGTACCATATTCATACCTTGGCATAAAAAGTAATAGATTAAGTGAGTCAACTAAAGGTATGCATATCATTTGGAATCACATCTAAGACATTATATTGATTAAACAGGCAAATTGCTGAAGCATAGGTACATTTGCATACATTAATTTTCTTTGTAGTTCATGAAGAATATAAAAAGACGGAAAAGATATACACCAACTTTCATAATATGAAGGAGTAGAATGTGGAGTGGAATTGTACATATGATAAATTTTTTTGTAAAAACTCTAAAGAAAAAAGTTCTAATGCTTTGGCCAGGTGTTGTGGCTCATGCCTGTAATTCTACCACTTTGGGAAGCCCAGGTGGAAGGATCACTTAACTTAGGAGTTCAAGCCTAGCCTGGTCAGCATAGCAAAATCTGTCTCCACATAAAATAAAAAAAACTTAGCCAAATGGTGATGTGCACCTGTAGTCCTAGCTACGCAAGAGGTTGAGGCAAGAGGACTCCCTGACTTCAGGAGTTCAAGGCTGCAGTGAGATATGATTGCACTACTGCACTTCAGCCTTGGCGACAGAACAAAGCAAGACTCTATTAAAAAAAAAAAAAAAAAGAAAAGTCTAGTGTTTTCACTTGGACTTGGGCTCAGACATGTTGGGTGTCATGGTACATCTGCCTGGCACAGGTTGTGTTTAAAGAGGCTGGTCCTTGATGGTAGAGATGTCTTAAACTGGAGGAGGGCAAGACATTGCGGCATGACTAAGATAGATCTAGTATGTTACATAAGTCTGGTCATGTGTAAATGGGCGTTATTATTGAGAAAATGTGCTTAGGGCAGGGTGTGGATTGGGCCAGACAAAAAAAAGCAAAATGAAAAGATAACAAGACCAACTTTAAGGATATCAAGTCAGTCTGAAGTCTTTTGTAAATATAGCCAGGAGTAAATAAGCAATCAGTCAAGAAAGAACTGTGAGGCAGATCTTGGTAAATGCAATTTTGTTTCACAAACTAGGAATATATTCCAGGGCACCTTTGCTTCTATGGGGTCAGGTCCTCTCTCTGGGTTTATGGGGATAGCTGGATATGAGGGAGAAGAGGGAATAGTGGAATTGGTCCATTGTTTCAGGGATTTTTGTAGGAATTATTTCCTAAACCATGACTCAGATGACCCCAAAGGAGGATTCAGAAGCAGAAGCTCTATTCTTTTACTCATAAATCTATCTCATCTACTTCTTTTATACGAAACAACAGCAGAGAAATGTTGAAGTTCAGCCATTCATTGATTTAAAGAATTAAAAAAAAAAAAAAAAAAAAAAGCTGGACCTGAGTAGCGAGTGGGTCACTTGTGCCTTCCAGTATACAAAGCCTGCTATTTAAGAAATCCTGATTTGGAAAAAAAAAAAAAAAAAATCCCTTAGCAACAAAAGAAAGTCTGCTGGCTTGGTAAAGCTTAGAAACCAGCAGGCTCTTTGCAAAGTTCATCTCAGATTCAGTATTTATACTACCAACAATAATTGTCAATAAATTAGACTTACTATTGTACAACACAGGAAAAAGCAATGCTCCTTGTTTATCTTTGGCCGCTGTTTACTTTTAGCTCTGCTGTGGGAAAGAGAACTCAAACAATGCTAAGCTTTCCCTTAATGAGATCCTGATTAGATAGTCTGGACCAATGTATAAAGCACAGTACACTAAAGCAGGAGAGCAAAACTGAACTCTTCATCACCCCCTCCCCGAAAGCAAAATTGTCAGTTCATTCCAGTTTGCCTTCAGCACAGAGCAGAGGCATCTCCTCAGTGACTGCCCTCCTTCCAGAGTGCCTGTGCTAACTAGCCCAGTAGCCTTTTTGACTTTCCTTCTTATGCTGTTTCGGTATCTTTCAATGTTCTGGGCTGGCCTTGCCATCTTGCCAAACAAGGAAATACACTCACTGTATCTCACCTTCTCAGTACTGCAAATTAACAGAAATCACCACTGTAGGCATTACAAAGAGTTTGAGGGATTTAAACTACAAGTTTTTAACCTGTAGGATGAGGAGTCCAGGGACTCCATCTGTTAGATTATCAAAGAGGTTAGCAACTATTGTTTAGTCCATTATTTGTTTTATAGATTAGAAGATGAAGAACGGAGAGATTGCTCCTTTCCTCTAGTTAGTTTTTCTTACTTTCTTTTTTTTTTCGAGACTGTGTTTTGCTCTGTTGCCCAGGCTAGAGTGCAGTGGCACAATCTTGGTTCACTGCAACCTCTGCCTCCTGGGTTCAAGCGATTCTCCTGTCTCAGCCTCCCGAGTAGCTGGGACTACAGGCGTGCACCACCACACTTGGCTAATTTTTGTATTTTTGGTAGAGATGGAGTTTTTCCATGTTAGGCAGGCTGGTCTTGAACTCCTGTCCTCAAGTGATCCACCTGCCTCGGCTTCCCAAAGTGCTGGGATTACAGGTGTGAGCCACTGCACCCGACCTAGTTAGACAGCAAGGACTAGTTTCTGGTTCTGTGGGTGTCTGATCCTATTCTCATTGCAGTATAAAAGCTGAGGTTAGCTTATCTTTATGAAGACATTAAATTCTTACTTATTTCTTACACATTTTAACTGAGGCCTTCGGTGTCACCAACTTTTGTTACCTGCCAAGTCTTTTTGGCACTCCTCCAAAATCCACTCACAACACAAATGGCTCTGTCACCTATGATTCAGGAATGCTCATGTTTAAAGTGTCATGAAGCCTCCCCAAGAGCTTCCACTTTCTCTCCATAACTGAAATCCAAGGAGGTACCAATCCAAAGTCATGTCTACTTAATAGTGTGTACTTATTTCCTGCTGTTCCTCAATATCAAGAATAGAGGTCTAATCTTGAAATTGTTCACTTTTCAGGACTGTGTTGGAATGTAGGGAAAGGGAATTGTACTGAGATAGAAGAAAAATATTATTTCATAATTAAATGGCAGGATTTTAGAATGGAGGCTCAATTAACATTTACAAAGCAACAAAGCAGTGAAATGATCTTTGACTGGCTTATTTTTTTGAAAGGCATTGTTTTACGCCTTGCTCAAATGAAGTATTTCATATTTCCTTTCTTGGCATCAGGCTATTCAGCTTTAAAGCATTTGCAAATATTTAATCTTGTTTGCAAGGCACAGAAGTTTCATAAAGCTTAACAGAACCATGGCCTAACGGTTCAAAGCGCTGACCTTGGAGCAGGTTCAATACCAGCTAAGCTGTGTATTGCTAGCTGTGGGACTTTGTATTAATTTTATGTAAATTTTGTACCTCAGTTTTCTCATTTTTAAAATGAGGATGGTGATGATAACAGTACTATCAATTTCACTGTAGCACTGAGTAGTAAGCACTTAAGTATTACTGTCATTATTATTAGATGGCATTTTCTTGGTTATTACCTCAGCAATAAACTGTGCCTGACTCTTCAAGTCTGTCACTCTTGCCTTGTTGAGAACTGAGATGCTTTCACGTGTTGAAGCTCACCTGCCAAGCTTATTCTTAACAGCATATTCATGGTTTTTGGATTGATCACAGTGAAACAACAGTAAAACAGCTTTGTTTCACCTCTCTGTTTTGGTTATCAGTGAAGGTAACTAGAATAAATACAATGGAAACGAAAATGTGTGGGTTTTGCAGCCCTTTTCACTGTTGCTTATTGGTGATGCCCCTGGTTCCCAGGCTGCAATTCTGAATGTGCAACAGAAGGGTGGGGAGATGGGTACTGTACCGGCTATGTCTTTTGCCTGTGGCAGTCTCTTGAGAGATCAGCTGAAACAAACTGTTTATCTGACGCATGCCCTTCCTTTATGTCTCACAAACAGAAAAAATGATCTTTTGTATTAAAAAGTAATTATATCTGTTATTTCACCTCTATGCCCACAAAGGTCATTGATTTTTATACTAAATCCCATATTCTTTTTGGGTAGTAGTTATGCATCTATTTTGATAATTTGTATTAAAATGCTCAACTATTTGGCTTAGATAAGACGTGACCTAAAAAAAAAAAATCTTCCTTTTGCCCTTAGGCAATATTATTGCTTCTCTAATATGCTAGCTCCCGACTTTGACCCTTGACTACTTGTGTGATTTTTATGCAATTCTGCATGAGGGAGGAGGTGGGAAATTGTGAATAAGAGAAGGCGTAAGTGGAAAACAGAACAGAAAAGGAGGGAAATGTTAGAGAGAAGGAGAATTATGCAGAAGAGGAGTTATATTGTAATTAATGTGTGGCAGGTCTTTTGTGAAGATGGATTGGGAGTGGTCTCAAGGTTGCCAGTGTTGGCCAGAGAACCTTGCTATAGGTAATGAACTTTCCTAGTCTAAAGAGAGCTCAAAAAGCTGCAGTTTATAACCAATGGAAACTCTAAAGCCTTTTACTTTGGCACAATTCCCAGGGAAGTGGATGAGGAGCCCACTGGCTATGAACACCATTCTGCGCAATTTGACACTTTTCATTTGGTAGAATTTTGTTGCCAAGGCTATTGCATCAAGTTACCGAAATCTTAGTGGATGTAAATTGTCTCATGTGTTACTTAGCCTGGCAAGAATTTAAAGGGCATGCCTTCTACTGAAAAGAAAGATTTAACTTTAACCCATTAAAGCAATAAGCTGCATTCTAAACCTTATGGAGAGAACGCACATGCTATATAGTTTGTATTCTGAGATAACAAAGTAACTTTTTTAACAACAAAAAAAATTTTGATGGAATCCTGGATCCTTCATTATGAAGTATGCCTACAATCAGGGGCATTTTTTAGGGATTAGGAATTTTATTTATATTTTTAAATCATTTTGTGTAGTTCCGTTTTGTAAAATGTGTGTGCCACTGAGCATTGCTTTTAACTAAATCCCAGAAGAGAAACAAATCAATGCTGACTTACAGAGGATGTAAACAAGGGTTTAATGTTTCCAAATCCTAAATGTTGGCAGAGTAAGGAGAGTAGTTAATAGAGCAATACTTTAGGGTTTATTAACCTACTAAAATGATTCAGGCATACAGAGGCTGCTTCTGTTTCTGAAACAGGATATTATTAACATGCTTCCTTTCTTCCCTTAGGCTGAAAATGCCCAAACCTTCAATTTCATTGTCATTCTCCTCTGACTCGAAGTCATCCAACACCAGACAGGCTGGCCATACAATGGAAGAAATGGCTAAGATCAACAAGAATCAACTGAGATAAACAGATGTTACAGGTGTGAATGTCTAGAGAGGAGGAACTCACTCCTGCTGCACATTAGAATTAGCTGGGGAAATTTTAGAACCTACCCATGCTTGGCCCCAAGGCCCTAGGCGCAGAAATTGGTTTAGGATTGGGCCTATGAAACAGTACTACTTTTAAAAAGTTTTCCAAGTGATTCTACTGTGTACTCAAGTTTGAGACATAGTGGTTATTTAAGATGAAAAACATGAAAAGATAAACTTGAACTGGAGAGAACTGAGGTTCAGTTACAGGTAGGTTACAAGTTACTATACATCAGTTATTACATTTAGGTCATAAAAATAAACAAAATTAATATTTTAGAAGCATTTTAGTGATACTCCCTGCTTTCATCCTCTCTCTTGTCAGCATAGCCACTTGAATTTCCGAAAAAGGAAATGTAACTACAACAGCCTTGTTCATGGCTTCAGGGGAAAGCACTGCTAGGACCCTGAGTTCCCTGCCCACCATGCCAGCCCTGGAGCTTGGGTGGCCCAGGATCCTTTTGCCATTCTGAAATAGAAACCATGGATGGGGATATGGTGTATTTCCAAACCTGTTACCAGAGAGCATTTCCAAATATCTTTCACCCAGTATTCTGGCAACTAAACAATTCAGGAAAAGAAACCCTAACTCAAAAACCAAACAAAAGAAAAGAGAGCACATATACACCTTTTCATTTGACTACACAGCAATAACTTAATCTCCAGTATCAGGTATTTGCTTTCCTTTCCATTCCCACTTTATCACCTCACCTTCCTCACTTCACACTATCACAAGGACCTCCTTGCTTTTCATCCGGCTCTGGTATCTTACCCCTAACTCAGCTTGTGAATTGCTACAGATTAATCTTCTTACTCAAAGTACATAGCACTTGTATAAAACTCATGGTTTAGCTACACATTATGGTGTTTTGAATCACAAGAGTGTTTTTAATATATAAGCACTAGCTTTGTTAACTGCAAAAATTCAATATACATTTGTTTATAAAGAAAGGTTTCTGTTTAAGCATCAATTTTCCATTAAGATAATTAGTTTTTATCTGTGGAATCTTCAATGGGGAAAAATCAATCATTTCTATTTTAACCCACTCACAAAAAGAAGTAAGTCCTGAGACAACTGTGGGCTTCATAGTCATCGAAAGAGCCATAGGATCCCAAATATCCTACCCCAAGGTCCTAGGACTTCACACCTAAATTTACTTATTTTTAGCTCTTGTGTCTCCTTTAAATATGACATTTTAAAATAGCAACACAGAAAGCTGCAGGCTAAAACTGTAACTTGTAAACCTGTTGGAACAAATTCATCCCTCACATTAAGGGAAACTAAATTACATATTCATCTCCCCCAAATTGTTTCCCCACAAGTAATCAAGCTTATCTGTGACCCAATTTTAGTTGTTCATGAGTGGGGGGTGGGGTTCCATAAACTCACGTGGTGGAAACACTCGAAAGATTTATGAGCCTGTAAATGGGTGCTAGCCATTTCAAGTAAATACAGGCCAAACCAAACTCTTAGCTGTCTGCATTTAGCCTTGATTACAGGAGTTACACAAATAAGACTACAAATGTCTCTAGAACTTAGAAAATTGCTTAGACGCTTTTTTTTTTTTTCCAGAAACCTTAAAGCACAGGGAGTAGGTAACCTACTGAGCCTCGGAATCACATCTTTTACTGAAATATTTTTTTTCCTGCAGCAAAAAGCCATAGAGAATTTTTGGAGCTCATACTAAACTCTCCCTGATGATAAATTTGGTGGTCTCACCACTTGGGCTCCACTGACACTCTGAGCAGTTGGATGTACCTAAGCCTAAGTCTGGATTTAGCAGAAATACTAGGTTTCCTCAGTTATAAATTCTACTCATGAAGATCTGTCATCACAGATCCTAGATTACATTGATAAATCCACTGGATAGCATCTGCTACAATTGAATCTGGCAGATCAAGCTAGAAGAAAGATAATGATTATGCTATTTTAACTAGTTCAAAATAAAATTGTTTGGAGGACTGTGATTAGTAACTATATCAGGTATTCCACTGTGTTTTTTCAATTTCAAAAAGTTTTCAAGTTGCATGCTCTATTATTTGTTTGTATGATTTTAGAATCTGTGTCACTATATTGATACTCTCAATTGCCACCTTTCTTGATTGAAGACTACGCTAATACGGTGCTGACCCATTCTTACAGGCAGGCAATCAGTTACAAGTTGACGGTCATTGGCTGTTTCTCTGATGTATGATATCTTTGCTCACACTAAGCAGCTAGATCTGAATTCCAAATGTTACAGCTGTTTCAGATGCAGACATTATGATACCTTCTATCTAGGCACCAGTCTTCTTTTGAAACAGAGTTCATATCTGCCTAGGTATTTTCTCAAAAGCCAGGACAAGGATCACTGTGTGTCTGTGTCACACCAGATACAATAATTTAGGCATGCAATCACACTGTATCTACCGCTGCTATCCTTTCAGGATAGCCAGATACCTCTATTTGCACTTCCTTGGTAAAGATTCACATGAAAGCTGATGAGATGGGACAGGACTATTTCACACAGGAAATGTGGAAGATAAGCAGTCTCTAACCTGGTTCACTGAGTGGGCTTAATTAGGTCTCTTATTCTTTTATGGGCACAGAAATTATTAGTCTCAGCTTTGATTTCTCCACCTAATATAAATAAAGCTGAGCTCATTAAACCATTTGATCTGTTTCCAGCCTCTCAAATTGGATTTTCTGTACTTAACTTTGTAAATACAACATCGTGAGGAAATTGAGAGAAAAATAATACCACCAAGGGAAAGACAGTAGGCGAGGCCTTGTTTAGAATTCAAGTCATATCTTACTTGCTGGTAAGTGAAAATGACAGCCTAATGCCATTTTACATTATAGCTCTTCAAAAATATCATTTGTGACAGTTGTTATTGACATTCTAGAAATGAGACAAAAATGAGGTTAGATAAAATATTTTCCTTTAGCAATTCAAAGTTCCAACAATAAGTTAACTGACTTTAAATAACTGCTCTTAGGGATCCAAAGCATTGGTTTCTGTCTGCTTCTGATACGGAAATATTTGCTTTAATTTCTATTGAAATTTGAAAACATATAAAAAGGGATTAAGAGAAAAAGTAAACCCTCATTTACATATTAGCAAACTGGGAATGAATAAACTTGAAAGTATTCAAACTTAAACATATTTCAAATGAAATGACATTCAACTAAAATACTTATTTTATTTGAATTGTGTACAGGTAGCACAAGAACTAACTTGTACTCAAAGTCAGTACCCCTTAAATAATATTTCAAAGATTTAGACGTCAAAGCAGTGGTATTCAGTAGGCTTAATATCCTTTAAAATGTCTTCTGCTGGTTCATTCCTCTTTCAGTGGCTTCCTAGTGTCTCAGTTTCTATGAGGCTCCCATGCCTTCCAACTGAGATGCCGGCACATTCTTCAGCTTTAAAGATGTCTTGATGGATGTGAACAATGGCAGTGGGTCTTTCACACATGCTTAGCTCTGTCTCACAGTCTGCAAATGCTGGAATGGATTCCAGGCAATGGTGTGATTGGAAGAACACAGACAGTTCAGAGTCAAAGACCTGACTCTGTCATTTCTTAGTTATGTAACCTGGTGCAAATCATTAAGGTACCTAAGTTCTACTCTTGACCTGCAAATTTAAGACAATAAGACTTCATCTGTTATGAGAATCAAGTGAGATAATGTACATGAAAGTATTTTCTAAAACGAAAAGTCATATGTAAATGGAAGCTATCTGGCAAATTCTTTTTTCTGTGATCAGCTGATTAAATAATGCGGGCCAGTGAGTATGTCAGCACTAAGAAAGTTACATAGTTCAGAGGGTTGAGAAATAGAACTGGACACATGTTGGATTCCTAGCCCTACTCTTTAGGATCAAGGCCAGCTTACAAAACCATACACCAGTGGTAGCCTGACAAAAACAATTGCTGGGACTTACTCAGAAATAATGTAAACCAGTTAACTTTATGCAGATAGGAGCATCATTTGCCATCCATGGGGAAGAAATCATAGTCAATATGCCATAACTATAAGCCTTAAAAATTAAAGTTAGAAACATTATATTTCTTCTAAAACTTTCTTAAACATGACATAGTTTGATCACTAAGGCTTAGACAGGCCCAATTATTGGGTGAAAATTTTAGCATTCTAGCTGCTCAAATAATTATACAGGGAGAAAGCATGAGACCTGGGGGTGGAAGAGAGACAGAGAGTAGGAAATAGTTAAACAAATGAAGGAAAAAATTTTCTGCACCAGAAGAATTCGATTTCACTATACATATATTTAAATAATCATAGTGAATCTGAAGAGCTAACAAGATGTGAAGAAATAGAAAATAATCATTTTTTTAAGGGTCATGTGCTCAGATAGCAGTATTTTCACTAACAACCAATTTATCTGAATGACATCTATCACCAAAATCCTGGGAATTTAAGGATTAAAAAATAATTGTAAAACAGTTTCCAAATTATCAGACTTCTATGAAAAAAAGAGGGATCAAGTGGCAGCATATCCAATTTTTTTTTCCCACAGAAGAGAAATAACCAAGGATTTCTCTGGTACAGCAGATCTGTTACTGTTAGCCAAGGGCAAGAAGAGTTGTCTTAATGTTGGTCTCACTTTGCACTAAAGTATAACACACTTATCAAATAGTCTAAGTCTTAAGGCAAGAAAAAGTGGTTAAAGGTGTTCTGGCCAAAATGACCATCCATACCAGATTAAAGTAGACAACAATCACAAGGGTGAATGCACAAAAAGCCCACCGCTACTTTCCTTACTACTTACTAATTATGGTGTACCTGTGTAACAGACATAGATGCCAGTTGCCAGTATGACATTTATTCCCTGTTCTTCTGGTAACAGCACTTTAGAATTTCCTTTGAAATCCATGTGATTTCATCATAACTGACCTCATTCTTCCCTGCTCTTGCTCCAGCCATGGGCATATGACCTGGACAATCAATGTGATCTGCTCTCCTATCCACAGTGATAAGTTCAGGGGTGAATATTGAATCCATGCAGCCAACAGGACTCCTATTTAGAAGTTCTGCTGGAACTGTTGAAAAGAGAAACTATCTTTCTTCTGGACTGGTAGGCTGAAAGGATGAGAACCTGAAGCCACCAGTCATTGTGTTGCCAGCCTGAGGGAGGCATCTTACAGTGATGAAATGACTGATTTCTATAACATCGGCTCAACACCTAGATGGTGAAAGTCAGAATGCTGTGACATCTTGAACCTCTGAATTCAGCAATGATTGAAGCCAGTCATTCACAGACAACTTATTTAAGCTTTACGGCTTAAGCCATGGCAGTTTACATCGGATTTCTGTCATTTGTATTAACATGAATCCCAAGTTTGCTTCATAAAATGTAGGTATATTTATTTACTGAATCAGTATAACTCTGCTTTAGAAGACAGCTTCACAAAGGAATCCAAATGTGACTAACAAAAGGATTTAAGATTAATTTCTTACTTTATTTGTATGAATGTCCAGTTGCATTTTCCCCTTTAGCTGACTTACAGCAAACATGGTATGCAAGACTTATAAGTTTCTTCTTTCTAGAAAGGCAAAAGTTGCCTTTCACACCTAAGAACTCAAAGCAAACACTACTTGAGGTCATAAATCTACTACTACTTGAGTAACATAAATCTCAGCTTTTCTTTCAACACCTCTCTTGAAGAGGCTCTGCCAAAACCTCTCTCCCACTATGCTGCTATGTAAATCTCCCATATCCAGTTTACCAAAGGCATCTCCCAAGGAATCTCTGGCAGGTCCCGGGACAGCAGAGGGAACTATTTGAGAAATTCATCTGGTGATGAGCTGTCTGGAGCTTCAGTTAACTTCACATACTTAAGGGCAGGGAGAATTGCAGTCTAGGAAGACCACCTGGGATTGCCTGTAGGCCATTCATCTTTCAGAACAGACAAGGTCAGAAGAGAAAAGATGCTCAGAGACTTTCAGAAAAGGTATTTCTTTCCCTTTCAGAACCAGGTTCTTTATTAGGTCTCTGTATATTGTTTTCTTTTTCTAAGTGAATATAGAAGATCCAGCATGTACTTGTTAAAAACATAGTAGGGTAGACTATGAATACTCTCAATATATTTGTTTTACATTCTTTCAGAATATCATATATACTTTATACTGCTGAATATATAAAATTATAGTTTTCTGTTAACAATTTAGTTATGTTGACTGATTGGAAGTGATTCTTTTTCTTCTAGGTCCATAGCTTTTAAACTTCAATCTGCATTAGAATCCTCTGAGGACTTACTCAAAGTGCTGACACCCAGGGCCCACACTAGACCTGAGAAATAAGAATCTCTGTAGAAGGAGCCTAGAAATAGGAATTTTCTAGTGACACAAGTCACCTGGAAACCACACACTGGAAAACACTGTCGTGGGGGTAAATTCACATCCAAGGGCATACACACATTTGTACCTTATAAATCTACTTAACAACAATTCACATCACTGGTGATATATCTACATCTTGATGCTTTTATCATAAAATCCTATTTACCAAGAGGCACGGCACAGAGTTGCAAAGAGCATGTAATAATTGCTGTGACTGGTTGTTCTGTCTGCAGTCACCCCCTGTGTTCATGCCACAGGAGGATAAAGTGTTCCTGACTCACTGCTGAAGTGGCAGCACAATATAAACAGCTTCACCTCTCCTTCAGATAGCAAAGCAAAAGACATTTCAGAGACCCCCACGGATCCACTGGAACATTTTAATTTGAAAATTTGTCATTTTTTTTTTGGTGCTTATTTTTTACTTTCATTTTGAACATGGAATTACAAAGAAGTACTTGCTGTATTATCTTTCACATTAGAATATGTTCTGCCAATTGTGGTCCAAATGTAGTTCATGTGGTTGGCAGCTGGTCAATCAGTATTGCAAGAGAGAACAGCACCTCTTAATGAAAAATATATGTCAAAATTGAAAGTTTAGCAGCAGTAGATTGAAAGCCATGCTCGTAGTAAGCCATGTATCAATTGAAATATGAAATATGTATCAATTCTTGTGGACTGTTTGGTACTACTGAGTGCAATGGAACAATGGTTTCATAAATAGTTCTCCCATTGGAACTCTTCAACTTATATCCTAAATATCCCTATGTCTTCCAATCATATTACAGTCTAGATTAATGTTAAAGTTCTCTTCTCTGTTTCTCTGTTCTCTCATTAGCTTCCCTTTTCATCCCTGTACTTTTTCTTTTTACTAGCACCAAGGATTAGTATCAGGTACTACTTTTATTACTGTATCTCTAGTGTCTACTTCAGCAATTGGCACTTAGAAGGTGCTTAATATTTATTGAATTAATGAACAACAAAAAAGTGAACTAAATGACTTTCTTTTCTTTGGTCACATTATCTTTTATTCCTTTTTAACTTAATCTGTAGCCTCAAGCTGGAGCAGGTGAGCGTCATCTCTGATTTTCACCATTTGCCACAGGTTACCTAAAATTCATCAATCTCACCTTCGGTAGGCTTATAGGATTGCATGTCTGTTTCTTCTACTAATGATCCAGAGGACAGGGAATGGTTTTCATGAAATATTGGCCAGCATTTCCCCTCCCCCCAAAGTCCAAAGGTTTTCTTTGTAATCAATAATCAGCTTAACGAAATTAAGACAAAAAAAGAGACCAAGTAAATGACCTGGGTCACAAGTAATTTTTCTCCGCATTTGTTCACATGTGTGTGAAGCTTGCAGGGACTGAGAACCAGGATGGGGGCTGGAGTGTGTAAGAACAAGGACCCTCTAGGGTCTGGTAATTTCTGAAGAACTTCCTACCACACAATACCTGAAACCAGATAATGAATAAATCCTTAAAAAACACAAGATATTGTTTGTCATTGTTAAGGCATGGCATGGTCCAAATCAGCCAATTAAAGGCTAATTAATAATTTAAAAAATATAAAAATCTTCAACTGAAATTTCATGTCCAGCCAAATTAAGCTTCCTACGTAAAGGAGAAATAAGATCTTTTTCAAATAAGCAAACATTGAGGGAGTTCATTTCCATCAGATCTGCCTTACAAGAGATCTTGAAAGGAGCACTAAATAGAGAAAGGAAAGATTGTTATCAGCTAATACACACTTAAATACATAGACCAGCGACACTATAAAGCAACCTCATAAACAAGCCAGCATGACAACCAGTTGACACCACAATGACAGGACCAAATCCAAACATATCAATACTAACCTTGAATGTAAACAAGCTAAATGCCCCACTTAAAAGGCACAGACTGGCAAGCCGGATAAAAAAGCAAGCCCCAATTGTATGCTGTCTTCAAGAGACCCATCTCACACATAATGACACCCATAGGCTCAAAATAGAGGGATGGAGGAAAATCTACCAAGCAAATGGAAAACAGAAAAAAATAGAAGTTGCAGTTCTAATTTCAGACAAAACAGACTTTAAACCAACAAAGATTAAAAAAGACAAATAAGGGCATTAAATATTGGTAAAGGGTTCAATTCACCTAAAGGACCTAACTAACCTAAATATATATGCACCCAACACAGGAGCACCTAGGTTCATAAGGCAAGTTCTTAGAAACCTACAAAGAGACATAGACTCCCACACAACAATAGTGGGAGACTTCAACATTCCACTGACAGTATTAGATAGACCACTGAGGCAGAAAATTAACAAAGATATTCAGGACCTGAACTCAAAGTTGGAACAAATGTATTTGCTAGACCTCTACAGAACTCTCCACCCAAAAAAAACCCGAAATATACACTCTTCATGGCACATATTCTAAAATCTACCACATAATTGGACATAAAACGATCCTCAGCAAATGCAAAAGAACCACAATCATACCAAACACACTCTCAAACCACAGTGCAGTAAAAACAGAAGTCAAGACTAAGAAAATTGCTCAAAACCATGCAATTACATGGAAATTAAACAATATGCTCCTAAATGATTTTTGGGTAAATAATGAAATTAAAAGAAATTCTTTGAAACTAATGAGAACAAAGATACAAAATGCCAGAAACTCTGAGACACAGGTAAAGTCATGTTAAAAGGGAACTTCATAGCACTAAATGCCCACATCAAAAAGTTAGAAAGATCTGAAATTAATAGCCAAACATCACAACTCAAACATTAGAGAAGCAAGAAGAAATGAACCCCAACGCTACCAGAAGACAAGAAATAACCAAAATTCCAGTTGAACTGAAAGATATCAATACACAAAAAAATTCAAAAGATTAATTAATCCAGGAGTTGGTTTTTTGAAAAAATTAATAGGATATATAGGCCACTAGCTAGATTAATAAAGAAGAAAACAGATCCAAATAAACATAATTAGAAATGTTTATTTGGTAACAAAGGGGATGTTACCACTGGCCCTCACATAAATAAAAATTACCACCAGAAACTACTACAAACACACCTTTGCATACAAACTAGAAAACCTAGAAGAGATAGATAAATTCCTGGACACATACACCTTCCCAAGACTGAATCTGGAAAAAATAAATTTCCTGAACAGACCAGTAACAAGCTCCAAAACTGAGTCAGTAATAAATAGCCTACCAACCAGTAACAACAAAAAAAGCCTAGGACCTGATGGATTTACAGCCAAATTCTACCAGATGTACAAAGAAGAGCTGGTTCCATTTCTGTTGAAACTATTCAAAAAAATTGAGGAGGAAGGACTCCTCTCCAACTCATTCTATGAGGCCAGCATCATCCTGATACCAAAACCTGGCAGAGAAACAACAAAAGAAAACTGCAGGACAATATCCTTGATGAACATCGATGGAAAAATCCTCAACAAAATACTACAAACCATATTCAACAGCACATCAAAAAGCCAATCCACCATGATCAGGTAGACTTCAGCCCCGGGAGGTCTTTCACCTCCCTGGTTAGCTGTATGTCTAGGGATGTGTGTGTGTGTGTGTGTGTGTGTGTGTGTGTGTGTCTGTGTGTGTGTGTGTGGCAATTGTGAATGGGATTGCCTACGAGGCTACAGTAAGCGAAATAGCATGGTACTGGTACAAAAACAGACACATAGATCAATGGAACAAAACAGAGAGCCCAGAAATAAGGCCACATAGCTAGGATCATCCGATCTTTAAGCTGACCAAAACAAACCACGAGGAAAAGGCTCCCTATTCAATAAATGGTGCTGGGATAAATGTCTAGCCATACATAGAAGATTGAAGCTGGACTGCTTCCTTACACCATACACAAAAATCAACTCAAGATGAATTGAAAACTTAATGTAAAACCCGAAACTATAAAACCCCTGGAAAACCACCTAGGCAATACCACCCTAGACATAGAAATGAGCAAAGATTACATGACAAAGACAACAATAGCAATCCCAACAAAAGCAAAAATTGACAAATGTGATCTAATTAAACTTAAGAACTTCCGCACAGCAAAAGAAACTATCAACAGAGAAAACAGACAACCTATAGAATGGGAGAAAAAAATTCAAGTTATGCATCTGACAAAGGTCTAATACTCAGTGTCTATGAGGAACTTAAATTTACAAGAAGAAAACAAACAACCCCACTAAAAAGTGGGCAAAGGACATGAACTTACATTTTTCAAATGAAGACATACATGTGGCCAACAGGCATATGAAAAAAAAGTTCAATATCACTGATCATTAGAGAAATACAAATCAAAACCACAATGAGATACCATCTTATACCAGTCAGAATGAGTATTACTAAAAAGGCAAAACAAAACAAAACAAAACAAAACAAAACAAAACAAAAAACAGATGCTGGCAAGGTTGCCAAGAAAAGGGAACAGTTACAGTTATACACTGTTGATGCTAATGTAAATTAGTCCAACCATTGCGGAAAGCATTATGGTGATTCCTCAAAGAGCTAAAAGCAGATCTATCATTCAACCCAGCAATCCCATTACTGGGGATGACATCCATAGGAATAGAAATCATTCTATCAGGAATAGAAATCATTCTATCATGAAGACACATGCATGTGGATGTTCATTGCAGCACTGATCACAATGGCAAAGACATGGAATCAACCTAAATGCCCATCAATGACAGATTGGATAAAGAAAATGTGATATACACCATGGAATAGTATACAGCCATAAAAAAGAACAAGATCATGTTTGTGTTTTTGTGGGAACAAGGATGGAGCTGGAAGCTATCACCCTTAGCAAACCAACGTGAGAAGAGAAAACCAAGTACTGCATATTCTCACTTATAAACTGGAGCTAAATGATGAGAACTCATGAACACAAAGAAGGGAACAACAGACATTAGCGTCTACTTGAAGGTGGAGGTGGCAGGAGGGAGACGAACAGAAAAAATATCGAGTAATAGGCTTAATACCTGAAATAATATGTTAAACAACCCCTCGTGACACAGATTTCTTTTATAACAAACCTTTACATATACCCCTGAACCTAAAGTAAAAGTTTAGAAAAGAATTAAAAACATATATATAATTATGTATTTTAAATATTTATGAATATACGTTACCATGGACGCTGTCTCAAGAGGGAGCAAACTGCTTTTTGTTTTCCGCTTTTCCCTCAGCATTGAGCACATTACTTGACAAACAGGAAATAAAGAAAGTAATGGGAGGAGAGCTACATAAATGATGATACAAGAAAACAAGTGGTAAGTGACATAAGATGGTTCAAATAAATAGAAAGCTATTCATAGAGGAGAGAACCCAGCTATAATGGAAATAAAGCAAGGCTTCTAGAAGGTCATGGAACCCTAAATAATTTAAAGGTCTAAATAATATGATTTTAATAGACAGATGATAAAGGAGAACTGAAGGCAACTTATGAATATAAATGGTATAAGAAAGTGGGCAGAGAAAGGGAAGTGTAAGTTGTTCAATGGGCAATAATAACAAGTATTGCAACCAGACTGGAACAAATGGAATGTCTAACCGTCATAGACCAAACTGAAAGGTATCCAGGGACCTTGAACACTGGTTTAAGGGACATCAAATTTTGTTGAGGAGTTAAGTAGGAAACCAGCTACCAGGGGAATGGCAATAGGGGAAGGTAGAACAACCTAGCCCCAATGTAAAGAAAAACTGAACACAATTAGCATGCTATTGAAGTTGTTTGTATTTCAGGTCCTGGATTTAAGCAGTAATAGTGTGAATGAAAAGGAAAGGTTAAATGTGAGATACACTATAATAGTTAATCAAAAAGAAAGGGTAATTTTATTAGCCGTGAAGAGATGGGTGGGGAATGAAGTGCTCAGATACCTGGGGGAATTTTCAGTATTGAAGGAGATTGTAGCTCGTTTCCCAGGGAGAAAAGTGTTTTGGTGTAAATGGACAAAGTGGTTAATTACTACTACTATCATAAAATGCAATTTCAAGCTAATAAAGTAGCTTTATTAACTACGAAACCATTTCTGTTAGCATTGCTTTTTTTTTTTTTCTTTCCCCTGGCCTTACCAAAACAAAACCGGAAAAGCCTTTGTGAATGGAAAATACAGGCAATGTCATAAACATACAACTTGATAATGATGATACTAGTTAGAGGAAGAACACAGAAATTTAAATTCACCATTTTCTAGTTTTATAGATTAGGGATGTTGGATATGTACACAGTGTATTAATATGTTAATATATATAGAGGGTCTACAAAAGTATTCTGAACATCATAATGTTCTAAATAGATGAGGTAAAATGTGGAGTGAAATTCCCTAGAATCTAGGCAGTAGTGCTTGTTTGCCACTTATTAGGGTGATGATGGCTAAATAAGGAAACTGGTAACTCTAGAAGAAAGAGAAGCAGACACAGAACTGTGAAGAGAAGACAAATCCAAAACATCAGAAAAGAACTAAAAATGACATGTTCTTAACTATAAAAGTATTCAAATTTAATTTTTCTTCCTCAGAAAATAAAATAACTGGTAATACAATTTAGTGAAGACTCTACCATAAATAGCAACAAAAAGTTGGATAGTTGCCAAGTTTTTCATCTACTAACTTTAAGGTGCTACTTGTTTATGTCCTCATAATTTTTATTATAAAAGTAGTAAAGCAAGGTTGTGATGAAGACAATCATGCATATCTAAAGCAGAAAGTAAAATACTCCTGATACCCCTTCCCCATCCCATTTCTAGGGAAAACTACTGCTAGTAGATTGACGTATATTGTTCCATATTTTTTCTATGCATATTAACATTAGTAACATAAATTGAATTCAGTATCTTTTTCGAAGAAATCATTCACTCAAATAGTGAGTTTAAGTGCACAATGCTGAAAATCCAAAGTCAAATGATATTGAAATCCTATTTTCGGGGAACTCATAGTCTAGTGGGAAAGAAAGGTAAATCAATTATTAAAATACACCACTCATCACTAAGAAATTATTACTTTGTCTAATAATTATTAAATAAATTTCAAAAATTTCAGAACATTTTCAGAGATTAAGATGAATACAGTTTAAATGAATGAAAAGTGATTCTTAGGATGCAAATTTGATTAACTTATAGAAAATTTACAGAAGGTTTCCACTGTAAGTAGTACATGATTTAGCATTTCAGATAAATCAGACAAAATTTCTTTGTATTATGGGGTGACTGTCATTTAAAGTACTCATTTCCTGGTGGGTTTAATACATGAAAATATCTTTGGCCTAAAACCTTTCATTTCATTTTCGGTCCACTAAAAATTCATCTAAACAAATGAGAACTTGATATCTCTATTTCAAATATTTTAGGACTCAGAGAAAAGCTAAACTTCTCTTACAATTCATAAATATGTCTGCACAGGCCAAACAAAAGTCAATGAAAAGTGCCTCCAAGATCATCTGATTTCTGAGAACAAGCCTGGTGTTTTAACATAGCCTTTGTGTATAGTTGAGCATTTCCTTTTCTTTTAGATGATGGATAGATGTGTGCTCATATTTAGGTGGTTCTTTTGATCCACCCCAGGAACTGCGTATGAAACTACTGCTTCTCAGAAATGGTGAATTAGCTCATTATTTATTTCTTAGGAAGCCTGTGTGTCATGTTGCAGTTAGCTTTTATGCATTCCCATTCATTTTGTTCCCCTATTAACATAGACTTCCTAACCCGGCCAGTTTTCAGTAATTCATGTTTAAGGACTATTATGTTTGTAATCTACCACAGGCCAATTCTTATGAATGAAATGCTAAGATGATAAGAGTAATTACCAGGGTGACCCTGATTAAGTCAACATTTTTTTTTTTTTTTTTTTTTTTTGCGCTCTGTAATGCCTTAATGGAACTCAGAAATTCAACCAACTTGTTATGTTTTAAGAAACACATGAAATTTATACTAATAATTCACGTGACTATCCTTAGTTTATTGAAACACACAAGTGTATGTCCTTTATTTTCTGATGCTTTTTAATCTCTCTTTCTCCTTGACTCTAAATACCTGAAGGGCTATGATAGAATGTTTGCAAATCCACTCAATTTAGTGTGGTGGATTAGTACAATTTTATAAACACATATTATACAACTTGGGTTCATGACATGACTAATTAATTTCTCTTTAGCTACTGCAAAATAGAGAAAAACTTAAATGGAATTCTTTTATTAAAATCTTACTCAAAAGTTACAGCTTTGAGAAAAGAAAATTTCCAATTATTTTTCATTATCTGGTTCTAAATGTCTGTTATAGACAGATATTTACTATATGACAGAGAAAAGATTACAGGTATGAACATTTAGAATAAAAAATAAAATTTATTCTGAAATATCTCAGAAATATCTAATTACATGTCATGGGACAGATAACAGTAAGTCATTCTGTTATTCTTGGAACACACTACAGCTGTATTATTTGCCTCGTCTTGTTTCAATTGTCTCCAACAGGACCAGTAAGCACAATCTGAGACTTGTGGCAGAATTGCAATAATGAGTTTATAAAAGTTTTTATCTGAGGAAATCCCAACAATTCTTGATACCACATCTATTCTCTTTATCATCTGCTTTGATGAAAGATCATTTTGCCCAGATTCTGTGAGTGGAAAGTCATAGTTGCTCCCTTTGACCTCATATCTACACAAAGGAAAATGTCAAGCTTGAAAGAACTCAGGGAATGATGAACAGTTTTTGTGTTACTCTGTGATTTACTTCTATGAACAACACATTTTCAGAATTTTTATGAATTGAAGAGATAGCAAGCTGCATATAAATGCAACAGATTATCTGAGGATAACATCAGTATCAATTTAAGGGTCAGTATTAGTGTTCCTCCTCCACTACAAATATGAATTTTTTCTAGAATCCTCTGAAAATGTCTGTTGTGATTTGTCAATATTCACTTTCAAAGAGCCATGTAAAATACTGTGCTGGAGCTGGTTTGTACTAGCTCTATGAGAACCGATTGTTACATTTTCAAGAATTTGGTGAACCAGTTATTAAACACAGCCATTATATAAAATTATACAGGCCAGGCATGGTGGCTAACACTTGTAATCCCAGCACTTCAAGTAACTGAGACAGAAGGATATCTTGAGGTCAGGAGTTTGAGATCCACCTCAACAACATGGTGAGACCCTCTCTCTACTAAAAATACAAAAATTAGCCAGGCGTGGTGGTACATGCCTGTAATCTCAGCTACTTGGGAGGCTGAGGCACAAGAATCACTTCAACCTGGGAGATGGAGGTTGCAGTGAGTTGACATCATGCCACTGCACTCCAGCCTGGGTGACAGAGTGAGACTGTCTCAAATAAAAAAAAATAATAATAAAATTGTATAGACTTACAATTAACTAGATTAAAAGCAAAGGCAGTAAATACTCAAAACTCATGACTTCCTAATTATTTTCCTACATTTTATTATTATTCATGCATCTACTATATCTGTCTAGTAGAAATACCCCAGAATGGTGTGCCGTATGCATCTCTTCCCAATGCTGTGGTCAGCGATTCTCCATTGGTAGCTTGGAAGCTACCACGCTGGGAGCATTTAAAACACAGAAATTAACTGATGCTCCAAGTCAGTTGTCGCCTAACCACAGAAGTCAGCTGTTAAACATTTACCAGCATAACACTGCCAGAATAGGTTCCTGGTACAAAAAAGAATGAGACATTGCTTTTATAAATATTATGACCTAATATTTATTTATGAGAGATAAATATTTGACTGTAAGATATCTTCTAAATGATAAAATAGGGGTTAAAGGCATTAGAAAAGAAGAGAGAGACACAATTAATTTTGCCTGAAGTGTCCTGAGAACGTCACATAGAACAACACAGAATAATAACCTTTGAACTAGACCTTGAAAGTTGAGTAAAAAATCATTTGACAGAGATGGGAAATGCTCTTCAACAAACAAACAAACAAACAAACAAACAAAAAAACAAAGAGTGAAATATGAAATAATACTATTAGTAGTATAATTGAATATGTACACAGCAGTGTTTCTCAGATTTTTCCACTTAGAAAAGTGGCAAAGAACGAATGGGTAATTCTGGTGAACTGAAGTTGCAGCTTGAAAAGGCCCAATGCTAAGATGGAGATTCTTTGATTTCTTCTGTTTCATCCTAAACATGCATTGGAGTTTTCCATTATCTTTCCTATGTATTTTCACTTGGGATATGGCTCTGTTCTCTTTTCCATCTCAACCTCTCTGCAAGGCAGGGGGAAGTCTTTCAGTACATCAAAATACTAATATTTAAAGCTATGAGAGAAAAATCAATATTATCAAGAATAACATTTGTGTGTCTTATATATGCTCTGTTCTGAGGGTGTAAGGATTCACCAGTAACCTTTCAGAATGGAGACAGAAATCGGCATATTTATCCGTGACCATAAGAGACAGTAGCAGGATGGAGCAGGACCCAGGGGAGAGAAAAAGAAGTAGGGAGATCAAAGGAGGAAAAGAATGGATTGACTCTAAGCACTGAAGGCTACACTATGAGTATATGTTAAAAAACGTTTTGTATTAATTATCAGGAGCCAGTAAAGTGTGGTCTTTCTTTTAATGAACTAGAGGTAGATGTACCATTGAAGGTAATGAAGCTTACGTGTCAGGGCCACTCACTGGCATGGCCCCTTCCAGGGCCAGGAGTGGCCCCAGCAATATGTTCAACTGGTCATGAGTTTTTGTTAAATTTGTAAAATGATTAGCTAAGGCCACTCTCTTTTCAATCTCAATTTTCCTTCTGGCATAACCACTCTTGCATTGGGTATACTGGAAGGACTGGTAATTTGGAGTGTGGTTAAGGGGAAGTGCAGATGGGATTTAATTTTGCTGGAGTGTGTGGGAAATATTTGTGTGGCTTGCAGGTGCTTCCACTTATCATGAAGTCATTATTAGCCATCACCCACTGTACCACCTCCTATGGCATCGGTGACAAGGACATGCAGGGTCAGAGGTTATACAATGATATGAAAATGTCCAATTGGGTCCAGACACAGAAGAACTAGAGGAAAAATAAAGTTTAAAATGTACATAGCCAGAGGTTATCTAAGAAAAATGCTTCCAATTATCATACCCCTATTTCTCTTTTTATCAGAAAGATATCTAGTATATTAAATTATAAATGCTTAATATACCTATTTTTAATTTAAAAATCACATAAAGTAGAATTTATGAGAATTCTGTCTTTGTTGTGAAAAATCTGTAGCAACACTGCAAACAGAACATCTATGAGTACAGGAACAAATTTCAATTGACCATGTTAAAGGAAGTACTCATCTATCATTCAGGTTTCTCCACAGAATGTCTTATTAATTGATACCATGCAAAGAGGTGATCAAAAAGTATACAAACATTTTGTGAAAAAAATTAGAGAAGTATGTCTGACAACTAATAATACAGTTACATTATTTCTGGATTTTGTATATTTGTAGTGTTTGTCAAAATTTTAAGTACAAACTATGTCGTGACTTTTTTCTCTTTACAAACGAATATTCATTTTCGTATCTAATTTTGGATTTACAATTTTGTACATGTTTCTTATGGTTGGCTCTCCAAATCACAGATGTGTCAGTCTCCTTGAAACCCGCATCTGCCCCTGTAAGGCTCTGTACCTGTATTCCCTTTCAGACGTCACAGGTATAACTTGTGTAGTATAAAAATGGTATTTTAACTTATTTACCAGCTGACTACTTTAAAAGATCCTAGATATGTAAATAAAATTAAACTTTCAAGAACATGGGTGATGTCTATCCTGTGGCTCTGTGACTCTGGCCACTCTACAAGTATTCTAGTTTGAAAAATATAGACTCAGGGCTTAGCAGGCATGAGTGGCTGTGAAAATATAGGTTGGGGCCAATGAATTAAGGACATTGCATACTGTGTAGAAGAGTTTGGATTTTTCCCTCCAGGGATTTAAAAATTCCTGAAGGGTTTTAAGTAGATCTGTGTTTTGGAATGAACTTTAGTGATGGTACAGGGAAAGGATTGGAATGGGGGTAAGTGATATAACTCGTTTCGAGGCTATTGCACTAGACTTTGTTCAAGATCATGAGAACTTGAATTAGGCCTGTGAAATAAGAATGGACAGGAGAGGACAGGTTTTAAGTGTTATCAAAAGGATCAATAACCCTGTGACTAACAGGATACAGAAATAGGTGAGAGAGTGCTGCCAAAGATGACTCCAGATGATCTAGCTTGAGCAACTAGAGGAACAAGACTGCGAATAATAAAGTGGGAGAGTGCAGCATAAGCAGATTTTTCACAACATAAATAGCAACAGACCAGCTTGGGCAACATGGTGAAACCCTGTCTCTACTAAAATACAAAAAAGAAAGTAGCCGGGCTTGGTGGCATGTGCCTGTAGTCCCAGCTACTTGGGAGGCTGAGGCAGGAGAATTGCTTGAACCCAGGAGGCGAGATTGCAGTGAGCCAAGATTGCACTACTGCACTCCAAAAGAAAATAGCAATAGCAAACAAACTGAATTTTTTTTTTTTTTTTTTTTTTGAGACGGAGTCTCGCTCTGTCGCCCAGGCTGGAGTGCAGTGGCGCGATCTCGGCTCACTGCAAGCTCCGCCTCCCGGGTTCACGCCATTCTCCTGCCTCAGCCTCCCAGTAGCTGGGACTACAGGCGCCCACAACCGCGCCCGGCTAATTTTTTTTTTGTATTTTTAGTAGAGACGGGGTTTCACCGTGGTCTCGATCTCCTGACCTTGTGATCCGCCCGCCTCGGCCTCCCAAAGTGCTGGGATTACAGGCGTGAGCCACCGCGCCCGGCCCTAAACTGAATTTTTTTGCCTTAAAAAGTTATGATACAATTTTAAGATATAATTTTAAAATTATGTTAAATTTCTTTACCTAAGTATCTTACATTGTCTTTTTCTGTTAAGAGAAAGTAATTTTGGTTTACAAGTCATATCTAGGTGATATTTTAGCAACTAGAAACTTAAATTAGCCAATAAAATAGTTTTTTGAGCATTTACTCTGAAACCAACATAAAGAAGCTATAAAGTTTAAGATGAATTCTGAGAAAATATACAAAATATCCACTTAAATTTAGTGTAGGGTTGAATGTAGTGTATTTAATAACAATTTAAAAAAATATGACTGTACTTTAGGTTTATAAAAGAGAACCAAATTATAAAACATTGAGGGAAGAACTTTAGAGTTCATTCAGTTAACTTCCATTCAATGCTTGCCTCTCCCAGCTGATTCTCCAGGCCTCCTTTTTGGCTATGTCAGTTCTTCATTTGAAGAGAGCCATGCTGTCTCCCCTAGGACTTCTCACACTTGAGCCCTCCCCGTTGCTTCCATCCATGACCCTCTACATGATGGCATGTGATCTAACCATCATGGCCATTCTCCTCCTGAAGCCCCACTGTTTTCCAGCATTTCTCTTTAGCTTTAGAATTCACAATGAACGATTAAACCAATACTTAGATACATTAAACCAATCACAAAACAACTCAACCATATCCAGTCCTATATTTCACCATCTCATCCTTAAGAAAGTCATGAGAGTCAAAGTCAAAGATTACAATGTCTATAGCATTCTCCTATGTTGGTATACCCCTTTGCAAAGGAAATTGCTCTAATAGTATATGTAATCTAGTTTATCACCACTTTCTTTTCCTAAGTGTTCCCCAAAAATCAGATGAATAAGATATTTTAGGAAATTTTTTTTCAGGACTGGGAGGATTCAGAATCTAATTCATAAAACTGATAAATTAGACATTGAGGATTCATAAGATAGTTGAGATTGATAAATCAGATTTATAAAAATATTTGCTTATTTTTCATTTGTTTTCCATTACCAAACTGTCCTGCATTCTACATTCCTCAAAGTCAGTTCATCAGGTTCTCTCATATGTGAATATTATCATTCATGCAGGAAGAATATATAATGTTACTCAGAACATCTAGATGCTTTTACATCGGTTCACTTATCTGATAGTTGAAGTAGTTTACACGGAGGCTTCCCCCGTCCACAAATATTCTATTTGACAGAGAAGATTAAAGCAAAATAGGACTTAATCATTTTTCCTTTTTCTAATACTATAATGTCTCCTTATAGTCGACATTTTCTCCACTGTTGAGTGCATGTTTAATCTGAACACAAACTTTAAATGGCCTCTCCTTTCCTACAGTTACCATTTCATCATTTTTTAGCAAGCCTCACTTTGTTTTAGATTTAAGCTTCCTTTTTTCTTATATTGGCTATTCTTTTCCCATTAATGATACTTTCTTACTTTCTTTCATTATACCTGTCCTTCTTACATCTGAGTCCACTGGGAAGAATACATGTACCCATACTGGATTTGATGACTGTAAATATTTTTCTTTAAAATTATTCCCAACCATTCCATTGGAACTTAACTTTTGAAACTTTTATTCCTCTGGCACTCGTTCCTTTCAGCACCTCTGTTCATGAAATACTCATTTTCGTCTGAGTGTTTAAAAATGGATCTTCCTAAATTTTAGTGTGTACACACATCTAATTACGTTCAGGATTTCCCTCCCTGTTTATCAAGGGCTCCACAAGGTGAGAACTGTTATCTCCTGGGATCTCATTATTTCTATTTCTAGAACTGAACAGAATTATGTCAAGCAGTTTTCCTCACTGCTTCCTCCACCTTCAGAGAAACTGTCAGATATTCACATAAAATATCACCAGTGACTGTGTTTTAAGTAGAACAGGATTTCTAGTGTATGTTTGAGAGCAGCTATGGATCTGTGGATAAGTCAGATACACGTGGTTTAATTCTAGCTGTGCTACCTATAATTATTCTGCCCTTGTACCTCATTACACCTTAATTTCCCAAGAAGAAACAAGTTACCTAATGGTTTACCTGGTATTCACTCAATTAAAAGGTGCAGGATTTCTATCCACTAAAAAGTTGAGCAGCTCAAATAATTTCTTTTTGAGACTGAGTACGACCTTTTCTTCTGCTAGCAGTTCATCTCTTCAACCAATCCTAATTACCTTTATACATTGTTTAGAGGCTGCAGCTCACCAATTCCACAGGAGTAGCTGAAGTAAAGGGGACTGTGTTAGAGTGTGGTACCCTGGGAGGTAAGGAAAGATCTATTACACAGGTACAGAGACAACTAGGGGGCTGACATTTTCCATATATTTCATTGGTTTTTAAAGTATCAGATAACTAGACTATGTAGGTAACAGTAGGTAAATACCACATCCATTCTATAGATCCGTAGTAAATGAATACTTAATCATTGTTAATTGAGCTATTATAACGTATATACATTTAAAATTAGGCTGTATATTTAAAGATGGAGATTCTAAGAAGAAAGTGAACAGAACCGAAGTCATAACTTCATGTATTGGACAACATGAAGCCCCATGGGGATCTCATTCTAGAATGAGTCAATAAATTCAACAAAAAATATCAACATTGGTACATGAGAAGAAAAAGTGAAAGCCCTGAAATTCAGAAGAAAAGATTATAATTTAGAAAATTAGAAAAAATTTAGAAAATGGCTTGGAAGTTTAAATAGTATCCAAGAAGACAAACCCAAAGGAAAAGAAGCAAAATAAGACTCAGACAAAGGTTGACTGAGGGATTTAACCAAAGAGGAAAAGAAATGGGGGAAAATGAAATAACACCTGACATCTGCATTGGAAGCAGTAATAAGCAGAATGACACTGCAGAATCCAAAATCACTTTCATAGCAGACAAACTGGAGAAACTGTGACAGATGCATGGGGTAAAGTCAAAGAGCTGAGCACTGTTTTTAAAAAAACATGATTATTATGAACATGAAAGACAAAGTACTCACAATACTTTGATATCTCTGATTCCAGAACAATGGAAAAATAGCAAATAGACTATGTAAGATTGAAAAATTTCATTGAGCAGAACACACCACGTCTGTTGACTTACGAGACCGCCCAAGATCAGACAAGTTTAAGAAAAAATAGTTAGTTATATATACTCATCTCAAAGTTTTACATTATAGAAATAAAAATTTAAAGAACTATAAGCATTCATGAAGGTGAAGAAAAAATTTACCTAAATGGAAAAATAATATCAGGCTAAGCTGTAACACAAAATGCTAGAAAATAATAATATATTTTCTGAGTTCTGATGTGAATAACATCAAGAAAAATAATGTTACAATATTTAGTGTTGTAGGAAATAAACACAGCTTGCAACTGAATTAGCAAGAACTGAGAGAAAAAGACACAAAGAGAAAATAATTAGAGAGAATATAATGCAAATGTGTGAGATAGAAGGAAGATCAAATAAGTTAATTGATATTCAGGAAAAAAAGAACCCTCCAAAATGAAATGGAATAAAATGGTATTGAAAGAGCTAATAGAAGAAAAACGTTCTGAAACATACAATACAATAAAAATATACAAAAACTTGGATAGATTTTACTGCAATTTAAAAATGTAAATCACAAAGTGTGGCAAATATTTTCATTGAATACTACAAAGTAATATCTTTAATAGGAATAAAATTCTCACAAATCAATAACAAAACAAGAAAACGGACAAAAATACAGTTTACAAGATAAGTCCAAAATGGCCAATGAATAAATAATAGTATGCCTAAATTCCCCAGTCTCATTAAAAAAATAGCAACAAAAACAATAACATATCATGACATGTGATGGTTAATTTCATGTGTCAACTTGAAATTATATGACATAATTAAATTATTTGACATAATACATTCACTGCAGACTTCTTAAAAAATGAAAAATGGCCAGGTGCAGTGTCTCATGTCTATAATCTCAGCACTTTGGGAGGTCATGGTGGGAGGATTCCTCCAGGTCAGCAACACAAGACCAGCCTGGGCAACATAGTGAGACCTGGTCTCTACAAAAGATAAAAATATTAGCCAGGTATGGTGGTACATGCCTGTAGTACCAGCTACTAGGGAAGCTGAGGCAGGAGGATCACTTGAGTCCAGGAAGTTGAGGCTGTAGTGAGTCATTATTGCACCACTGCACTCCAGCCTGGGAACAGAGTGAGACCCTGTCTCAAAAATAAAAGAAAAATGGAGACACAAAGGAGAACCTAACTTGACAGATAATTGGTCAAACATTATTCTGGGTGTTTTTTGTAAGAATGGTTTTAGATGAGATTAACATTAAAATTGGTGGTCTGAGTGAAGCTGACTGCTCTCCCTACTGTGGGTGGGCCTTATCCATCAGTTGAAGGCCTGAGGAAAAAAGGCTGATCCTTCCCCGAGTAACAGAGAATTCTTCCTGTCCAATAGCCTTCAAACTGGGACATCATTTTTTTTTCCCTGCCCTGTACTCAAATTGAAACATCAGTCCTCCTGGTTTTCCAGCTTGCCAACTCACCCTACAGATCTTGAGCTGGCCTTCATGACAATGTGAGCCATTCCTTATAATAAATGTCTTTATAAACACACACACACACACACACACACACACACACACACACACAGATCCTGTAAGCTCTGTTTCTCTGGAGAATCACCGAAAGTAATGGCAAAAATCACAATTACTTTTGCATCAACCTAATATACAATATTTACTGTCAAAATCATAACACTAATAAAAAAAATCAAGACTAGTTCTTGCGTTGGGAGACTGGTACTTTCAAAAAATGTTAAGACTGTAAATTTTCAATCTTTCTGGAAGACAGTTGGTAATTCCAATATTTCTAAAAGTCTTATATCCTTAATCTAGTAATTTCATTTCAAGGAATCTGTGAAGTGGAAATACAATGTAGCACATTCACTACAGGTTTTTAAATCTTAAAAATGGGGATGGGGAGAATTTTAATGTTCAATGCTGAAGAAAGGTAAACATGTTTTATAAATCTGTCATGAGATAGACATTGTGAATCCATTAAAAAGTGTTGAGGTATACTCAATGGCATGGGAAATTCTAATAATATGACATTGAGTGAAATAAGCAGGAGATAAAATTGAGAGATCTCAATTTTCTATTATAAAACAAAAATGTATAAATCTAGACATAAACAGAAACACATCAAGTGTATATATCTAAATGATGAGGATACCTCTGATTTTTATTTTTATTGTATTTTTTTGCTTTCCATAATTTCTAAAAAAATTGATTAATTTTATAAGAAAAATATAACATTATTTTAAGAAAAAGAAAGAGTAGGCAGATCCTTGCTTCTGAGAAGCTACAAAGTAAATAATACAAACCCAAAATCAGTTGTCAGAAAATCCTTTTGAGCCAGGAATGGTTTTTCTTAAATTGTATGAAGTATCCTGTTTAACAAGCTGCTTACGTTTGTGTGTATTCCCTTTTTCATTAGAGACATCTACAACAGAACTTCCTCTATAAAGAACTGTTTTCTTTCCTGAATAATACACACTTGACCATCTGTGGCTGTATGAGCTTTTTTCAGTTTTCCAAATGGAAATCTTTGAAATATTGAAAAAAACTTTGTATTACAGAGCTTCTGACAATAAAAGGTGCCCAATTTTCCATTTTATCACTAAAATTTTTAAAGAGAATAAAAAAGATGAAATGTAATCTCATAAACATCTCTATCATTATAAGTTCATCATCCGCAGTTTTACAATTACCTATTTCCTAATGCTCTATTCCGCTTGATATTTCAAATGCCTAAATTCTTAGCACTTTGCATTAAAAACTAATCATTAATCTTCCTGATTCTGCCTCTAGTTAATAAATTACGATGAATATAGACTGAGGTTCTTATGGCAACATATGTTTTCACCATTTTGATCCTGAGTTAAAGTTAAACATAACTTTAAATGTTCTCAACATGTTAACTGTACTATTATTGTAGATGGAAAATTGAATTAGCACACAAAATATTTAAAATAATTATCTGAAACAATTTGATATACAAAAACTCATCTCATATAAGATGTAAATTTCCTTAAAAATAGATAAGAGAAAGATGTGTTAATAGAGAAATAAAAATTCAAGAGAGACAAAAACTAATAGCTATAATATAGCCCACCTCAGTGCCAAAAGAAGGAAACGAGAAAAGAGTAAGAACAAAGCACTCTCCAAATCATTGAAAAACATGAGCAAACAATCAGAAAAATTAATGTAGGGAGATGAACAAGTAATTCAAAAAAGAAACAAATGCTATATAGATCTGTGCAAAGATATTCAAACTCACAGCGTTCTATATGAGTATGCCCTTAGTATAGTGTCTGGTAACATGATAAATGAAGCTATTAAAACATAACTAATAATTAAAGAAATACAAGTTTAAGGTACTATATATGTGTATATTTAGGTGTGTGTAAATCACACTGGTAAACATTAAAAAGAACTTATTATGCCCAGAGTTGGCAAGAATGTGGGGAAAAAGGCACTGTCATCATTTGTTGTTTCAGTATAAACAGGTGCATCTTTTTTAGAAAACACTTTGACAATATCTTTTAAAGTAAAAATGTATACATACATCATTGAGTCATTCCACTGCTTGAAATTTTCCCTACAAAAATATTAACATAAGTATACAAAGATACCTATATATGGATATTCATCACAACAATGATAAAAAGAAGAACTGGAAATAGTTCAGAAGTCTGTCAAAAAGATTGATTAAATCAACACAATAGAATATTATAAATTATCATGTAATGGGTATTACATACTGACACAGAAAATGAGTATTACATACCGATACCGGGAATTATATACTGATAAAAAGTAAACATTTTATTTATTTACCAGTAAACATAAAGTAAATTGCAAAGTACACATGATATCCCGTTCTTGTTGTGATTGTGTGCTAAAAAAAAATAATGCTCACTTTTTAAGTCTATGGTATTCTAGTACAGTCTATGGTATTCTAGTACAGCAGCACTCACCGACCAAGACAGTCTCATAGAAGATTGTAAGCTTTAGAGACATTTTTCTTTCTCATTTATGACAAAAACAAAACAAGCTCTTAACTTACGTTGGTAGAAGCTTCCGAGTTTCAGAAATATTAAAGAATTTAGTGCTTGCAATCCTTATGTCAAACATGAGTAAAAAAGAAAAGGATGGAAATGATGTAAATAATACTTTCGAAATAGCCGGAGATAACAAAATGGTAAGCAACTCTCCAGGACTTATAGGGTCAACAATGTTTAACTGGGCTTGTCTGATTGCTTACATGTAATTACTACTTCATATGAGACACACATTCATAGACTTATACATGTGGCTTTCACTTATTGTCCCCTCCTCTGTGCCAGGTACTGTATATGCATTTTCCCTACAGGTATCATTTCACTTAATACACATCACAATCCTAGGACACAGGTTTTATGATGCCCATTGCACAGATGGAAAACTTCAAGCTCACAGAGGGTAACTAATTTGCTCAGTGTCACACAACTAGAACATGCCCCAGTCGGTATTTGACTCCTCATCTGTCCACCTCCAAAGCCCCTGCTCTTTCCACTGTACTCCAATCAAGGATAATTTTAGAGGCATATCTTAAGACATATTTAATACAATGAGTTTGTGAAAATGTAATTTTAGGTCTTCGTATTTCAGTACCTGGGTATTCTAGATATGAAGCTGTGTTAGTCTATTCTCACACTGCTGTAAAGAACTACCTGAGACTAGGTAATTTATGAAGAAAAGAGGTTTAATTGACCAATAGTTCTGCAGGCTATACAAGAAACATGGCTGGGGAGGCCTCAGGAAATTTACAATCATGGCAGAAGGTGAAGAGGAAGGAGGCATGTCTTAAATGGCAGGAACAGGAAAAAGAGAGGGCAAAGGGGGAGGAGCTACATACTTTCAGACAACCAGATCTCATGAGAACTCTATCACAAGACAGCATTCTGGGGATGGTGCTAAAGCATTAGAAACCACTCCCATAATCCAATAACCTCCCACTAGGCCCCATCTCCAAACTCGGGATCATAATTCAACATGAGATTTGAGTGGGGATACATAACCAAACTATATCATACCGTCACTGTCCCCTCCCAAATCTCATGTCCTCACATTTCAAAACACAATCATGTCTTCTCAATAACCTCCCAAATATTAACTCATTTCAGCATTAACTCAAAAGTTCAAGTCCAAAATCTTAAGGAGAGTCAGGCCAAGTCCTTTCCGCCTATGAGCCTCTAAAATAAAAAAACAAGTTGGTTACTTCCAAGACACAACGGGTGTACAGGAATTGGGTAAATACTCCATTCCAAAAGGAAGAAATTGGCCAAAACAAAGGGACTACAGGTCCCATGGATATCCAAAACCCAGCAGGGCAGTCATTAAATCTTAAAGCTCCAAAATAATCTCCTTTGACTCTGTGTCTCACATCCAGGTGACATTGACACTAGGCGTGGGCTCCCAAGGCCTTGGTCAACTCTGACCCTGTGCTCTGCAGGGTACAGCCTCCACAGCTGCTTTCATGGGCTGGCATTGAGTGCCTGCTGCTTTTCCAGGCACATGGTGCAAACTGTCTGTGGATCTACCATTCTGGGGTCTGCAGGACAGTGGCCCTCTCCTCACAGCTCCACTAGGCAGTGTCCCAATGGGGACTCTGTGACTCTCTGTGGGGACTCTGTGTAGGGACTCCAACTCCACATTTTCCCTCTGTACTGTCCTAGTAGAGGTTCTCCATGAGTGTCCTACCCCTGCAGCAGACTTCTGTCTGGACATCCAGGCATTTCCATACATCCTCTGAAATCTAGTTGGAGTCTCCCAGGCTTCAACTCTGGCACTCTGTGCACCCACAGGCTTAATACCATGTGGAAGCTGCCAAGGATTCTTATGGCTTATACCCTCTGGAGCAGTGGCCTAAGATATATCTCTGGCCCTTTTCGCCACAGCTGGAGCTGGAGGGGCTGGGATGCAGGGTACCATGTCCTGAGGTTGCACACAGCAGTGGGGTGCTGAGCCTGGTCCATTTTTCCCTCCTAGACCTCTGGGCTTGTAATGGGATAGGCTGCTGTGAAGGTTTCTGAAATGCCTAGGAGGCACTTTCCCCATTGTCTTAGCTATTAACACTCAGCTCCTATTTACTTATGCAAATTTCTGCAGTTGGCTTGAATTTCTCCCCTGAAAATGGGTTTTTCTTTTCTACCTCATAGCCAGGCTGCAAATTTTCCAAACTTTTATGCTTTGCTTCCCTTTTAAATATAAGTTCCAATTTCAGGTCATTTCTTTATGCAAATGAGCATAGGCCTTTAGAAGCAGCCAGGTCACATCTTAAACATTTTGCTGCTTAAAAATTTCTTCTGCAAGGTACCCTAAATCATCTCTCTCAATTTCAAAGTTCCAGAGATCCCTAGAGCAGGGGCACAATGACACCAGTCTCTTTGCTAAAGCTTAGCAAGAGTGACCTTTACTGTAGTTCTCAGTAAGTTCCTCATCTCCATCTGAGGCCACCTCAGCCTGAACTTCATTGTCTATATCACTATCAGCACTTTGGTCTCAACAATTTAACAAGTCTCTAGAAAGTTACAAACTTTCCCTCATCTTCATGTCTTCTGAGCCCTCCAGACTGTTCCAAGCTATGCCTGTTACCCCATTTCAAAGTTGCTTCCAGCTTTTCAGGTGTCTTCATAATAATGCCCCACTCCAGGTACCAATTTTCTATATTAGTCCATTTTCACACTACTATAAAAAGCTACCTGAGGCTGGGTAATTTATGAAGAAAATAGGTTTAATTAACTCACAGTTCCACAGGCTGTATAGAAGGCATGGCTGGGGAAACTCTCTAGACTCATATAGCCTTGAAAAATAGTCTGCATTCTGGGTACACTCTGGCACCCACTGGAGAGGGGCTTTGGGGAGCAAAATGAAGCTGGAGCTCTTTCAAAGCTTCAGTCTCAAAGAAAATCCCAACTTGCAAGGCTTTCTGTATTTCATGTATCTCAGAGTTCAGTCAATGCAAAAAATATATTCCTTGGGTATGGGGTAAGGAGACAGGGGGTTGTTTGTTAAAAACAACTAAAAGCACATGATTTAACATCATGGCTATCTGAGCCAGGGGATAACAACAATTGAGCAAAAAACCTCAAAAGCTTAGAAGAAAAGCTGGAGTATGAGATATACACATAGGCTTTGGAAAGCTCCAATACATTCCTGGGAATGTAAAAGGCCATGGGCATGCTTGAGGCTTTGCTCATGTTCAGGAAAGACCTGAGAAGGCCCTAGGCTCTCTCACCACTGGTTGACTTTGAGGATGTACATAATGCGAAGGCTAAGACAGTTACTAACTTCCTGGTAGAGTGCTGAAGTCACGCCCCAACATGCACATAGAGCTTTCTGGCAAAGACTGGGAGATTTATTGGTTACAGGCATTTAAGGAAATCTCTGTTCAATCATTAGCTGACCACTAAATTAATGAAACAAGAGATGTCAGTGGTCACGTGTGACAAAGAATATAGATTTATGAAATCAAATCTGTAAATTCAGAAAAGTTAATAAACAGCAACTACTCCTATGAACAGAAACAACAAACCCTGAGAGAAAAATTTATGATTTCTAAATTTTCCACATAGAATGTCCAATTTTCAATGAAAATTTACAAAATAAGCAAAAAACCAAGGTATGATGTATACACAAGAAAATAATGAATAGAAACTATCCCTCAAGAAAACCGGATGTTAGATTTACTGAACAAATACTTTAAATTAGCTATTTTAATTATGTTCAAAACATAAAAGAAACTATAGCCATATAACTAAATGAACATATGAGAATTACACCTTATCAAATAGAAAATATCAAAGAGATAGAAATCATAAAAAAGAACCACATAGAAATTCTTGAATTGAAAAGTACAACCACTAGGGTGGGCATGGCAGCCCACACCTGTAATCCCAGCACTTTGGGAGGCATAGGTGGGTGGATCACCTTAGAGACCAGCCTGGCCAACATCGTGAAACCCCGTCTCTACTAAAAATATAAAAACCAGCTGGGCGTGGTGGTGGTTGCCTGTAATCCCAGCTACTAGGGAGGCGGAGGCAGGAGAATCGCTTGAACCTGGGAGGCAGCGGTTGCAGTGAGCCAAGACCATGTCATTACACTCCAGTCCGGCCTGGATGACAAGAGCGAAACTCTGTCGAAAGGAAGAAAGGAACACAGGAAGACAGGAAGAAAGGAAGAAAGAAAAGAACAGAAAAATAACCAAAATGAAAATTTTACTAATGATGCTGAACAACAGATTCAACCAGGAAGAAGAAAAAAAATTGGTAAATGTGAAGACAGGTCAATAGAGGTTATCACAACTGAGGAACAGAAAAAAAAATAGAGCAAAGAAAAATTAACACAGCCTTAGATTTTTGTGGAACAGCATCAAATGTGCCAACATATGCATAATAAAAGACTCAGAGGAGAGGAGGAGAAAGGATATTTGATAAATCAATGGCTGAAAACTCTCCAAACTGATGAAAAACATTAATCCATATATCCAAGAAGTTTAACGGACAGACCCACACCTAGACATATAAATTGTTGAAAGCCAAAGACAATGAGATAATCTTGAAACCAGTAAGTTAAATCATATGACCCAACAAATTCTACTCCTAGACATATACTCAAGAGAATTGAAAACATATGTTCATATGAAAAAACTTGTACTTTAACACTCTGTGTCATTCTAGCCAAAAATGTGTAAATTCCATCTAATCTTGAAAAAATATCAGAGAAGTTTGGAGTTATTCTATAAAATAATTGACCAGTACTCTTCAAAAGTGAAAACTGGCCGGGCCTGGTGGCTCATGCCTATAATCCCAGCACTTTAGGAGGCCGAGGTGGGCGGATCACGAAGTCAGGAGTTTGAGACCAGCCTGGTCAATATGGTGAAACCCTGTCTCTACTAATAACACAAAAATTAGCTAGGCGTGGTGGCACATGCCTATAGTCCCAGCTACTCGGGAGGCTGAGGCAGGAAAATCACTTGAACCCTGGAGGCGGAGGTTGCAGTGAGCCAAGATCATGCCACTGCACTGCAGCTGGAGTGACAGAGTGAGACTCTGTCAAAAAAAAAAAAAAAAAAAAAAAAAAAAAAAAAAAAAAGGTGAAAACCAAGGAAAGACAGAGAAATTGTCAGATTGAAGACCAAGGACACAGAAGCACTAAAGATAATGGGACATAGTGCATTGGATTTCAGAGTAGAAAAAAGACATTGGGGGAAACCTGGTGAAATCTGAACAAGGTCTGCAGTTTAAAGGGTTTTATCATTGTTAATTTCCTAGTTATGATCATTGTGCTATAATTATGTAAGTATGCATGCACACTGGATAAAAGGTATATGTAAACTCTGTATAACTTTTGCAATATTTCTATAAGTTTAAAATTCTTAAAATAAAAGCTAAAAAGAAGAATTGACATAGACCTAGTTTAGAAGAGATCGATCAAAACAGTGAAGAGATGTTGCATAAGAAACTATATAAACCAATCAGAAATGTTTAGATTGAAAAACAGAACTGGGAGAAATATTTAAAGGATTATCATGTGGAAAATATCACATTATTTTGCTTATTTGCAATGAACCCATCAATTAGATATTAAACCAGAATCTAAAAGAGATAGTTTCCTATTCTACACAAAGAAGTCTTGGGAGAAAGTATGTTCTTTCTCATGGAAGAGTTCAAACATAAAGTGAAAGAATGTCAGCAATGCTGTCAAGGTTACTCAAGAACTACATGGAGACTGCATTAAAAGCTTGATAAAGTTCTTTTTACACCTAGGTTCTACCTTGTGTGCAAAGAGGAGGATCCAGGAACTAAGAGAAGCCAAGCGAGACATAACTCAAAACATTAGTTGGAATTTTTCTCAGAGACACAAAGCGGTAATCAGAAAAGCTAAGGTTGTTGTTTAGAGTGATAATACTGTAAATCAAACTAAGATAACAAGGTATTAGCAGAATAAATTGTATAATTAATCACCATAAAAAGTCAGATATACTGAGCACGTTTAGAATAAAAATTTGAAGGAGCTAACAAGCCTTTGAACAAGAATTTGAATCATGTTTTTAAGGATGTGGGGGAGACTTTATTAGAGCAAGCTAGACATTTTCTAACCCTTAGATTCCATTATTCTAAGAAGACTTTGTGGGGAAACGTACTTTCAATATTTTTTAATCTTAGGGTCTGAATAGATAGAAAATGCTAGTCTGAGGTTGCTATTTTTATGTGGATGTATTTTTATCTCTTTATGTGTGTGCATGTGCACCCACAGGCAGTACTATATCCCTACCTGAGCAAATGCATGAAGAGATCCTGACAACATTCCTTTTCAAAGATATATGGCAACTTTGTTCACTCCTCAGACAACAAGTAAACATGCTCTCTAAAAAACATTTTTTTCATGATTCTCTTTTAAAGTAATTTAATGAAAATAAAGACTCTCGTATTATATCATATTTCCCATACAGTACAATTACTTCTATTTAGTTCTAGTTTAAAATAGAGATTTGTCCTCTATATTAATAACATTTCTTCTAATACAGCTTGCAAAATTAGATTGTTTTCAGAGGATTTAGCAAAACTGGTAATTCAGTTCAGAAGCAGGATAATAAGAGTAGGTTTTAATAAAGATTTGTTTAGTGTATCTAAAGTAAAACATAATGCTAAAATACTAAAAAACTAAAATACTAAAAAACTAGGCTGGGCATGATGGCTCATGCCTGTAATCCTAGCACTCTGGGAGATGGGAAAATTGCATAAGCCCAGGAGTTTGAGACTAGCCTGGGCAACACAGCAAGACCTTGTCTCCACAAATTAAAGACAAACAACAAAAAAACTAAAAAACTGTAATCAATTTTAAAATTAATTTATGAAACTATGCAATTTTTCATTACAATCAAATTCTATGCTTAGAAGAGAATTAACTTAAGCCTTTATATATAGTCATTATTCAATAAGTTATTTGTTGATTTTTCTTAAGTTTGAATTCATACAAATTAGCAAGGATGAAAAAAAGCAGGCATTTTGGAAGTACAAAACAACCTATCATCTTTATTGTGTCATTTTTACTGCTATTGACATTTATTAACGTGTTGGGGTTGTTTAGAAGTTAGAATATTGAGATAAAAGTAAGTAATGTCTTCATTGTCCTCACCTCTGTATGGCATGTCTTTGGCACTCATTCCAATCACTCTATCAATATTCACATAACTGGGGTTCCAGAAAAAAGGCATATTCTCTACGTAAGAACACCCCTCAGGACCACATTCCCTTTACTTACACCCTGGGTCTTGACTTTTTTTATATTCTCTTTTCCCCTACGCTTTGCATGATAAGGTCTCCTTTAGCTTGTTTTCTTTACCTAAAGTAGCCAAAAATCTATCCCAAGAAAAGTAGGTGACTACTTCCAAAGATATTCCATATAAAACTACCCAACAGACTACTTCCAGGTACTCTCAATAGAGTTATTTCTGGTAACAAATAGCAATCATTCAGGGGCAGATTCATTTACTTTTGCCTTTGTTTCAGTTTAAGCACTGTTCAATTATAAGATAGAAAGGAAGTTGGAAGCATTTCTAGCACTAAATTCAAAAGTAATGAATATATATTTTCATTACTTTTTAATCTTAGGGTCTGAATAGATAGAAAATGCTAGTCTGAGGTTGCTATTTTTATGTGGATGTATTTTTATCTCTTTATGTGTGTGCATGTGCACCCACAGGCAGTACTATATCCCTACCTGAGCAAATGCATGAAGAGATCCTGACAACATTCCTTTTCAAAGATATATGGCAACTTTGTTCACTCCTCAGACAACAAGTAAACATGCTTGTTTAGTCCAGGGCCGTGGACTATTAGGAACAGGGCTGCAAAGTAGGAGGTGAGTGGCGGGCGAGCCAGCATTACCGCCTGAGGTCTGCCTCCTGTCAGATCAGTGGAGGCATTAGATTATCATAGGAGTGTGAACCCTATTGTGAACGGTGCATGTGAGGGATCCCAGTTGAGTGCTCCTTATGAGAATCTAACTAATGCCTAATGATCTGAGGTGGAACAGTTTCATCCTAAAACCACTTCCCACTCCCAGGCCCTATCCGTGAAAAAACTGTCCTCCACAAAACTAGTCCCTGGTGCCAAAAAGGCTGGGGAATGCTGCTTTAGAAAACTTTGAAAGTGTAGGTGCCTCCTCCTATTAACTTTGAGTAAAGTATGATTCCTCATAGATCCATAGCATCATCTAGTTCAGTGGCAAAGCAGCAATATTAAGTTTATATTGGGTTTTCTACTTTATAGAAAAAAGGACATTTTAAATTTTATAGGTACTTTTGACTTTTCTCCAAATCAGGTTGTGCAATTTAAATCTAGGTTGAAAAATACATATTTGTCTTGGTAAATCAGAATTTAATCTCTTATGTACATATAAGAAAATTTCTTTCTTACAAGATTTGACGCCTCAGGTGGTGTTTAAAATATTGAGATATATCATTTGGTGACCTCTAAATATATTAGATATCTTTACTAATCATATTGTTGTATGAAATCTTTATTGTGCATGTGTATGTTATTGTGTAGAGGAAACATGAAAGTTTTTTCTAAACTGTTATTTGTGTAAACTTACACTGGATTGTTAAGGCCTTCCTTTTTCTACTTGAGATATTTCCACTAAGGGATAAACTTACCAACCCTTTCCATATAGTCGGTAAGTAATCACTGTTCTCCAGGCTGAATTTCAAGTTACATGAATGGCATAAACAAATATTTTCAACATAGTATAATTAGTACAATCTTAGGATTTATGAAAAGTTATGAGTCTACCAAGGCTATATATAAGAGGTAGCATTTTAATCTGAAAACAGATGCTTTACTAAGTTGATATTTAAGCTGATGCTTCGAGGAAAAATAGGGACTTTGTAGGCAGACAAATGAAAGAAAGGCATTTGAGATATAAAAGATATATTCAAAGGTATAGAAATAAGAGATCATGGGAAAAATCAAGCAATTCAGTTACAAAGGAAAACAAGGGAGGAGAGTGGGAAGAATGATTTTTAAAAAGCCGGTTCAGCAGTGTCAAACCATGGATGACCTATCAAGCTATGACCTTGAAGGTAACGAAAGGCAACCACTGGGTTTTAAGCATCAGAGTAATAAGATCACTTGCATATTTCAGAATTTAATGCATAGATTACAAAATGAAGAAATTATAGGTAGGGGCACAAGTTAGGAGGCAACTCAACATACCAAAGAAGACAGAGGCTGAACTGAAGAGATGGTGATGAAGTAAGAGATGATGGTTGAAATGAGAAACTGGATTAGGAAAACAAACATTTAGGAGTTAGACTAGAAAATAATCCATGATTGTAGAATATTGAGTGTCAGGTGAAAGAAGTAGAAAGTAACTTGGGTTCACAGCCTGTGTATGTGGGTGGACAGTGGACATTTCATAAAGAATGTGGGTCAAAGCATTTTAGGATATCAATTTTAAACATACTAAATATGAAATAGCTGTGTGTCACTCTGGTAAAGATGTTTCTGAGACATTTGAATATATAATATGGGTATGGAATATATAATATGGGTATGGAGCTCAGAAAAATGTTTTATAGGCTAGAGACACAACTTCTGGGGTTATTATATAGAAAATGGCAAGCCCTAAGAATAGACAACAATGTATAGGGAGAAAAGTAGACCAAAGTCAGCACTTAGGAAACACAAGCATTTAAAGTGTTTTCACTGCTTTCCATAAGAAATTTAACACTTGATTATATAAATTATTTGGTAAAATTTTGGACTTTGGCTATATTTAATCAGTAACACTTAACCAGCATATTACCATTTAAAATGTAGACATTCACACTATCTATAAAATCCATCTTAAAATACTGAAATACGTTTAGTGAAATAGCTTGTACATGATTTATAATTCTATCTAGAATAATCAGAAAAAATAAAATTAAAGCAAAATCAACAAAACAAAACCTTTTGTTTGAAGGCACTATAAAGCTGTTGAGGCAGGCAAGATTGAGAGGCCAAACTTGTAAAGAAGAGAAGCTCACTGAAATCAGTGCTACACTCAGCATACCACTTTTCCCTCCAGGGTATTTGCCTATTAATACTTGGAGAAGAAAGGGAGACTGAAAATCCAGGATGAGGAAAGATGCTGAGAACCAGGAAAGCCAGTGAATTATTTGGCAATCTCAAAGAGCTAAGGAAACAAAAATTAGACTTCAGGGCTGGCAGGAAAGAGAACTTGAGAAAACACGTTCCAGAAAGAAGTGAACAAGATACTTGGAGATTTTCCCCTTGAGGCATTTTTAAAAATTCTTAGCTCTTCCATAATGAGCTAAGAATTTTAAAATTCTTCTAGGGAAGAGCCTAGAAGAAAAGCAAAATACTATGAAGTAACCACTGGTCAACAGATGAGCCATTAGTTCATACAACCATAAATCTATCATGACCTCTAGAGAAATGGTATGCTTTAAAATGATGATATAAGTATACAATATTTTAGTATCAATAATATGTCAGTTTATAACCTTATATTAAAATTGAAGTAATATTAAAGATACAGAATTTTTACAAGCTAGAATAAATTCATATGGGAATGATTTAGGAATATTCTTTGTGAATTAAGGAGAAAAGTAACCTGTAATGCAATGGTTAGACACGCTGATCTAATAATTTTTTTTTTTTTTTGAGTTGGAGTCCTGTTCTGGCACCTAGACTGGAGTGTAATGGTGTGATCTTGACTCACTGCAACCTCCGCCTCCCGGGTTCAAGTGATTCTCCTGTCACAGCCTCCTGAGTAGCTGGGACTACAGGCATGCACCACCATGCTCAGCTACTTTTTGTATTTTTAGTAGAGACGGGGTTTCACCACATTGGCCAGAATGGTCTCGATCTCCTGACCTTGTGATCTGCCTGTCTCAGCCTCCCAAAGTGCTGGGATTACAGGCGTAAGCCACCACGCCCGATCTCTGGTCTAACAATTCCTTAAGATTAAAACCAGGTAGAAGTAACTATATTTTACATTTCACTTGTTATAATTTAGTTGGTCATAGAGAACATTTGCCAAAAGCTTAAGAAGGCAAATACTTTGAGTAAGTTCATTTGGACATTCTTTGATCATAGTTTATTTCTCCCTTTAGAAATCCTTTTAAAACGAACAAGATAGTTTTTTCTAATTAATATTACATTCATTGGGTCCATTTAGCAAGGCCGGATGGGTATACATGTAATGCTAAAATTAAGTAAGTCCTGTCTTGCCAGGAAGCTCATGAAAAGAACAGTCTGCTAGCCACCACGACTTGCTTCATGGTTACTTTGCATGTCACAAGGAGTGATGTAGAATTTTCTGAAATTAACCTTGGCAGTCCAAGATTTAAATTAATGCAAGGGGTGGTAAAATGTAAAAAATCATAATATAATTCTGAAAAGATGCCATCGTTCCTTTTTAGAAGATTACAGGAATATAGACTTGTATATGCATAAAACACATTATAATATTATAAAATAACCAGTATTAGGGAGTCTTTTGAATTTCAATAAAAAGACAGAATTACAAAAATATATGGTATATTAGTGTGCATTGTGTTTGTATGTTTGTGTGTTTGAGTGTGTGTTTTACATAGCTAGCCTCCTTCATCTGAATGTGGTATGGGGTATGTGTTTGTGATTGCCTATGTGTGCAATACATTTGTATATATCAATAACAAGTATTTATTATGTATATAACTGATCAGAAACAATAATTCTATTAAAATGACTTCTGCTGATATAGTACTTTAACTTTCAATATTTTTCATGTCTATTAACTAATTTTATCTTCATAATAACCTGTTAGACAATTAAGTAATACTGTCTTCATAAGACTGTGAATAGGCTGTTTTTTCTTATTTAGAATTTTACTTTTTCTCCTCATACCAAGAGAGTTGGTTGAGCTTTACTATTGCAAAGTGTTTTTCCACCCCATACATGTGGAGCTAATAAGAAGGGCTCAGTGGTCCTCAAAGCCACAAGACACCAGATTTAGGATTAAGTCACATATATATATATATACATATGTACATAAAAAGTGTTAAGATTTTAAGATTAAAAGTGTATTTTAACAAGAATATCTAAGACCAAATTGACCTTGTCTTGTTCCTATGCACTTCTGCAGACACTCTCTATTCACTGTGATGCAGTTGTTTGGTATTCAGGGATCTTATGGGTGATGGTGGCTGCCATCCCCCTCTCTCACCAAAAACACACTGCTTAGATAATGTGCCAACACTCCAACTTTTTTTACTAGTTCTTTATCAAATATTTCATAGTGCCCTGATTTTGCTAAATATTATTGTTTACTTCAATCTAATAAACTAAATGCTAATGTACAAATTACCATGAACTGTTTGATACACCAACTCACTTGAGGAAACTGCATCTACTAAAGAAACTTGAGAGGCCATAGTTTCCTATTTAGAAGAGTAATTAGAGTAAGCAGAGCTTTGGACACTGTGGCAGAAAAACAAAGATCTTCCCAATATGTATTCAATCACAGCTCTTATGGCAACAAAATCTGCTTAGGTACATGAAAGCCAGGGCAATGTGTTGCCTGGATGTACTTACAGGTCACCATGAATGAGTCCATAGATCTGTGACATGCTCTGATGATAGATTCCTTTCAAAATAACTATGAGGAGAATCACCACAAAAGCTGGTAGTCCACAACTCAGAAGGAAAAACAGCAGATATCGCCTCTCTGTGTGCTCATCATTCATCACCAGCACGTACCAGAAATTCACAGACTAAGGAAGAAAACAACATAAAATGAACAGGCTCTTTTGTAATGGCACAGAACACAAATTCACCTGGGTTAGGCAATAAGTTACTGACCAACAAAGGGTCAGGATCTACTTAATGATTAGTTTTTTTTTTTTTTTTTTTTTTTTAGTTAATTCATACATTCATTCTTTCATAAGAACTTCATTCTTACCCAATAAATTCAGGATACCTCAAATTCTGGAAACACAGTGAAATATTTAGTTGATTTTCTGTATTTTTTTATTTGCCTTAATTTGCTCTGATTTACTCTCAGTTACAATCTTCTATGATTGCTTTGTAAATGTGTCTTTGAAGAAACATACACTGATATGCAAACCTACTTCCCACATTAACTTCCAGGTGATAATGAGGTAAAAAGCCCTATATTTTCAAACTTTTTGACAATTTTTATTTATTGAGGGCCTATCATATGGCAGGGCCAGATACTGTTCTAGCGGGAAAATAGCGTTGAAGACAACCAGTGGAAGGTGTTGACAAATAAACAGAAAATGATCACACAGAGAGAAAGTACTATAGCAGGGTTTGTTTTGTGGTCCATGTTTCCCAGTTTATACTCTCTCCCTTTTGTTCATTCACATGACAAATATTTATTGAGTGCTTACTAAATTTCACAGAGCAGTGTAGGCACTGGGGATACAGCAGTGAAAGAGATGGGGTGGTATTTACTTTTTTGAACCTTGGTTTCCAAATAAGTAGGACATAAATAATTAAGGGCAATATTTCTTTTATATTACATTTACGTTGCATCTTACATCTGTTACTTCTTACTGAGATAAAACATATAAATGGGACAAGTGTGTAGAGAGTGAGGGGGGATGAGGGGACACATTAAATAAATAGACTAAGAAAACTGAGGCCTATAAATGTTATGTTGGCTCCAAATCCCACACCTAACTTGGATCTAAGTCTTCTAGTGTCTTCTTTCCATGAGGGATGCTTATATTTAATTATCATTTAGTACAGAAACAATATTGAAAGTCATGCCATACATATTTCAAACAGTAATACCTATTGCCTGGATAAATCCACCATCTCAATTTTGCATGGTAGAAAGAGTGTGAGTATGAATGAATTATATATTATGTCTATATTATTATATGTCTATATAATTCATTCATACTCATTAATGTTATACTTCAAGTGGATAATCTCGGGCAAGTGACAACATTTTCAGAGCCTCAGTTTCATGTGTACAACAAGGTTATTATAAAGATTAAATGAGATACTACACGCAAAGTGCTGAACACATACATAGTCAATGCTGGAAAATGTCACTGCCTCTTCTTAAGTCTCCTATTAGGAGGTCAGACAGTGTGAAAGGCAAAAGATAAACACTTTTCTATTTGAAAAATAAGCATTCCTAATGTTTGTGGGAAGGCTTTCAGATGTTTTATTTACTGAGGCTTCTGAGTAAGATTTTATCTGTACCAAATTAGCCTTGAGGGATTAGTATTAGGCTAAACCAGAGAAGGATAAAAATGTTTGGTTACTTAGAGACTTGTGTCTCTGAATTTTATTTCCTGCCAGCACTCCATATCTCTATGTACATCTGCTTATATCTGTAATTATGAAGCATGTTTTGAGTTGTTGCTTATATAACTTTGTTCCAACTCATTTTTAAAAATTACTAGATCCAGCATTTTTTTTTTTCTTTTTATAATTAGTATAGGGATGTGGACTCAAATAAGTGGGGTTGTGTCAAGTGTTGTTGCTGGGGTAGTCAATATGGCCTGTTAAAGAATGAAAATTCATACAAAGCAAGGATCATTGATTAATCCATTTTCTAAACAAAAGTACTAATTATTTATGTTGGTTAGATGCTTGTGTGCATCCATGTAACATCGTAACTCAGTGGTGCAATAGGTGGAAGAGTCAAGGAGGAGGGTACAGATTGGTAAATGACTCTAAGTTGATTCACCATGATAAAGATTGAGACATTTTCAAAATGTCTGCTTTTACGCAGATGGACATTCGTTCCATCAGTTAGAATTACTCAACCTTTCAGCAGCTGTCTGGCCTTGACCACAGGCTCAGATAAGACTGAGACAAGTGTAATTGTTAGATTTATACATGCAGTGCTTCTGTCCCAAACAGCTCAAGGCCCAGTGTGGCTGAATTACTGAATACTTGGTTAAGCAAAACAAGCTTCAAATGTCATAAGCTTTTGCCAATTATAAATAAAAAATAATTTAAATTTCTTCTTAAAAGACTATGATCACTGATTGGGAGGCTGAGGCGTGTGGATCACGAGGTCAGGAGATCGAGACCATCCTGGCTAACATGGTGAAACCCTATCTCTACTAAAAATACAAAAATTAGCCAGGCATGGTGGCAGGGCCTGTAGTCCCAGCTACTCGGGAGGCCGAGGCAGGAAAACGGTGTGAACCCGGGAGGCAGAGCTTGCAGTGAGCCGAGATCGCACCGCTGCACTCTAGCCTGGGCGACACAGCAAGACTCCATCTCAAAAAACAAACAAACAAACAAAAAAAGAATATGATCACTGAAATATACTCTAAGAGAAGTACTTTCCATAATAATATCATTTTTAAAGCTATGGACTAGAAATACTAGAATGTAATGACGCAACATTTAATTATTCTAGAAATATTATGGCCCAAACATAAGATTTGTGTTGACTACCTCATTTCAAGTTTTACTTGAATTTTATTGTAATGTACTGTGGTAGGCACATTTTTGGACACATGCCTAGCTCATGAGCACCCCTTTTCCAAACTCTGCCTCTCTAACCCTCCTCCCACCACAGGCAGAGTGGGTTCAGTGTGCTCTGTGTACTCCCTGACACTGCTCCCCTGGCCACAGCTGATTTGATCAGGGGAGAAGCCTGGCCCAGGCTGAGCCAATCATCTGCACTGAATTCCTTGATGTTCCATGACAGTCTAAGCTGGTCAACTAAAGTAAGAGGACATAGAAAGGGGGTAGCCATGAGCACAGTGAAGCAGAGGTGTGTTAGAGAAGAATTCTCACAGTCCCTTGTGAAGTCCAACTGTAGGTACAGTTCTTAGGTTCAATGAATTATCCAAAATGCCTTTAGGATTTCAATTTTGTTTACTTTAGCTCGACTTAGGTAACTTAGTTTTTCTTTCTTCTTCCACCCAAAACTTGAATGAGATGTATTAATGTATTGCTTTCCCAAAGCAGTGGGGTTAAAATCTCCAGTTACCGCCATTTTATTTTTAAACCAAAAGACGACCCTGGAGCATTTGACTATACAATATGTCCTCACTTAAAATCGTCAATAGGTTCTTGGAAACTACAACTTTAAGCAAAACAGAGTATCACGAAACCAACGTTACCATAGATTAATTGATGTAGAAAAGAGTTAAGTTCCTATGGCATATTTCTGGTCACAAAACAATGACCAAGCTTCTAAAGACTTAAATACTTCTCATATTAAACACTGAATTAAATGTGACCTATACATACCTTTAAGAAAGACTGATAAAAACAAGTGAGATGATTATTTTTACAAAATTATTTTTTAGAGACAGGGTCTTGCTCTGTCACCCAGGCTGGGGTGCAGTGGCACAATCATAGCTCAGTGCAGCCTTGAAGTCCTGGGCTCAATCAATTCTCCCACCTCAGCCTCTCGAGTAGTAATTAGTTATCCAGGTTTTAGTGAATCGATGAGTGCCACTTGTTGTCATTATGGTGGGTTAAATCAAGGAATAAATGTTTGCAAAGTGAAAATTGTCAGGAGCACTTTCTACCACTATGCAGGTCAAAGACAATCACAAACATGGCAGGCTCCCTGTGCACTTCCGTACAGCATTGTTTATTGTCTTGCATTTACCTGATTTACTTTCTTCATATACTTTATAAATTTTTATTTTACAATAATTTGTATTCATTTATTCATTCATTTTATAATCTGCTTATTCCAGTTCGGGGTCAAGCATGACCAGAGCCCATCCTGGCAGCTCAGGGCACAAGGCAGGAACCAGTTCTGGACAGGACGTCATCCCATCTCAGGGTGCACTCACACATACCCACACACATGCAGAGCGGGAACATCTAGACATATCAATTAAGCCAGTGTACACAGCTTTAGGATGTGAGAGGAAACCCGAGTACTAGAGAAAACCCATGCAAACATGGGGAGAACATTCAAACTCCACTGTGAAAAGAAAATAAATCTTGGGGCCCCCAAATCACTAAGCTAAAGGGAAAAGTCTAGCTGGGACTGCTTAGGGCCAACCTGCCTCCCATTCTATTCAAAGTTATCCTTCTGCTCACTGAGATAAATGCGTATCTGATTGCTTCGTTTGGAGAAGCTAATCAGAAACTCAAAACAATGCCTCAAAAAGTGTATCTTTTCTACCTATGAACTAGAAGCTCCCTCCCTACTTAGAGTCTTCCCACTTCTGCTTCGGGTTGTTCTGCCTTTCCAGACTAAACCAATGTTCACCTTCCATATGTTGATTGGTCTCTCATGTCTCCGTAAAATGTATAAAACCAAACCGTGCTCTGACCACCTTGGGTACATGTTATCAGGACCTCCTGAGGCTGTATCATGGGCGTGTGTCCTCAACCTCTGAAAAATACACTTCCTAAAATAACTGAGACCTGTCTCAGATTTTCAGGGCTCACGTCTCACAGAGTAGCCAAGGCTAGCAATTTATTTATTTTCTCATCAATGTTACAACAAAATGATGTTGAATGAAATGATATTGATGACCTGTTGTATTCCTTTCCTTGAAATCATTGTTCTTCCTTCATAATCTAAGAGTATTAACAGATCATTATGTTTGCACAATTTTATGTTAACAGATATATAGCAAATATGATCTATGTGTCTGACTGACTACGCGTTTATCCAATGTGGAATTAACAGAACACAAATTAGAGGGTGTCGCTCACCCAAATATGCTTCATGCTAACTAAACATAGCTTACTGTTCACAGTTTATCTTATACTTCTCTGCTAAAGACTGTTCTAAAATATTCAATCTGTAGGTCTCTATTTACACTTCTGTTTCTAAGTTTTTAAAATGTTGTTAGAAGGATCTTATAAACTATCTTAAGACCACCCATCCTCACAATGTAGTCATGGCATTTTTAGCCAAAATGTTATTATGCCCAAAGTTAACCAACTACATCCATCCTACTTGATTGTTTCTACATTTCATACACACTCAGAATACAAAGTTTCCTAGCATTAAGGTCATTTAAACAGATGGGATATAGTCTCTGAAGACAAGTACAAAAAAATTCCGAAATATTTTCAGCATTATAAACCAAATTCGTCACTTGGAAAGAGACAATTAAATGAAATTTTTTGTAGCTTAAAAATCCGTGATGTTACTAAACGGTCTCATCTTCAATAACTCTAAACATTAGGATATTAGAACTACCATTTTCTTATCTTCATTGTTGCTTATCAGGAAAGATGATGTACTCTTGAATTCTCACACTTCTCAGCATATCATTGTGTCTGGAATTGGTGGGTTCTTGCTTTCACTGACTTCAAGAATGAAGCCGCGGACCCTCGCGGTGAGTGTTACAGTTCTTAAAGACGGTGTGTCCAGAGTTTGATCCTTCAGATGTTCAGATGTGTCTGGAGCTTCTTCCTTCTGGTGGGTTCTTGGTCTCGCTGTCAAGAGTGAAGCTGCAGACCTTTGCAGTGAGTGTTACAGGTCACAAAGGCAGCGTGGACCCAAAGAGTGAGCAGCAGCAAGATTTATTACAAAAAGCAAAAGAACAAAGCTTCCATGCTGCGGAAGGGGATCCAAGCCGGTTGCCAGTGGCTAGCGCTGACAGCCTGCTTTTATTCCCTTATCTGGCCCCACCCACATCCTGCTGATTGGTCCATTTTACAGAGAGCTGATTGGTCCGTTTTGACAGAGTGCTGATTGGTGAGTTTACAATCCTTGAGCTAGACGCAGAGTCACGGAGTGCTAGTTAGCTAGATACAGAGTTAGCTAGATACAGAGTACCAATTGGTGTATTTACAAACCTTGAGCTAGACACAGAGTACTGATTGGTGTATTCACAAACCTTGAGCTAGACACAGAGTGCTGATTGGTGTGTTTACAATCCTTGAGCTAGACACAAAGTCACAGAGTGCTAGTCCTCCAAGTCCCCACTAGCTTAGTTAGATACAGAGTGTATTCACAAACCCTGAGCTAGACACAGAGTACTGATTGGTGTATTTACAAACCCTGAGTTAGACACAGAGTGCTGACTGGTGCATTTACAATCCTTGTGCTAGACACAGAGTCACAGAGTGCTAATCCTCCAAGTCTCCACTAGGTTAGCTAGGTCAGAGTGCTGATTGGTGCACAAAGGATCCTCCCGCTAGATATAAAAGTTCTCCAAGTCCCGATCCCAGTTCAGGAGCCCAGCTGGCTTCACCTAGTGGATCCTACACCAGGGCTGCAGGCAGAGCTGCCTGTCAGTCCCAAACCACGCCTGCACTCAGCCCTTGGTCTGTCTATGGGACCAGGCTCCATGGAGCACGGGGTGGCGCCCTTTGGAGAGGCCCAGGCCACACGAGAGCCCACCACAGGTGGGGAGCTCAGACATGGCAGGCTGCAGGTCCCAAGCCCTGCCCTGTGGGGAAGCAGCTAAGGCCCCGTGAGAATTTGAGTGCGGAGCCGGCGGGCCAGCACTGCTGGGGGACCGGTGGTGCAACCTTCACAGCTGCTGGCCCGGTTGCTAAGCCCCTCACTGCCCTGGGCCGGCTGTGACAGCCGGCTGCTCCGTGTGCGGGGCCGGCGGAGCCATGCCCACCGAACTTGCACTGGCTCGCCAGCGCCGCTTGCAGCCCTGGTTCCCGCCAGCGTGTCTCCCTCCACACCTCCCTGCAAGCAGAGGGAGGCGGCTCTGGCCTCAGCCAGCCCAGAGAGGGGCTCCCACGGTTCCGTGGCAGGCTGAAGAGCTCCTCAAGTGCAGCCAGAGTGGACGCAGAGGTCGAGGAGGCACTGAGAGTGAGGGCTGCTAGCACATTGTCACACCCCATCATGATCACCTAGGGAACTGTACTTGGGTGTACTTAATTAAAAGCTCATATTAATAAATGTAAGGAAAACTATGTAATGCTATTTTTGAAAATTTCCTATTACAAACACAATCTATACAAATACAGAAAAGGAAGATTTGCAAAGCACTCATCCAAAAGTAAAGTTCCAGGTGCATAATAAGTAATATAAATGTTACATATTTTTAAAAATCTACAAAATTCAAAAGGACATGATGATCGGTAACTTGATTTGCATCTTTGACATGGTTCTGCATGGATAAACTGCTTTTGGCCAGTATCACTTGGCTTCTCTGGGTTTTAATTTCCTTCTGTAGTAAGAGGAGAGGTTAAATTTTTAGTTATTAGTAATTTCCTAACACTTTGTGATTGATTATTGCAGAAATGACAATTCTTTAAGTAAAAACACTAATGGCATGGATGTATACAGACTATGTTTTTTTAGCAGCAACACAGATCTTACAGGTCATTTTACCATGGCCCCTTATGAGGAAACTGAGGTAATGAAAGAACAGCATAGCTTTTTCATCTTCTGGTTAGCTACAGAACTGGGAGTGCAACATAACTCCAAACTGCCTTGTAAAGACTGATTATATTTAAGATTTATTTCCATATAAATTGACACAAATAGGCTGGGCACGGTAGCTCACACCTGTAATCCCACCACTTTGTGAGGCCAAGGCAAGCAGATTGCTTGAGCCCAGGAGTTCAAGATCAGCCTGGGCAACACGGGGAAACTCCGTCTCTACAAAAAACACAAAGTACTAGCCAGGCATGATTATGCACGCCTGTAGTCCCAGCTACTCAGGAGGATTAGGCAGTAGGATTGCTTGAGCCTGGGAGGCAGAGGTTGCAGTGAGCTGAGATTGTGCCACTGCACTCCAGCTGGGGTGACAGAACAAGACCCCATCTCAAAAAGAAAAAACAAAAAAGAAATTGACACAAATATTGACAATATTATTATTACGTGACAGTTTCTTGTCCTCATTTTTTTCCCCAATCACTTTATATGCCAGTGGAGATACGCTTTACTCATATAAGTAAAAAAAACCTGTTCTGTATCTTCATTTTTTTTCTAAGACTTAAGGAAAACTTACAAGGGCTTATCAGAATATAATACCTAAAACAATTGTGAACTGTGGATTAATTTTTCTTTACCTTGTAGTACCTACTGAAATGCTTTGCATATAATTTTAATTGAGAAATACGAAATAAATGAAGATGCACACAATTCGTTTTGAGCATTTAAAACATTTTATTGACTTTAACACTAATTTTATAATTTGGTTTAATAATTTGGTTTAGTTCTCAGTTTGTTTATATACATATATATGCCACCTTGTTAAAAATAATTTGATTTAAATGTGTTTAAATTTTTAATTAAAATGGGTATATAACAGGTATATATTTATGGGGTAAGTGTGATATTTTGATACAGGCATACAATCTGTAATAATCAAATCAGGGTAATTGGGGTATCCATCACCTCAAGCAGTTATTATTTCTTTGCATTAGGAACATTCTAATTCCACTCTTTTTGTTATTTTAAAATATACAATAAATTTTTGTTGACCACAATCACCCTGTTGTGCTATCAAATACTAGATATTATTCATCCTAACTATATTTTTCACCCATTAACCACTCCCTCCATAAAGAATTTTAGAAGACTCCATAATTTTAATTGATTTGGCTGAACTCATAATGAAGGACAAAAGTTAACTGGTGAAAAGTGAAAAACGGTGAAGGTAATAGTTTAACGGGAAGAATGAAACAAATATTTATTTATTTTATTTTATTTTATTTTATTTTTTTGAGACGGAGTCTCGCTCTGTCACCCAGACTGGAGTGCAGTGGCGCAATCCCAGCTCACTGCAAGCTACGCCTCCTGGGTTCACACCACTCTCCTGCCTCAGCCTCCCGAGTAGCTGGGACTACAGGCAATTGCCACCACTCCCGGCTAATTTTTTGTATTTTAGTAGATATTTTAACAGGGTTTCACCATGTTAGCCAGGATGGTCTCAATCTCCTGACCTCATGATCTACCTGCCTCGGCCTCTCAAAGTGCTGGGATTACAGGCATGAGCCACCATGCCCAGTCGAAACAAATATTTATTAATTGGTTAATAAATGTAGACCAAACATAAAGCTATATATCATTTAATCAAGACTTCTCTCCTAGGTTTTACTATGCTCTGTTTACACCAGAGGAAACGGAGGATGGGAGAAGTGTATTTCTCAGAATTAGTAATTCAGGCTATTGGAATTTAAACTGATTCTGTGTTAAATGCAAGCAACCAATTGTAATACCCAGATATAATTTAAGTCAAATATAGATAGCAGTAAACTAAAAGACTGTGTCTACAAGCATATATACTTACATTCCTACACAAATCTATTTATTTTTACAATAACATTTTCCCTACTATTTTTCCCAATGTCCAGATAGAAAAATTGAAGACATACCTTGTTAAGTGTTTTGTCATAGGCCATAGTTATGCTTTCATATGTTCCATAAACACATATTCATTCACTTATTCATATATCTTCATAAAATGCATATTAGCATATGAGTAAAACATAAAGGAGAAATGCCTTTTAAAGTTAAAAATCGGCTATTTGAACTCCATAATTTTCATGGTATATGAAATAAAGATCGGTATCCTGACTGTTTTTTAATAGTTGATTATTAATTGTGTCACCAGAATCCTTAAACTGACCTATAGCATCAAGTTTAGTCAGAGATCATAGATGCTATTAATTCTATTCCATATGCTCTTAATCATTCATTTCAGATGAGAGTCTAAGAAATGTTATCACTGGTCCTTGCCCCAATTCTCCTCCCTCTTTCTTAACATCTATTGCATGAAATAAATTGCAAGACTTTTTGAGGACTGGAGAAGTCAGTATTTTCTGGGTGTGTCATTTTTATCTTGATACCAGTCTGTTGTCCTTAACACCTTTGATGTCCCCCCAAATTAAATCAATGATAAAGGAGAAACAAGGCTAATTTTAGCATTTCCCTTCCTGTTTTGCTATGCTCTGGCACTAAGTAGCCTTTCTACCAAGGAATAAATAACATGTACATTTGCTTGTTCATAGTCTGGTTACATTGAGAAATTAACGCACAAGATGTGAATGCTCAAGTACAACTGTAAAATGATTTCTAACCTTATTCTACCATTTTAAAAATGTGTTCTTCAGTTAAGCTGTAATTTCAAAAGAAAAGATTATATTTCAAATTAAGCTGTAACTCTAGGCATGCGATGAGCAGACTGCAAGAACAATGCAAGGTTTGTATATTTTTCATAACTGATGCAGATTGCTATACAATCTTTTAACTTGGTGACAGGAAGTGATCATAAAATTGAGCCAAATGAATATACAGGCAAAAATTGTCTATCTATATCATATACGAATATCTCAAATAATTTATTTGCAATTTATTTACCTCATGATCTGGAAATCCAACTGAGAGCATGTTTCATGTAGACATGAATAGTAAAAGCATAATTCCTAGGAATTTATTCTATGGATACGGCCCAAGTAAACAAATACTCAGAGTGTGAGGATATCCAAGGACACATTGTTTACTATAGCAAAAAGTAACACGATAACCAAAAAATTATGTAATGTCATCAACTGGAGCCCAGAAAAATAAATTACGTAATAACCATATTAAAGCATAGGAAAAAGATATACCCATGCATGGTAAACTTAAAGATGTCCATATATATACACACACACACGCATATACATATACATGTAACACATATATACACTATATATAAATATATGTACACTGTATATATATACACACACACATACATACAAGAACACACATGGGCTTATTTAAATATTCATAAATATTTGTCTATGCATGGAATATTTATGGAGAGATACACAGGAAAACAGTAGTGTTTACCTTCAGGAATTGGTATTGAAGGTAGAGCAGAGAACGGAGAATGCAAGAAATAGTGAGAAAAAGATGTACTTTTTATTTAGTATTCAATTATGTTTTGTATCTGCTATGTCTAAAATGAAACCAAATCAGAACAGAAGAAGGAAAAATAGAACTCGCAAAACAGAGTAAAGATACTGCAAGATTTTAAATTCTCGTTGTCAATTTTTCTTAAAGGAGATATAACCCTGCCTTCTTAAGGGAGAAATGATTTCAATAGTTCCAAGGGAGTGCTCTTACATGAAGAGCAAACAGAAGGATAATTCAATATGTGTGGCCAAGAAAGGAATTTATGATTTGTTTCCTTTTAAAAAATAAGCAAAATAATTTGTTACTACATCCTCGCCTTGCACTGTGTGACTTTTCTGTCAAAGAAAAGGGAAGCCTGAAGAAACAGAGGCAAGGCTGTTATCTATGGAGCCTGTTATGAGCAATGCATCTACTTTAATAAAGGGTTAAAGGTTCTCCAGCTTGCTAAGGCTTTATAGCTAGTTAGTGTCCACCTCACTCAAAGTCAGACCTCTTTCCACTACATGAAGTTGATTTTCTTTGATTAAAAAGAAGGTATAATTTATATTGGAAAAGCAGAGCAGTCAAGATGTTTTCAAATCTATGAAATTTTAGCCACAACATATTATCTTAACAAATAATATGGGTAAATATGTACAGAGTATGCAGTCTGTCCCAGACACCACTTCAAGCTCATTCTATGTAGTCTGCCAAGAGAGGTAGTATTATTACAACTTGAGTTTTCAAATAAGAAAATCTAGGCTTAGAGAGCTTATGTAACTTGTTTACCAATAAAATTTTCCCTAAGCTACTCTAAAATTAATCTAAATTTATTATAAGGCACTAAAAGTATAGGATATAAAAGTAAAATAATTTTCAAGATAAAGTCATAAAAATGTATTCTAAGACTGAAGATATAATGCAGATAAAAATAAACATTAACAGTTCTGACATGCTTAACTCAGTAATTACAAATTTATGATTAATTTATTGTCATAAGCTATGCACAGACATAGGTAGTATCATATTCACTCCTATATTACTAAAAAAAATGAAGTAGAATCATTGAAGTAAAAATTCTCTCGATTTTATTCAACCTAATTCAACCAATGGGATTGAGCTAACAATAGTCTAACCTACATAATGTTTTTAAAACATATTTTAGAAAAAAAAAATTTAGCAGTCACTATTTTTATGAATGGGAAAATGTTGGTTGGTGAAGTGACAACCTCTGAACATAAAATAATTCATTAAAAGTAACCTAACTAGAATTCAGAACTTATTGACTTTTCCCCTTGTGGTCACACCACAAACCATGAAAAATGTGTGGTGTACCATCTGAAATACATTAAACTTCATTGGTACTTTAAATAGCTTTCCTAAGCCATTAGCCATCCAGAAATCTAATTGGTCTACTGAATGTGAATCAGCCACAGTCATATTTACCTAACTTGAAGAAGAGATGTAGAATATACCAATCTTCATTAACTTGGGTGAAATCTTATATATGATTTTGTCTAATGCTCCCTGAAAGCAGAAAATCCATCTAAAACATGTTTGAAAGTTGGTCATTTCCCTCTCAATATATTTCAGTGATTGAATTCACTCTACTTTTAGAAAAGCCTCTTCAACTTTGACAGTTTTATTGGCTATGAAAACTCTTAACCTCAATCAAAAATTTCCTTCCCTAATTTTTGACCCATTTGCTCTGGTTCTGCCAAATGGAGCTACATAGTCCACCCTTTCCTGTAGTAGCCCTTCCGGTATTTGTAGACAGCCATCACATCTCCCTAAATTCTTTCCAGGTTAGTTATGCCCAGCTGCCTCAAAGTTTCTTAGAGGGTTGTTTTCCAACTTCTCATTGGATAATTAATGTTCCTGCTGAAACATGACCCATGAGAGTGGTTGCTGTGTCCCAAAATAGTCTGAATTTTGTAGATTACAGTGTAACCATGTCTGCTTCCATACTGCTATCAATGCAACCTAGGTGTGTGTTGTTTTTGCAGTTACTGTAGTTGTTCTTGTTAAGCATTCTGGTCACATATTTAATTGCTGCCAAGTTTATGTTAAATTATAATTTTGAGTAATTTACATTAACTTCCATCAGATGATGTCTCTTTCATTCTAGTTTTTAATTTATCACAGTACAGTTTCTCTTCATTAGCTCTACCTGTAATCTTAATGCAGGCAGCTCTCTGTTGCAGCTGTCCTTTCAGTTCTGTACCACATGCATATCTGATAAGCAATTTCCTGTGTTTTCATCCAAGTAATGAATCAAAAATTCTGAATAGGTCAGGGGCATGGACAAAGACCTTTAGCACAGCACTGGGGACCTCAATCCAGGCAGATAGATAACAACATAAATAGGGCACATTTTAAAAAGTTTAACTCAGATAAACTCTTAAAGAATTTTGCCATCAGAAAATCTTGCAAATGTTATTCTAATTTCAGCAGATATGTAAGTTTTATGTTATATGCTTTAAATTCACTTTTATTTGTAAATTTTTTTGAGAGGGGAGCTTGAAAACACCATAAATTGTCCATGATTAAAACCGCTGAAAGAGCTATAAAATATTAATAATTGTTCTATGAGTTTGGAATTATTATCTCTATATGCAGATTTAGAAACAAAACTTGGAGAGAGTCAATAGTTCAATTAAGCTTACACAGATAGTAGCCGAGCCAGAATTCAAACCCAGATCCAGGGTGCCACTTGTTTCAACTAGTTCTATTAGCTAAATAGTTCAGTCCTCTTCTTCAGCCCCCACTACTATCATATCATACTGGGGAAAACAACCCTTCCTTGAGCCTGTGTGGTATTCTCTCATAATATCACCACCTCACTTTCTTTCTCCTTTTACCATTATTTCACTGTTGCTACATAATCAAGTCCTACAACCTTCTTCTTCAACAAGAAAAAAGAATATGCAAGGGACTGAATGCATCTGTTTTCATAAAATAGTTTACACGCATACTCAGAAATGCATATGAAACTGTATCACATGGAAAACTTAACAATACCATTACACAGAATGCATTATCAAATGCAGCATTTTAGTTGAGCCATTTAATTAGTGACGTTAATACTATGCACTGTCCTCCTCTTTATCAACCATATCAGCCATTTATCAACCAAATCAACAAAGAATAATGGAGATAATTTGGGATTTTAGTTAGAAAAGAATTGAAATTTCTCTGCCAACATGCACTAGTTCCTCAGGTGAGTATGCTAGGACTCTGCTGGTCTCACTCAGTACCTTCTCCCCAAGTAATCTCTTCCAAACCAATGGCTCCATTTTCCAACTCTAAGCCAATAACTTCCCAGTGCGTTTTTTTTTTTTTTTTAGACGGAATTTCGCTTTTGTTGCCCAGGTTGGAGTCCAATGGCGTCATCTCGGCTTACTGCAACCTCCGCCTCCTGGGTTAAAACGATTCACCTGCCTCAGCCTCCCTAGTAGCTGAGATTACAGGCGCCCACCACCATACCCAGCTAATTTTTTGTATTTTAGTAGAGATGGGGTTTCACCATGTTGGCCAAGCTGGTCTTGAACTCCTGACCTCAGGTGATCTGCCTGCCTTGGCTTCTCAAAGCGCTGTGATTCCCAGTGCATTTCTAAAATGTAGGCCTCCCTTCTGAGCTTTAGCTTCATGTGTCCCCGTCTCCTCAAAGTTCCCACTGGAGGTTTCATAGGCACTTCACATTCAGCATGTCCCAAACGAAACTCACCAGCTTTTCCCCATTGTTCAGCGATCATAATTTCAGTTACCAGTATCCACCAGATACCCAGGCCAGAAATTTGGGGAGCATCCTGGGTTCCAACTTCTGCATTCCTCACAACCAGTCTTTACATCCTATAGTTCTAATTTTAAAAAATCTCCAAAGCAGTTCTCTTCCCTTTGCTTCTACTGCCACCTCCCTAGTTCACGCTACCATGATTTCCCCTTGAATACAGCTAAATCTACTTAATTGGCTTGCCTATCCACCCTTTCTTGTCTCATATTCACTACAAACAGGGAGATCTTTCTAAAATCTAAATCTTATCATGTCACTCCTTAAAAACCTTCTATTACTTTTCCTAGAAAAATGTTCTAATTTCCTCCTGTGCTTTATAGGGCCCGCATTGCAGACTTCATCTCTAACCTCTCCCTTGTTTCAAATCCTACTGGATTTCTGTAATTTCTTCAAACTCACAATGCTCTCTACCATTGTACAGCTTACAGGGTGTTTTTATTTGGCATTTATATCCTAAGAATGCAGTGATGGACATGTGGAATTACTTCTACTTCAGTACAGAGTATCAGACATTAAGACCACTCCACCCAGATTCATCATAAGATTAAAGGGGCGGGGAGAGGGAATGAGGTACCAACCTGAATGAGCATCCAGCTAAACTGGCAAAGGTACAGATAATGTGTGACAGCAGCCACAGCTGAACAGCTCTCCTCAGTGAGTTGGGGACTTGCATATGCAGACGCCAGAAACAGAATCTGTAAAAAACAGATACTTCTATTTTTAAAATATGCTAAAATCAATGAAGAATATTAAGAAAGTAAATGCTTTCTTATCTAAACCTATGACTCAGTGATTCCATGGGAAAGTAAGTTGACTTGTTGTCTAAACTGATACGACTTTAAGAGTCATTCTAAAAATGGCAATATATGGATTTTTATATTTCTAAGAAATAATGCATGATATGAAATTATGCTACATGTTGCTCTAGGCTCTCATAAGGAAATTCGCAAAGTAAACTGTGTTCTTATCATTGATGAGTAAAAATCCCATGAAATACATTTATTTTAGCAAAGTAGAAAATAGTGGAAATACCACTCCTTGTGTAAATCAAAGCTAATGGGAGAGAAAAGAAAGATAAATCAAATATTTGACTTTACCCATCACCTGCAGCCTCTTGCCAGGAAGTAACACAGACAACAAAATGGACTTAAAATGAGTTTAAAAATTCAAATTCTATAATTATCTTAATCTTTGGATTTTTATTTCGAGTGCCTTCAAGCTTTTGTTCAAAAGTCACAATGAGGCCTCTCTTGACCACACTATTTAAAATTGCATCCTGCTTTTAAATTTTCTTCTCACACACATAATTCCCCAACTCTACTTTTCTCTCTCTCTCTCTCTCTTTTAACCATCACACATCACCTTCTAACGTGCTTTGTATTTGCATTTTTTTTTTTTGGCTATTAGTCTCACCTCCTAGAATATAACTCCCGCAAAGACAGGATCGTTGACTGTTTTACTCACTAATGTAACCCAAGCACATAGCTTAGTGACTGGCACATGGTAGGTACTCAATAAATACTTGCTGAGTAAATAAGCAAGTGAAGTGAAAGACTCTTTATAATTTCTATCTTTTCGTATTTTCTCCAATAAATGACTACTGTGTCAAATATTGCAAGGATGAGTGTAGATGGCAGGGGAAACTTGGAGCAATAATATTGGGCTATAAATTCTCAATGAATAAACTCTGGCTCCCCCTTACAGACAGGAATCAACTTTTTGACTATATTTTCAGAGAGTACCACTGTGCCTGGAATATAGAGGTGATCAATAAATGTTTATTATAAAAATGAATGGTTTATTCCAAAAGCACAGAGGAGAAAACTAGTTGACTTATGCCTTAAAATCTCTCAACTTTTAAAAAGAAAACATGACTGCCTTTAATGCTATTTGAATTTATTTTAAAAAATAAATAATGTGCCCAAAAATAAATAAGACCACGGGACAAAATGTTGTTAAATTTCAAGTGAAATGTGCCCCTCCCCAATCCTCTTGTTACCAAGGACATGTCCCTCAACTCCCCTTGAAAATTTCTACTCAAGTGTATTGGTAGGGCAGCATCCCTGTGGTAAATTCGTTAGGATCTGCAGTGAGGCTTTGCATGTTCCCAACATCTCAATTTCACAATGAAAGATGTACCTTAATCTGATTCCTCAATTACATAAGACCCAACATGCTAATTTAAAATTAATAATTATTAATAATTACCAATTTATTACTATAATTGATATTGACTGTAAATTAATAAATCTACAATATGTGTCTCTTATGCTGAAGTGACTCTTCTTGGAAATTATTCATTGAGTACCTTCCTGTGCCTGATCAAGTATAGAATTAAAAAAATCTTTTTTTTAAGCTACGACAGTGAACAAGTCCTTTTCCCCTTCTACTTCCCTCATCAATAATAGAAGGAAGTTGGAAAAAATCAACTCCAGAGTCTCTTTCTACTCCAAGACTCCAGAATAATTTTTAAAATGAGAAGTACCTTGATTCAACTTTCTGTTTACTTAGTCTTGGATTTGGTGCATTTGTAATACACACTATTAAAAAGAAGGCATGCCAGCATTTAAAGCAGAAAATAGAAATTCATGTAACATTATTTCCTGACAAATGTGTTCCCTTAAAAAAATAAAGTCCACAAATTCACCTTCCTAGAACACACCACAACATAGCTTTTGAATTATTAGCGATTATGCTTAGATTTTCCTTGACTTTCTTGTCTAACTTTACCATTTATTCTGACCTTTATTATAGGTCATAAATTAAACCTTCCTAAATTCCACAATTATTCCTTGAACACCTTCTATGCACTAAGCACTGGAACTATGAATTAAGAGTATGGTATGGTTTAGCTAAAAAAAAAAAAAAAAAAAAAAAAAAAAAAAAAAAAAGATAAAGCAATCATTTTAACATTTCATGTTCTGTCTTTTCACAAAGGTGCATCTATTTCCATAAAGTCTTCATAAATGTAGGTACAATAAATTCAAGCCTTTCTAATTCAGATTCTATTATATGGATTGTGTTGAAGTTTACCTAATAGTTTTGTTCTAATCAACTTAAATAGGTTGTTAGGTAATAGAATAGTGTAATCCAAATTATAATTGACTATGTTTAGCTTTAAGCATTCTATGAATCTATAAGTATATGCTAACTTAAATTCTTTTTCAATATGTTTTCTTTGAAGCAACTAAATCAGTACAGATTCTTGTTTAAAACTGTATTTACTTTCAGAATAGTTTTAACATCCAAAATTCTATTCTTAAGGTATGATTTGATATTTTATTAAACTCTAATTTCCTTTTCTAAATTATAAGAAGATCAGTTACAAATCTACTTTTGTAAACCATGAAAGTTGTTCCAGGTTATTATCTGAATTATGGGAATTGCTTCTGTCTGTACAGGAGATTAGTCAGCAAGAGGAGGCTGAGCTGTCACAATGCACATTGCTATAAAAGGGATGCACAAAGAATACTTGGAGGACTAGGTATTACATGTGACCAGGACTACCCAAAATTTCATTAACTTAAGATGGAAATAAAATGAGACCAAATAAAACAAAATAAATAAAATCTCCCAGCATATTTAGCTCTCTCATTTTTAAGGCTACAAAACCTAAAAATAGATGGAGTTTCACCATTGCTCTTTTATTCAAACACAGAGATTACCAGAAAAAAAGATTATTTTCAAAGTCAGTTCTCTGAAAGCATTAAGTTGAACATGAACAACAAAAAAGGAATTTTTCAAAGGTTCTCAGTTGTTCGTACGTTGATTTATTCAGTATGAATGAGTGCTTAAGTATCCACTATCTACAAACTATTGTGCTGGGCAAGATGAAGTACATGACGGCAGAAAACTGCTGTATACCAGCATGGAGCTACATGTTTTCCCTCGTTCTTTTGTGTATAACTCATATATTAATAATGTGAAGTCATTATTGTTTTTACCCCAATTTAGTAAATAACGAAGGAAGAACTATAGGATAATTAACATGTTTAAAGGTCCTTAAACAAGCTTTAAATTTAAATTGGGATTCAAATTCTGGTATCCTGATTTGCAGTACCAGCATTCCTTCTTTTTTTTTTTTTGAGACAGAGTCTCACTCTGTCGCCCAGGCTGGAGTGCCGTGGAGCCATCTCGGCTCACTGCAAGCTCCGCCTCCTGGGTTCATGCCATTCTCCTGCCTCAGCCTCGCTGGTAGCTGGGACTACAGGCGCCGCCACCACGCCTGACTAATTTTTTGTATTTTTAGTAGAGACGGGGTTTCACCGCATTAGCCAGGATGGTCTCGATCTCCTGACCTCGTGATCCTCACGCCTTGGCCTCCCAAAGTGCTGGGATCGCAGGCCTGAGCCACTGGGCCCGGCCCAGCATTCTTTCTTGAACACCATACCACTGCCTACAAAGCTAAATCAAACACAGTCCCCTCTCAAAGTGCTAACATTCTAGGTCACTGTTTCTCAAGTCGTTTTACTCCATGGCCCACCACAGGCTCATAATGACAATCGAATATAATGCCAATAGCAAATATAATACTATTCTCAATTCCATTTTGATATAACATATATACAACTTAACAGAAAAGAATAATAAATATATTTCCCCTCAAAAGTATTTGAGATATTCTTTTTAAAATGATTTATAAAATTCTCTGCTTATTCTGATTGATTAGAGCTCTACTGTGCCAGCTAATGAAGGAAATGAAGAGTAAATACTTTTTTAGAAAACTTATATATACAGCATACGTCCCCACTTGCTTGGGCTACATAACAACTAATGATAAATATTAGTTTTCCTCTAAACCTCAATTCTCAGTGCTCCTTAATATATACACCCTCCTCCCTCACTTTACTACAGAATTACAGATACTCTTACTCCAGGTAAATTATTCTTTTAAAAATTATAAAAGTTATTATTCTTGAAATGACCCCCCCCTTTTTTTTGAGATGGACTCTCACTCTGTCGCCCAGGTTGGAGTGCAGTGGCACGATCTTGGCTCACTGCAACCTCCACCTCCCGGGTTCAAGGGAATCTCCTGCCTCAGCCTCCCGAGTAGCTGGGACTACAGGGCATGCCACCATTTTTTGTATTTTTAGTAGAGATGGGTTTTCATCGTGTTAGCCAGGATGGTCTCGATCTCCTGACCTCGTGATCCACCCACTTCGGCCTCCCAAAGTGCTGGGATTATAGGCGTGAACCACTGCGCACCACCAAAACTAGTCAGTTTTTAAAGGACCAGCTCAAATTCTGCCTGACTTACTCTGATCATGGCAGATTCCTAGACTTTCCTATTTTTTAAAGTGGGACATCCCTTGTTATTGAGCATTTATAATGAGCCAAATGTAGTTCTTTCTAATAGAAGGCTGCCTAAGGGTGAAGCTAGACATATGATGCAATACAATGTGACAAGTATTGTAGCAGGGTATGGAGTAAAATACTAGGAGAATGCAGAGTTGAGAGTATTAGCACTGCTTGTGGGGATTCAAATAAACTTTCAGAGAGGAAACCCAAGTCCCATCTGCCCCACCTTCTCTTCCTAAGTTTATCTTCCATAAGACTCTTTGTATACCAAACATTCTATCCAAATGCATTTACTGCTATTCCCTAAACATACTTCTTCATGTCTGGACTCTTGCCTTTGTTCTTCCTCTTCCTTTTATCTACAATTTCTCTTTCTCATCTTCCCAGGTTGAACTCATGTTTACCTTTCAAAATGTGGTAGAACTCTGTCATGAATACCTGGAAATTCTACCTGCTTACTCTGATCATGGCAGATTCTTAGACTTTCCTATTTTTTAATACCTGGTTATTCCTTTCAACCATAAACAACCTTTCCCTCCTCTGAACTTTTAAAATAAGATTTTATTATAAGAATTTTTCTCATAAATCTCAACTTTTAAATAAAATTAATTTTAATGTCTTTGAAAACTGTCAACTTCTTAAAAACAATTTGATCCTATCCATTCTTATAATTATTTTAAAGTATATTTTTGTAAAAAAGAGAACATGGCAAGCATCCTGTACAGATTCTATCATGAGTTTGAACACAGTAGGTGTTTGTTTATAAAACAGCTTTACTGATGTATGATTGACAGACAATAAAAGGTGCATATTTAAAGTATTTGACCTCATAGGTTTTTGCACCTATGAAGCCATCATCACAATTAAAATAATGAACAATGCATCAGCCCCAAAAGTTTTCTCGTGCCCTTTGTAGTACCTCCCTGCACAACCACCACCCCTACAACCCTAGGCATACACTGATCTGGTTTTTGTTTTGTTTTTTTTGAGATGAGTATCGCTCTGTCACCCAGGCTGGAGTGCAGTGGCGCAATCTTGGCTCACTGCAAGCTCCGCCTTCTGGGTTCACGCCATTCTCCTGCCTCAGCCTCCAAGTAGCTGGGACTACAGGCACCCGCGACCACACACGGCTAATTTTTTGTATTTTTAGTAGAGACGGAGTTTCACTGTGTTAACCAGGATGGTCTCGATCTCCTGACCTCGTGATCCGCCCACCTCGGCCTCCCAAAGTGCTGGGCTTACAGGCGTGAGCCACTGCGCCCAGCCACTGATCTATTTCTAATACATTAGTTTGCATTTATTAAATTTTATATAAATATAGGCATATGTGCTCTTTTGTGTCCAATTTCACTCAGCATATTTTGAGATTTTTTTTCCAAAATAATGTACCAATATTTTTTTCAGCACCATTTGTTGAAAGACTGTCATCTTTCCTCTAGTAAATTGCCTTTAGGTATTTCCCTATATATGTTGGAGTCTATTTCTGGACTCTCTAAACTGTTCCCTTGATCTATTTGTCTATGTTTACACCAATACTACATCATCTAGATTACTGTAGCTATATTTATTGAAAAGGGTAGTGTTAGGTTCTAATTTATACTTTTCCAAAGTTGTTTTGGTTATTCTTAGTCATTTGCATTTCCATGTGACTTTTATGATGAGGTAGTCAATTTCTACAAAAGAAAGCTGAATCTCAACCTGGGGAGAAATGACATATTAACAACATTCACTCTTGCATCCCATGAATACAGTGTCTTTCTCCATTTATTTAGGTCTTCTCTAGTTTCTCTCAGCGTGTTTTGTAGTTGTGCACATACATCTCCTTAACACATTAAAAAAAAAAAGATTTACCCCTAATTCTTTTATATGTTAGATATTATTGTAATTTATATTTTTATTAAATTTTAGTTTCTGATTATTCCTTCCCGACGCATAGAAATACAATTTATTTTTATATATTGATCTTGTACCCTGTAAACTTACAGAATTACGTTAGTTTGAGTAGCTGTTTTGTAGATAACATTGTATTTTAAATATAGGATCATGTCATCTCTATATAAATAAGGTTTTACTTATTTGCTAATTAGAATGCTCTAATTGTCTTATCTTGCCTATTGTACTTGCTGGGAGAAATATATGCACACACACACACACAATTAAATAGAGGTGGCAAAAATGAACATCCTTGTTTTGTTTTCTAATTTTAGGGGGAAAGCATTCAGTTTTTCAGCATTAGGTATTGTTATGGGCTAAATTGTTTCCTCTCCAAATTCACATGTTGGAGTCCCAAACCCCAGTACTTCAGTATGTAACTGTATTTGAAGATAAAGTTTTTAAATAGGTAATTAAGTTAAGATGAGGTCTTTAGAATGGGTACTAGTCCATTATGATTGGTGTCCTTACAGGAGGTGAAAATTTTGGACACAGACACGCACAGGCACAGAAGACAAACCATGTGAAGACAAAGGGAGATGATGGCCACCTAAAAGCCGAGGAGAGAGGCCTCAGTATGAAGTCAACCCTAAAGACACCTTTAACTCAGACTGTAGCCTCCAAACTGTGAGAAAATTAGTGTTGTTAAAGCCATCCCGTCTGTGTTACTTTGTTATGGCAGCCCTAGCAAACTAATACAAGTATCATGTTAGTTACATAGTTTTGTAGATACCTTTATCAGGTTAAGAACATTCCTTCTCTTCTTACTTTGCTGTTTGCTGGGAGTTTTTAATGGGAATTGATATTAAATTTTGTTAATTATATTTCCCTATAGAAATTATCCAAAACATTTCTTTCTTTTCTTTTTCCCTTTTTTTTTTTTTAAATTTTTATTTTTTAAGACAAGGTCTGGCTCTGTCACCCAGGACAGAGTGCAGTGGCACAATTTTGGCTCATTGCAGCCTCAACCTCCTGAACTCAAGCAATCCTCCCATCTCAGCCTCAAAAGTAGTTGGGGAATACAGGCATGCACCACTGGCCTGGCTCATTTTTGTATTTTTTTCTTTTTCTTTTTCTTTTTGTAGAGTCAGGGCTTTGCCATGTTGCCTCGGCTAGTCTTGCAATCCCCAGCTCAGGCGATCCACCTGCTTCAGCCTCCCAAATAAAAAATATTTTTTATTTTAGTTTGCTATTAATTACATTGATTAACTTTTGAATTTTAAGTCATCCTTGCATTATTGGGATAGCTATCATTCTGTCGTGATATATTATCATTTTGATTTGCTAATATTTTATTAAGAATATTTGCATCTATGTTTATCAAAGACATTGGTTGGTAGTATACTACTTCATATATAGAATGAAAACCTCACAATAATATACTATTTTCTCTCCTGATCTCCTGGCATATATTCTACTTTTATATATGTTGCAAACCTCACACTACTTTGCCATTATTTTTTCTTCAATAGTTAATTATCTTTAAAATAGATTTAGATAGTAGGAAAAACTTCATATAGTAATATATATACATATATGTGAAATATATTACATACATAATTAAAATATATACATATATGTTATATATACTATATGTAATATATATGTGTGTGTGTATATATATAAAACAGTTGAAATTTTAAAAAGGAAGCAAAATTAGCCTGCACTACAGAATTTTTATAGAGCTATTTTAGTATGCTTTTATTTTTTCTCTTTTCTTTAAAAAGTCATCTTCTGAGAAACAGATCTTTATGAGTCATTAACACCAAGACTAGTCTTCTTCATCTGGTACACAGCCAAAGAAGTACTGATTTATTTTTATAAGAAATAGTAACAGCAACAATAATAATAGTTACCATTTAATGAATGGTTTTCATGTGCCAGGTACTGTGCTAAAGGCCCTAGAGATATTATTTCATCATATTTAAATAATCTGTGCAATTTAGAGATCACTGCTCTTTTATTTCATAGTGAAGGAAACTGAGGCTTAATAAAAGTAAATACGTTTGCCAAGGACACAGACCTAAGGAAAGACTATTTCTTTTTTCCTGCTTAATTATGCTTGGTAGAGATTGCCTGGATCATGTGCCACTTGGAATAATGCCATACTTAGTTTCTTGCATTTTCTGTATCTTTTCTTCATTACCTTGTGCTCACATAGCATGTTTACGTTCTTTTTTTTTTTTCTGGGCTAGCATCTTTTTCACTAGTGTTTCTACTCTGTCCCTTAAGAGAATATTTAATTGTCAGGAATGTTCTGTCAATTCCAAATCTTAACATTTGCTGTTATTGATAGCATCTTGCTTAACATTACAGCTCTTACCACTGATGTCACACAGCTATACCTAAGATACAACAGACTCAGGACTTGAGCCAAGTTTGTTGACTTCAAAGCCTGTGCTTCTAACCACTTTTAATACTTAAAATAACCACTTAAAATGATGCTAGCATGTACTCCAAAAATCACTAAAGCCACATACTCATACTTCCTGCTTGTATAGGAGATTCTCTAGAAGTATATAAAGTCTTTTTATTTGAAGGAAGAACAACGAGTGCAAAGGCTGGCTGAAATATCAAGCTGAAACATCAAGATCATTTAAATATTACAAAGTTTGAACTAAATTTTACATGTAGACTTAGATTTTCAAAGTTACATTTCTTAGTTCTGTAATGATAGTTTACGAATGCCGTGGAAACAAAAATGTCTCTATAACTGGAGTGAACATAATTAAATTATTTACATAGATAGCACACTGAGGTTTGCATTCTACTACTTTACTGATGGTACTGAGTCATTACTCAGAAAATTCAGATTTTAGATAATTTTGTTGTTGTTATTATTGTTGTTGAACAATTAACTTGTGATAAAACTATGTTCATTTTTTCATTTTATTTTGGTAGTGGATACATGGCCAGAATCTGAATACAACAGATACATGGTCTGAATATAATTCAGACTCTACAGTCACTTCAAAATTGTACAATAAACTTATTTGAAATATATAGTGGGAAATTGCTGTTTTTGCTTCATAAGTTATCAATTGAAAATATTTCGATTCAACTTCTCATGGAATTCCTTGGACTTAGATAAGCATACATATAAGCTGGAAAGGAAACCTTGTTAGATAGAATTGAAGAGAAACTGAGCAAGACTAATAGAATTCTATAGAAATCTAACAATAGTGTTTATTAACTCACAGGCCATAGCCTAACCTTACTGTGCAAAGTCCAAAGTTTATACTTTCTCTGCCTGACAACATAAAAGAAATTAATGTATTTTTCTAAGTGGAGTGACATTAGATGTTTCTTAAAAATTAAAAAAAATTATTATTCCTTCCCATTTCACATCGAGGATATGATTGCTTGTCCTTAATTATTGAGAGAGTTATCATTTCCCTGCTACGTACACCTATATTTTTAACTACAAAGCACAATTCCCAAATATTTCATCCAATGTAAAGTTGACAGAGAAGCCAACATCAAGGTTACTTTTATTGCATAATTGCTTTAGTTAGAACACTTTCCCAAGTACAAAAGTGTTGCATGATCTATAAAAAGATAAAAAAAGAGGGAGAAGGTATTTCAATATGAGAGCATTTTACAAATCAGATTATCTTTTCATTCCTTTATCTAATTATTCAGAACTGGTGAGTTAGTAGCTGCTGCTTTTTAGGCATGCCATGCTATCAAACCAAGATAGAACATTATCAGTAAAAATGTTTGAACAAAATCCTAAGGGACATATAAAGGAAGTCACTTTATGAAAAATGTAACTGCTTTTCAACATGTTTACCTTTTCTTGTACTTGCCCAAATTATGTCTATGATGCATTACTTATAAACAGGAAGTCTAAAAAGTATAAACATTTGATATATTTGTGCATATGTTGCATTTTCTTTTATAATTTCTATTCCCAGCATAATTCAGTTTAGGCCAAAATGTTAAGTTTAGTCGTGATTTTATATTTCCTTAGGTTAACTTGAGACATGTAAACAAGCAAATTATTTATGTGCTATATAATCCTCTACCTACTAGGACATTTACTTAATAGTAGTTTTGTGGCTTAGGAAGCAGAGTAATCAGAGTGAATTAATGGTACACACTGGTTGCTCTATGTTTCTGATTTGCTTTGGACTGAATCTTTATGTTGCTCAAGCGTTGTTTCTGCTGTTTAGCAGTTGCCTAAGTTCATATGTTGGAGCCTAATCCCCAGAGTGATGGTATTTGGAGATGGGGCCTTTATTTGGGAGCTATTTAGGTCATGACAGTGAAGCCCTCATGACCGAGATTCCATCAACATATATATTCTGTGTGCTTGCCACATGCCTGATTCCAGAGCCAAGGTTCTGTTATTTTAAATCACATTCTATTTCAGGTTGAGGGTTATTTTGAGAAGGCCTGGGATGTATGAATAAACAAACATATACAAGACTCTCTGCTTTGGGGTAGCAGGCAAGAAGTATAGACAATAAAATATATAGGTCTTTGGCATATAAAATTGGGAAAGGCATTATTTTCAGATAGAAAGCAAGAAAAATATTATGATTTTGGTTTATTTGCTCATAAATGAGGAATAAATGTGTCTGAGTCAGTTCGGGCTGTTATGACAAATATTATTATAGAGACTGGGTAGCTTAAACAACAAACATTTATCATGGTTCTAGAGAATGGAAAGTCCAAGATCAAAGTGCCAGAAGATCTGGTGTCTGGTGAGAACCCGCTTCCTGGTTTGCAGATGGTCATCGTCTCATTGTGTCCTTACATGGCAGAGAACACAGAGAAAAAAAGCGAGCTCTCTCTGTTCTTTTCTTCTAAGTGCACAAATCTCGGTCATGAGGGCTTCACTGTCATGACCCAATTAGCTCCCAAATAAAGGCCCCATCTCCAAATACCATCATTCTGGGGATTAGGCTCTGACATATGAACTTAGGCAACTGCTACACAGAAGAAACAATGCTTGAGCAACATAAAGATTCAGCCCAAAGCAAATCAGAAACACAGAGCAACCAGTGTGTACCATTAATTTACTCTAATTAGTTACTCTGCTTCCTAAGCCACAAAACCACTATTAAGTAAATATCCTAGTAGGTAGGGGATTATATAGCACATAAATAATTTACTTGTTTACATGTCTCAAGTTAACCTAAGAAATATAAAATCACGACTAAACTTAACATTTTGGCCTAAATTGAATTATACTAGGAATAGAGATAATAAAAGAAAATGCAACATATGCACAAATATATCAAATGCTTATACTTTTTACACTTTATGTTTATAGGTAATGCATCATAGTCATAATTTGGGCAAGTACAAGAAAAGGTAAAGATGTTGAAAAGCAGTTACATTTTTCATAAAGTGACTTCCTTTATATGTCTTTAGGATTTTGTTCAAACATTTTTACTGATAATGTTCTATCTTGGTTTGATAGCATGGCATGCCTAAAAAGCAGCAGCTACTAACTCACCAGTTCTGCCTTTTCATATCTCGTACAACTATTTTAAAAAGTGAATTAGTATTTTCTAACATATAATAGAAAATATGCTACCCCATAGAGATCCAACATTTAGTGAGCACATATATATGAATCAAAGCATTAGCAAAGTGCTTTAAGGGATACTAAATTTCATCCCCCACTCTCACCCACAGGCTTTTTAATCTTTATAAATAGGATGTTAAAAAAAAAAAAAAAAAAAAAAGCAAGGCTGGGAAAAGCAGCCTGATATTTTACACAAGGTTTTACATAACATATGGATATCTAATATATTTTGTTATCATTAAAAAGCCACGTTAGCTGAGTTACCACTTAGTTACCTTAATATTTGTTTAAATATAGAAAGTACTTTTAAATTACTATTGGTAATTATTTGATCAGTCAGTTGACATAGTTAAAATAAAGGAGTATAGCAGAAATTTGATTAACATTTAAAAATAAAACACATGCCTATAGGTCTTTAAAGAAAACAGTTCTTATCTTTTATCTAGATTTTTAAGGAATGAAAACTGAAATAAATTTCCTACAACCATTACCATACTCTTATGCTGTTCTTTGCACCATTTCCCCTTTAAGAATTATGCAAGAAAATTATAACAATTATTACAAAGAAATGGCATACATTAGTTTTATAATCATTCTCAATTCAAACTTTTACTTCAAATTAAATTAAATACCTAAAAATTTTTATATGTTTTAAACTTTGAATTGTTTTCTGCAAGAGCTGTTTTTATTTTGTGTGACTGTTAGAGAAGAAATATCAAGACATTTATGATGTGTAGGAGTCTTCATTATCTGAGTAGGTCAGTTAAAAAACAAAACAAAACAAAAAACTCCCAAACCGATAAAAATAAACTAGATCCTTCAAGAAAATCCAGTATTACCAGAATTGGAGAAATAAGCATATAAATTCTAGAACTGTCCTAAAATGAACACTGTGGGAACACTGAAGTAATATTTTGACTTAACTAAATGAGGAGGAAATCAACATTTACTGGATTCTTACAGTGGTAGGCTTTTCTGTGATTTCTACAGATAGGTTATTTCATTTGACTCCTCATAATAGTCTTATGTTATTGTCCTGTGTGATAGCAAAGGTAACAAAGGTTTCACAGCTAACCAATGACAAAACTTGCATTGGGCCTACCCGACCTCAGCTCAGTTCTCTTTCTGCTATTCTCTGCTGTCGTTATGCTGCTTTATGAAAACTTCTGAAACTCAAGCAAGGGCTATCATGAGTTCTCTGAATTTATGGAGACACAATTGAGATTTTTTCACATGGCTTTCAAAAATATTTCTGTTAATACCAGTGTTCCCGTACACTTGGTCCAAGCTAACCAATGAACCTCACTGGTGAGTAAAACTGTGGTCTTTTCAATGAATAATTACTAAACTGGTTTTCCATTTATGTGAACACTAACATTTATATTCTCTCACTGACAAAATAGGTGACAAAACAATTATCAACAGAAAATTCAAGTGGTTATCTTAAAAAAACATGTCCTGATACAGACAATCCAGTAGCAAATAGGAAATAAAATAAAGGAGCACTGTGTAGAAGAAAACAAGGCAAATCAAGGGACAAGTCAAGATCTACATAAAAGTTCACTTCAGAATCTAAATGGCGGAAATTTTAGGGGAGATTTGAACACTTTCCACTTATTACTACCTATACAGACAGTTCACCTGAGTTTAAGTCCCAAATAGAAAATTGGGTTCTCCTAAGTCATAAAACAATATTTGGAGTAAGACAAGGACTTCTGGAAGCTCAACTGTACTTTAATCATATTACATATCCTGGATATCTATAGATCAGCCTTTCAGCAACTTCAAGTATCCAGAACGCTCCAGACGTCAAGATAGCCCATCCTGCCACACACTCCAGTGTTTATCACAACCCCCTCCCTCCATCATAAACGAAAGTTAACACAAAGGTAGTACTCTTGAACAGCAAGTAGGAAGAAAGATGAAAAGGGCACAAAGATAACTAATGGTATTCCACAATTGGCTGATCAGAAAGAAAAGAGCATGCCAACTGCCTAAGAACACCCATAGACAATCAGTTGTTTTGAATGAAGGTGAATTTTCTCTGGAGAAGTGGCAGAAATCAAAAGAAAGAGAAAACAGGGAGGTGGAGGTGGTAGCGCAGGTCATAGAGATTAGCAGTGGAGGCACTATCTTGGCAGTGGTGACAACCAGTACTAAAAAGAGAGAAAGAATTTTAAAAGTACAATGCAGACTATGGGCAAATATAAATAGTTAGTATAATGAAGTTTTGGATAGCCACACACAATTTTTATTAATTTTACATCTGTGTAGAAATTTCAGTCTTCAGTCTTTAGAGAAAATTCTTACTTCAATAATTACAAATAACTGAGCTTTATCAGTATTCCCATTGATTTGCATGAGACTATTATGGCAATTTAGCTATTGACTGGAAAAATTATTATAGCTTTATATACGGTATAATTTATGTCTTAAAAATAATATCAACTCTTTATAATTTGGATTTCATGAATTCTAAGTTCAGATTTTAAGCACTTTGAGGGCAGGGATCTTATTTATTGATGTATCTCTAGCACTGAGCATATTGGCTAAGATCTGATAATTTAATATACAGTTGGTGAATAAACATTTGTTATATGCAGTGTTCTAACTTATTTAGAAATGTTTACAAACCAATGATTTAAAATTTAAGTTTGAATTGGAGACATTCACTTATTGGTAGCCCCATTAAAAGTGATTTACTTTAACAAATACATTATTAGCTATAGTATATGTCAATTACTGATAGCCGTGGCACCTAATAAAACAGAAATTGTATTAACATAAGTAAAATGTTAGTTTTTAGGAGTAAACAGTGACAAACATAAAATAAAATTTTAGTTTCTAGGCTCTGTTTAAGTCAAGGTCAGATGGTATTAGGTTTAAAACTTTAAAATGTCAGAAAATGATTAAAATCCTACTGTCTATTTTCAAGAATCCACAATAATTACAGAAATGTCATTCACTCTTTCCTCAATAAATGGCCACAGGTATCTTCAAAACATGTATTACTTTAAAAATAATCCAGAATGCTGACTTGTCCCCAGTTCAGTTTTGGAGAACAAGCATTCTTATTACCTCTCTACAGTCCAGTTAAACTAGTTCTTCCCTAGCAGGCAGAAACTACCGAGCACTGAGTAGGGCTCTATGGAAGACATTATGGAGCAATGAAATGTTTCCTACTGGGAAAGAGTTGACCATCTAGATGCAAAAATGAGCAAATGCCATTATCAAGGCATGAGTTCCATACCAGCTTCCCTTTTGCCTATTGTTTTTATGTTTTCACCACAAATTTTATAACACAATTGCTTGTTCTGCAAAGTGGGAATGAGGATACAAACGAAGAGCGAGGCCTATCTTTGTTGAGATCAATAATATGAAATATTCAACTTTTTAAAAGTAGCCATATCATCCATAGGAAAAAGAGAGATACAGGTAACAGAAGAACATTATTTATAATTCATTTACTATTATGCAAGTTGATCAGAGATACATACTGAAGCCTAAGCACGCACTACAAGGTGCCAAGTTGAAATTTTGTTCCTCTTCAACTAAAGTACTCCCGCTACTCCAGCATCTGTGTATCACTCAATAGTTTAAGTTACTCAAGATTTTGACTCCCTTTTTTTCTTTATCCTGTGTACTTGGTTCTCAAATTCTATCAGGTATATTTTAAAAATAGTTCTTAAGGGCTGGGCGCAGAGGCTCATGCCTGTAATCCCAGCAATTTGGGAGGCCAAGGCGGGTGAATCACCTGAGGTCAGGAGTTCGAGACCAGCCTGACCAACAGGGCGAAATCCTGTCTTTACTAAAAATACAAAAATTAGCTGGGCGTGGTGACGGGTACCTGTAATCCCAGCTACTCGGGAGGCTGAGGCAAGAGAATCTCTTCAACTGGGGAGGCAGAAATTGCAGTGAGCTGAGATCGCCCCAATGCACTCCCGCATGGATGACAGAGCGACACTCCATCTCAAAAATAAATAAATAAAATAGTTCTTAAATATGTCCATCCCTACCCCTTTCCACTATTATTTCTCACCTAGAATACTTCCTCTCCACAGTGAACAGTGTAATTACATTGATATAAGCAATATATATACACTAAGAGAGATATACTAATATATCTTAAAGTGGGAATAAGACGTTCCTTTTCATCCAGGAGATAAATGCAATTTAAGATGTGGCATGGTACCTTAAAATCTATCCATTGCCATATTTTTCACTGAAATGGCTACCACATTTTAGTGAATGTATCTCCACTTCTCCAACATTCAGAAACATTTAATTGTTAAGATGCTGATAGGGATCACGGACCAAGCATTGTACAAAGTTCACGTTTAACAATGCTTTATTCTGGAAATTAATGAAACTTCAGTAAAGGCATCCCTCCTTTGTCAAAGAAACACCACATCAGAGCACTCTGTACTGTACTGGGTGACTTCCAAAGAGTAAATGCAACATAGTCCATTTTAAAATAAGAGGGTTGGGCTGGATGAAATGTAATATACCTTGTCTTACAGCTCTAACATTCTATAATTTTATTTTTTATTTTTTGCTTCTTTCTGGCTTATCATTCAAAAGCATTTCAGAATACTTGCATCAGACTCTAACCAAATCTAGCCATTATGAGAAAGGGCACCCTGTTACGCAAAAAGCCCCTAGAGAATTTCACTGTAGTGGGAAGGTGATGTCCTCTCTATATTTCCCACCACCTGTCCTTTCGGTAACCTATTTCGGAACTTGCTCTTCCATTTATTACTTCTAACATCTATATCTATAATGTTTCTTACTAATTCCCCATTAATTTTTAATTTTATAGTCATTAAGAGGAATACATGTACTACATGATTTGCAAGATAGAATAGTTTTATAAGGTTATAACAGAAAGGTTATTAAAACAACTGCTACCTGGGATTTCCCTTTATCATCACCTTAAAAATTTTTTAGATGGAAGTTTAACATTCACACAGTAGGGTGCACTCACCTTAAATTATAGTTAAAGTTTACACACAGACCCATATAAAGTATAGACCCATATAAAGTATAGACCCATGTAACCACAAACAAGATCAAGGTATAGAACTTTTCTAACACCTTGCAAGGCTCACTCATTACCCTGAAACCTAAAGTATTCTTGCATCATCATCATTAATTTTGCCCATTCATGAACTTCATATAAATGGAACCATGTAGTATGTGCTATTTCATGCCTGGTTTCTCTTAACAAGTATCTGTGGGATTAACTCATATTGTTACACGTAGCAACACTTCACTTTTTATTGTTGTATAGCATTCCATTGAATGAATACATGAAAATGTACCCATTCTACTTCTGATGGACACTTGAGTTGTTTACTATTTCAGGCTAGTATTAATAAAGCTGCAATAAATATTTTATACCCAGATGGCCCCTAATTTATGATGTCTGACTTACAATTTTCTGACTTCATGATGGTGCAAAAGTGATACATATTCAGTAGAAACTCTACTTGGAGTACTCATACAACCATTCTGTTTTCCGCTTTCAGTATAATACTTAATTACATGAGAGGTTAAACACTTTATTATAAAATAGACTTTGTGTTAGATGATTTTGTGCAACTGTAGGCTAATGTAAGTGTCAGAGCTTGTTTAAGGTAGGTTAGGTTAAGCTATGATGTTTGATAGGTAAGGTATAGTGAATGCATTTTAAACTTATTATAGGTTTCTTGGGATGTAACCCCATTGTAAGTCAAGGACAATCCCTACTTGTTTTCTATACGACATTTCTCTTGGGTATTTACCTAGGAATAAAGTTGAAGGGTCATAGGATACCATGTGTTTATTCGTTTAGCAGATATTCCTACTGGTAACACTTACGTTATCCACTGGTAGTTCTTCTTAATTTTAGTCATTCTAGTCGGTGAACAGTTGTATGTCATTGTGGTATACAACATATTTCAATGTCCTTTAACTTAGGTTCTACGGTCACCCAAGGCCAAGTGCCAAGATAACTTTTTAGTCCTCATCCGACTCGCACTGCTTGGTATTTTATATTATTGACCATGTCCTCTTTCTTTATACTTGCTCCTAGCTCACCTCCTTATAAAACATAAAGATTTCAGACTTTGGAAGCAGAGTCCTGGATTCAAATTCTAATATCACCTAGTAACTAACAGAATAATGTCACGGAAGTTACTTAACTTTCTGAACTTCATTAATGATAGCTTTAAAATCAAGTTAATTATATTTACCTTGTGGAGTAGCTGTGTAGAATAAGTTATAATTCATTTAGTATGTCTCAAACATTTCTGCTGAAGCACCTCTGTAAGGAAAGGATATGAATGTCCGAGTTCTCCTAGGAAGTCTGGGCTATATCTTTGCCAAAGACTTATTTTGTATGTATGTGTGAATGTGTGTGTCACATTGAATCTTTTAAAACTCATTTGCATTTTATAATACTTGTTGCTTTCTCGATATGTTTATTTAAACTATATATTAATGTCATTATGCCATAAAATAACATCAATGATTGATGATATAGGAAGATAGGACACGTGGGTTCTCATTTCACTCTGAAAAATTATTCTCTGGGTCTGGAGGATAAACATACCTTTGTTTGATAAGACTTTTAGGCACAGTGCCTGTACTGACCTTCCTCACCCTATTTCAGGACCTGCTTTCTCTTCCTCCTACTTCCCTTAAATATTGGTGTTCTGGGCCTTCTTTCATATGTCTTTTATATCCCCACTTTCATCCACCAATACTCTAATGCCGCCTACACCTGCATTTTAGCTTCAATTTCTTCCTCAGAATTATGTCAACATTTAAAATAATCCACCCATCAAATATTTCATGATGAAAACATAAAAAAATTACAACAAAAGCAAAAATTGAAAAATGGGATCTACTTAAACTAAACCCTACAGAATGGGAGAAAATTTTTGCAAACTATCCATCTGACAAAGATGTAATATCCAGAAACTACAAGGAACTTGAATAAATTTACAAGAAAAAGACAACCCCGTTACAAAGTGAGCAAAGGACATGAACAGACAGTTCTCAAAAGAAGACATTTATGTGGCCAACAAACATATGAAGAACAAGCTCGACATCACTGCCTGTTAGAAAAGTGCAAATCAAAATCACAGTGAGATACCGTCTCATGCCAGTCAGAATGGCAATTATTAAAAAGTCAAGAAACAACCAATGCTGGCGAGGCTATGGAGAAACAGGAACACTTTTGCACTGTTAGTAGGAATGTAAATTAGTTCAATCATTGTGGAAGACAGTGTGGTGATTCCTCGAAGACCTAGAACCAGAAATACCATCAGAACCAGCAATCCCATTTTTGGGTATATGTTCTTAGGAATATAAATCATTCTATTATATAGATACATGCATGCACATGTTCACTGCAGCACTATTCACAATTGCAAAGACATGGAATCAACCCAAATGTCCATCAATGATAGACTGGATAAAGAAACTGTGGTACATATACACCATGGAATACTATGCAGCCATAAAAAGGAATGAGATCATGTCCTTTTCGGGGACATGGATGTAGCTAGAAGCCATTATCCTCAGCAAACTAACACAGGGACAGAAAACCAAACACCTCATGTTCTCACCTACAAATGGGAACTGAACAATGAGAACACATGGACACAAGGAGGGGAAAAACACACACTGGGGCCTGTTGTGCGGGAGGACTTGGGGGAGGGAGAGCATCAGGATAAATAGCTAATGCATGTTGGGCTTAATACCTAGATGATGGGTTGATAAGTGTAGCAAACCACCACAGCACGCATTTACCTATGTAACAAATCTGCATGTCCTGCACATGTATCCTGAAACTTAAAATTAAATAAAAAAAAAATCCAGTCAATAAGTATAGCCACACAGATACTGCAAAATAATGATGTTCAAATCTCAATTCATTATATTATCTTTTACCAAAGTTCTACCTGTCCATCTCCACTTAATGGAGTGATTCTTACAATGTAATTAAGAAGCCTTACCATGATCTTGCAATGCCCTATATGATCTTGCCCTATCTACTCTGTCACTTCATCATCTATACCGTTGTGCCTATTACTCACTCAGCTGCGGCACTGCAGTCTCTTTTCATTTTCCTGAACAAACCAAGCTCTTTCTTGTTTTAGATTCTTTGCACATACTCTTCCCTTTGCCTGGGATATTCTCCTTCTAGGTGACTCCTGTCCATCTTATTTGTCTGAGTTCAAATGTCATTTCCTTTGGAAGACAATCCTTGATCATACTCCTAGTATTACTTTTTATTGTATCAGTCTGCTAATTGTCCCTCCCTCCCTCCTTTTCTTTTCTTTTCTTTTTTTTTTTTTGAGAAAGGGTCTCACTCTGTCACCCAGGCTAGATAGAGTGCAGTGGCAGGATCTTGTCTCACTGCAACCTCGACCGCCTAGCTTTTAGATATCAAAAATAACCCAGGCATTGAATATATAGAAATAAATAAAACAGATTTAAAGCTTGCCTTCATAGAATTCCCATGTTAGAAAGATAAACCAACAAATTAATGTATAACTACAAATATAGTAAATACAATAAAGATAATTTTAAAACGGGATTGGTACTGGGTTGAATAGTGCCCCCCCGACACACACACCTCAATTCATGTATACCTGGAACTTTAGAAGTTGACTTTATTTGGACATAGCATCTTTGCAGATGTCATTAGTTAAAATGAGGTCTTGCAGAATTGAGGTGGGCTCTAAATCCAATGACTGATATTCTTATAGGAAGGCCACATGAAGAGACCCAGACACACACAGGGAAGAAAGCCATGTGACCACAAAGGAAGGGGTAGGAGTGTTGCAGCTGCAAGCCAAGGCACACTAAGGATTGCCGGGAACCATCAGCAGCTGGAAGGAGGCCAGGAAGGATTCTTCTCTAAGTTTTAGATGAATTAGCTGCTGGAAATATCTTGAATTTGGACATGTAACCACCAGTTTGTGGTAAATTTGTTACCTTAGCCCAAGGAAACTGATAGAAGCTCCACTTTAGATGGGAAAGTCATGGAAGGCCTCTCTGAGAAAGTGACATTTTAGCTGTGATCTTAAGGACAAGAAAGTGACAGTCAGGTAAAGGTGAAGAGAGATTTTGCAGGTCGGGAAACACAGCATGTGCCACAGCGCCAAGATGACGAAGAATTTGCCAGGTTCAAGGTGTGTGTGATTTGTCCAAGGTCATAAGGCCAGGAAGTAGCAAAATTGGGACTTGGTTCCAAGTCTTCTGATTGTAAGATGAGTGGTTAAAGCTTTTCCCACTACACCCCACATCTCAGAATAACCTTAAGAACTAACCCACCCACCCACCCACCCCTCACTGTTCAATTTTCTGAGCAATTACAGGTGAAGCTGTAGAGACACCACTACCAGTTAGAGGCAGGTGGTGCAGATATTGTGGACAAAGAATACTTTTATGAGAGACAGGGGAAGTCCAGCTGTAAGTAACTACAATCTGTCCCCCCAGCCAAAGCATCCTAGAGAACACATGTGACAGCCAGTTTAATCAGTCATCAAGTCTTGCTGATTACTTATTTAAATGTCTTCCTAACCCCTAATTGTAGAAGGGGCAGAAAAGGCTTCCTGGAGTCTATGGCTTGGGTCCACAGGTATTCTCCATTCAAAATCACCAATAGGTAACCACTGTGATAACCTTCCTAAAGTATTCATCATTATCTCTGGCCTGACTAAAAAGCTCTAAGACTTCTTTTTCCTACACAGTTATGGGTGTAGTTTAAAATCTGTGTCAATATAGGTTTTGTTTGATTTGCTTAGTGTTTTAAAAATCCAGGTATTTCACATAATAGTTCATATAATCAATTTCTCTTGAAAAATAAGAAGTCCTTGCCATAAGGAATGATTAGGTGGAGGTAAATAATGGCTTCCTCTTAGGGCACATATTCATCTGTTACCACCCCTTCTGCCAGTCCCTAGAGCCTTGATGAAGTAGCTTCTCTGGCCCCAGAAGGCACTTGGGTTTTTAGGCCCTGATCTATAAAAAGATTAACTTTACATTCTTTAACCTGACCCCACTGTATCTGTACACTCAAGCTTCTCACTAGTCTCAAACTCAGAACCCGCTATTAACCCTGAGAAACTCTCCAATCTTCCATAACTATTTCATACTATTCCCCCTCCTCTCTCCTTTCAGCCAATGGGACCCCTCTTCCAGGGAATAACTCGAGTTATAGCCTTTTCCAAATACATCTAGTCCACTATTTTTCCAGAATTAACTCCTTACTGTGTCTGCTACTTAAGGGTTTTCTTAATTGATTACTACTTGGCATTGTTAGTTTACTGTCCAGTATGTAAGTTTCTTCAAAGATTATGGGATCATCATTAACTCACCTGCTATCATCTTAGCACTTTGCAGCTACAGTACAGATTAGCTTTGGCCAATGTATGGTGTCAATGAGTGAACAACTAAGAAAAAGTGGCTAGTTAACAATGCAAATTATTCACTTTTGGTTTAGATAAGATAGGCTTCTTGTAGACCCTCTAATTTCTGGACAGTTCCACCCCATGGGTATCTACCAAAGAGTTAGGAAGAATAAAGAAGAACATGGTTTTCTTGCAAATTGCTCTAATATAAGCCTTTGTGAGAAGAAAAACTGAAACCAATGTCTAAGATAAGATTATTAGATCATTCAGGCTTTTCATGACTACAATTACCATGGAAAATTTAAAATCAATTGTATCATCACATTTTGACTTCCAAAGTCATTACAATATTATGAGTTAATTCTGGATAGCATCTACTAAATGAAACGTCAACATACACTTCTAACTTAGCTGTGGGTTTTATTTCATATGCACCTGAACTCAGCTGGTGAGAATCTACCCTTAAGTTGCTGAATCTTTAAATTCCTAAGGATGTCTGCATGGCAGAGTGTTTGTGTTAAACATTTCTCCCAGTTTTGTCTCCAGTCCCTGTATTTTTGGTTGGGGGATGGGGTTGGCAATGACTTCTATAGTGAAAAACCATCCAGCAGGTTTTAAATAGTTTTGGATTGCTGCCTAGTAGTAGTAAACCCTGAAATTAATGAGACAGAACTGATTTGAGAATGATGAGCTTGAAAGATACCAGAAGCCCTATAATCACCTTCTTGCCCACTCAATTTAACTCATTCTTAAAAGTCATTCTCATTTTTAAAAATGGCTATTTGTATTTTAAATGTTCACAAGACTGATCATATAATGTTACCCAATTTGATTGCCTTTACTTAAGAAAGTCTTTTGTGACTTTGATTTTCACTAGGTGTTATAAAAGATATCCTGTCTCAATTTATTTAGAGCAAATAGAGTTTCTTTATGCACATTCTACAATATCATAACTAGATATCATTTTGAAGGAGTTTTATTTGTTTTGGATGGTGTTTTCTGCCTAGACTTTTTTTTTTTTTTTTAAAGTAATTTTCCTTGCCACGATCTTAGAAATTCTCTAGAAGCTGGTTTTGTTTTCATTTTTTTCTCAGGAAATGTCCAAAACTAAGGATGCTATTTTACCAATGTCCACGTTCAATTCTAAATGGGAGGGGGAAAAAAGGCAAATCCCAGGAGGAGAAATGCAGAAAGCACTGCTGTAGCACCAACAGCTATTTCTGTGTCTCCTTCACAGAAGAATAAGAAGTTTGTGAAAACATTAGGCCTATAACCACATAGTTATATTACATCCTCTAAATGGCCTTTACAGTGAACCTGAGAAATGAGGCAGTGGCTGAATGTAATTCCCCTCTGAGTGTGAATGCTCCTCCTTCCCGCGCTGGTCCCACCTCTTTTCTCTCTGCCATTACTAACTAGTGCCGGTTCAAACTGGCTGGCTCCAGCCTTTGCAGCATCCTTTCTCTCCTTCTGTGGGCTTTTGTTTGAGTTAGAACAGAGCAAGCTTTTTGCTTCCATGTAGTTTGTGAAATTAATCCACAAACTAGAAAACATCACAGTATATCACTCAATAATTTATTATTGATCTGGTTACCTGAAAAAAAAATTAATCTAAGGTAAATGTAACTGCATGTTTATTTATTGTCATATATATTTGCATTTCATCTATTTTCCTAGCTCTGGTAGTTCAATAGCTTTTATCCCTTGGCTAGTTGTAAGTCATTCTGTATAATTGTTCTGTTTGCTGCTTATGAGGTTCTAAAGAAATAAATCATTTGAAAACAATCCAAAGAAAGTTCATTCGAATATCCTAACTTTTTCTGTTTGTTTTTTTTTTTCACTAGACAGAGAGGAGGAGTAAACAGAACAGTCTTGAGTCATCCAGCAAAGGGAAAACTGGAAAATGTTGCTGATACAGTGGCATCATTTTAAGCAGTACACTAGTTTTATAATTATTTTGAACACTGAATAGTCATGCCTCTTCTGTTATAGTACCTGTGAGATGAAAAAGTATTCCAAAGCAGTTTCTGTTTTCGGAGTAAGTATATGTTATTATGAAAATTCAAAGGGGGAAAAAAAGCAGTTTAAAGGATAGAAACATTGTATTTTGATGAAACAAAAGGTAACATTATTTAGTCACACCAAACAGCTGCCACACCATATTAACTACAGTATGCCTTCTAGTGCTGAAGAACAAAATGACACCTGTTGTGAGTGAAGTTTTGGCTTCTGACGTCTGTATTTCTAGACCTGCACTATGTGACTGTGTGTGTGTTTGTGTGCATGCGTTGGAGAAGGTAGAAGAGGAACAGAGAAAAGATAAGGGTAATGTGACAGGGTCACTGACTCTTTCAGTCCAGAAATTAGAACCCTTTTATGTGCTAATATGCCCTTAACAAATTTAATGGGCTCTACTGAACTAAGGAGGCCTCTACCCCCACTGCAGAGCCTAAGATGAGTCCTGTGACTAAAACCTCTGCTAGCTACATCCTACAGCCTGCTTCCAAGCTCTTGATACATGTTTCCCTCTCTATTTTAGGAATTTTGTTTTTAGAAGCAAATTTACTCTGACAGTAGACATGGCAATGTGTACAAAATACCACCCTATTTATACCCAGTGCATATATGTTTACAATTAAACAGAGAATTGTACTGAAACTCAGCCAACTCACCTGTGTAAAGTCCCATTGCTGGCAACGGCCAAATTTGGAATAAGAAGAAGCAGCATCAAAATCACGGATGATTCATAAATTCACAGTAAATGCCAACTATACCTGGCCTTTTGACTTATCTTGGATTGTTAGTGAACACTAGACAGTAACACAGATAATATATTTTCTCTTCGTGGAATAGTTTGAACATAGAGTGTGCTCTTGTATTTCACAAAATCAAAGCAACTAATATTTTGGATAAGACAGCATCAGATTTATATCCAAGTCCTCGAAAGACAGTCAGTGAGGGGAGGTAGATTCTTAGCCTATTTACATTCCTTCCCTGAAATAACTGCAGTTCTTTTACTCCTCTGCTAGTCTACAATAAATGCTGGGAGCTGTTTACAGGAACAGTTCTTAAGAAGAAAACAAGTCGACAATGCATTTTGAAGGCCTAAGGAAAATAAGAAGACCAAGTTATGCTTGAGAAAACAAATTATTTCTGAACTACGTGAAGCTATGAGGCTAGGTAAGAATAACAGGATCATCTTACATGGAGAGCTCTAAAATGGCATCAGGTTTGAAGGACAACATATATGTGTCTAATCTCTCTTAACCTCTCCAGGAAAACAGATTATTGTCTGTTTTCCACATGAGGCCTCAGAGAATAATTGTCTAACTTACAGGGCTTTTCTAAGGTTCACATAAGAGTAGAACGAGAAAGAGTTTAAAAACCTGGAAATCACTATTCAAGTATCAGGTATTATTATTTTAAAGTCAAGTAAAAAAAAGCAATTCTGCCACCTGTACAGCATCTAAATTCCCCCTAAAAGGTTGTTTATGAATTCTAAATATTATTCCCAGATGAACAAGAGAGACTCTTTATCCTAAATTATAATTTTTTCCACATTTGCTTTCATAGTACTTTATATCCTTGTCATTTAGAGCATTTTATTCACAGTAACATTAATCCCCAAATATCTGCACAAAGCAGAAGAAATTCAAATTGCATGGAAAGTCAGCCATGAGCCTAGAGTGGAATTCACATTTCCTGACCTTCAGTTTAGTGTTCCATCTGTTAGGCCCTGGTATTTGAATAATGAACTCAAATTAACCTAATCATCACTGCTCAAAAATTCATTAATCACAGCAGCAGATCAGAGCAAAATGTGTAAGTCAGTGAAAACTAATACCATAAAACTGCTTTTAAGAGTGATTCCTCACACAGCTACCTAACTAATGAGAGAAACTCTAATCTGTATTTTGTATCTAATTAAATATGGGTCCCTTCTTTGATTATGTTTTAAAATGTGACTTTGAGGTTTAAAGTGACAATGTGCTTCCCTTTCATTGCTTTAGTTTAACTTTGTTTTCAAAGCTGGAAGAAGTGAACATGTCTTCTAAAACTGGCACCTTTGATTGATAGAGAAATAAAACAGATTATCAATCTTCTCCTGGCTTATTTTATCTTAAATCCATAACAATAACATTAGAATAACTGACAGTCTTCCACCAGCATAGATTTACTATAGAAAATAGAGAAACACAAGTATATATGTATGTGGTTAGGATTTCTTGTGGCAGTTTTCTAGAAATGTAATAAGAATAAAAGTGGCTTACCCTGGATATACTTCCTGGGTTGAAAGATAACAAAAGCAGATCCTAGAATCATCACTTTACTTTTCCTACCAATACTTTGTAAAATAAACAATCCTAGAATTATACTTTCTTCAGTGTTTCAGTGATTAATAAAAATTTTCTCTGAGCAAAGCTATTACTAACAATAAGCTGGAATGTAGGTTCCAAGAGGGTAGAGATTTTATATGATCTCTCTGCTGTCATATATCCAGAGCATAGAGGAGTGCCTGGAATATAATAGGTGCTCAATTAAATATGTGTTGAGTGAAAGGGAGAGGGGAATTAAGCAGAGGTTCTGGCTGAGGGAGCACTGTCATATCCAGACTAGATCACAGAAAGCTTTTATAGAAGTATTCATTGGGAAAGTCTTCAAGTAATATCTTTTGGCACTCAAATATTGCCAGTCTCACTGTTATCTTTTCCCTCCAAAAAACCATACTTTCCAATGTTTATGGTAGTATATTGCATTAGGAAGTAAAATATAAGTAACAGCCAAACAGTTCTAAGATTAAGCCAATCTAAATAAGAATAGCTTCAAGTGAATTCAAAGTAAACTTTTCAGAGCCATGAGTACCAACATGGATGTAAGGAAAGAAAAAGCTGCTTTTATCCTAACTGACATTAAAAACTATTGAATGACAACTCCAATAAAATTCTTTTTTTAATTTTCCCCTCTCACTCAACCAAGCTGTTTGGGACTCTCAGTTCCAGATGCACAATGAGTTCATACAGGAAAATCCACTGTAAATACATACCAATGATGGATTAAAAAAAATAAAGTTGGGGAGTAAAAATTACAGCCAAGGACAAATACAAGCAAACATTCTTGTGAACCAGAAATGGAATAAAAATCAAGACACTGGGCAGGTACAAATAAAAGACAATTAATAAAATCAACAGTTTGAACGTAAATGCACTTTAGATAAAATTAACTTCATGAAACAATCTGACAAAGGTATTAAAAGAATATGCTAACAATGGCCAGAGATTAATAAAGACAAAACCATCAATAAAAGGAATGAATTCATAAAATATACACAGTCAGAAGTGAAATAAGAATAGGTAAAGATGAAAAACACAAAGCTTAAAACTGAAAAAAATACAGTCACTGTAATTAAAAGATACAATAAATGTGATATCTTTAAACTGGGATCAAAGGGTGAATTAATGAAGGGGTAATGAAAACTGAGAAACTTACCCAGAATGTAGCACAGAAAGATAATTAAAATTATGATGTAATATTCATGCTACAGAAAAGACCTCCAACAAATCTTCCAGAAAAAGAGAATGAAGGAAATAGTAAAAGTATATGTAAAGTATTGCTGAGAATTTTCCAGAATTAAAGAAATACACAAGTCATTAGGTTGAAAGTACAAAGTACTAAGTAGAAAAAATAAGGATCAAATATGTAAGGTAAAACCGACATCAATATATATTGTAATGAAACTGGAGAATCTTAAAGTCTACTAGAAGGGGAAAATACAAATTATCTACATTAGAAAAATAGACTGACAATAAACTTCTTACTGGTTACAACAGATGGTAAGAAACAACGAAATGATATTTTCAAGGTGTTAAGGAAGTATAAGTATTAACCTAGAATTTTATACCCTGTCAACCTATTACATGATGTAAGATTGCAGGCAAAATAAAGACATTTTAGACATATTACATTTTTATCCAACATTATTAAATTAGAAATCAACAATTAAAAAGTAGCAAAAAAACCATACATTTAAGAAATTTTAAATGCACTCGTAAATTAATTCAAGGAATTAAAATAGAAATTACTAACTGTTTAGGACTAAATGACATGAAAAGTACTATCTGCCAAAATTTGTTGGAAAGCAGCTACAGTGATACTTAAAGGTAAATTTAGATTTAATTGTATTTACAAAACAAAACTAAATAAGATAATTTAATTTAAAAGCCAAGTAAAGATAAAAATATAAACATATTAGGTAGAAGAAAATAAATAATAAGAAGATAAAATATTTATTAGAATAAAAGTAGAGATAGTCAACAAAATCATAAGCTCGGTTTTTGAAAATATCAATAAAATAGATAAAACTTGAACAAAGCTTAAGAAAAAAAGCACACATTTTAAAAAGGGGAAGATTTTTATAGATTCAATTGATGTCATTTTTAAAAAAAATCCTAAAGAGATACAAAAATATGTTTACAAATTTGAAAGTAATAGATAGATAGATTTTTAGATACAGCTAGAATGTGAGTGTGTGTGTGTGTGTGAGAGAGAGAACACCATAATTAATGTTAGAAATAAACAGAAAATAAAAAACAGAATGATCCAGTAATAACTAAATTGGATCCATAATCCAAAATATCTTGGCCCAGAAGAAATCAAGAAGATTGGAAGAATACTGCAAAACACGACTATTGTCTTTCCGCACCACATACAGCAATAATTCATAAAGTTTACGGTACATAAAAAGCATCCTGCTAATTTATTACAAATGCAGATTTTCAGGTCTCATCATGGAAGAGTCTTATTTTCAAACTCTTGAAAAGCATTTTTTTGTTGTTTTGTTTAGAGGTGGGGTTGTCGCTATGTTGCTCAGGCTACAGTGAAATGATTATTCACAAGCACCATCACAACACACTACAGCCTTCAACTCCCAGACTCAAGCAATCTTCCTGCCTTAGCCTCCAGAGTAGCTGGGGCAACAGATGTGTGTCACTGCCTGGGCTGGAAAAACTTCATTTGTAACAAGCAATCCAGGTTACCTACTGCAATCAAGGTGGCCTTCAAACCACATTCTGAGAAACACTGCCTCCAGTCATATGACATTTGGACACACATCTGTCCTTCCTAATTGTGCTGAACACATACCAGAGTTATGTGTATAGGTATAAGGGCATAAATTTTGTGGGGCCCACAGACTTATAAACTAAACAGCAGCAACAACAAAAGCAGTATCAGAAGGTCACATGCCCCATTTTTTACAGATTTTTTTCTGTTGAATAACTATGATTTTCCATAATTTTTAAAAGCATAATCAATATTTTCTATATTAGAAAGCAATACGTGACCAAATAGGTTACAACTATTCCCCTCTGCCAGCTGGTACTAGTCACGGTCTAGGAGGTGTGGAAGTTGGGACTGAATGTAGCAGAGAGATGCAAAGCTCTAGAACTACTCACCCCTGGCCATGAGCAGCGTTATTGTCAACAAAAATACTTTTCTGTATTTCTTGTGACATCAAAAAGGCTTAAAAGCAAAACTATGGAGTATGGGAAAGTATTAACTTCTGTTTTGACAAACATTAGAGCTGAACAATCTAATTTCTCATTGGAGAGCCTTGAACCTTATTGACAGGAATAGGAAAGATTTCTTGCCTAGGTGAACATGCTTCATATTTTCACTGATTAAGCATTTATTGTTCTCCATTATAACTGGCACCATCATAAATGCCAGAGATGAAAACAAAAGAAAACAAAACAAAACTGTCATGGATTGAACATTTGTGTCATTCCAAAAGTCATATGTGAAGCCTTGACCCCCATTGTGATGGTAACTGGAGATGGGGCTTCTAGGAGGTAATTAGGGTTAGATGAGGTTGGATGAAGTTATGAAGGTGGGGTCCTCATCATGGGATTAGTGCCCTTGTAAGACACACCAGAGAATTTGCTCTCTTTCCTTCTCCAAGTACAAACAGAGAAGAGGTCATGTGAGCACGCAGTGAGCTAGAGGCCACCTATAAGCCAAGAGAAGAGGCCCCCAATCAAAATCTACCTTGTAAGTGCCCTGCTCTTACTTGCCAGCCTCCAAAACTGTGAGAAATAAATTTCTGTTGTTTAAGTTACACAGTCTGTTGTATTTTGTCATGGGAGCCCTAGCTGACTAAGACGAAAACAAAACACCCCTGAAGAAGCAGTGGTCCCTGTGATCTCAAGGACCCAACAATTGAAAGTCTGGAACAACAATTCAAAAGGTGACACGATACCAGTGGACAAGGGTCAGGATGGAGGACACAAACAAAATGCCCAGGGAGTACACAAGAGGAAGTGCTTGTCTCCTGCGATGAGAGAGACCAGTAGCTGTGGGCAGGTTGCTAAGAGGAACTGATAAACAAGACGGGCCTGAAAAGACAAGCAGGACTTTATCAGACTTAGAAGCGTAAGTGGCAGAATAATGTTCTGAAATAACCAAGGTTTTTTTTCCTCTGGTTTTCCTTTTCATCTGTTGTAGTCTCCACCCGTTCAAGCAATAGCAAGATTGAGCAGCATTCACTGCTCAGAGAAGACATCAATTATAAGCAGAACGAAGATAAGGAAGAGATCAAAGGCCTGGAAGAATACTGAGCAAGGGCAAAACTTCCCATGCTAGGCCAGAACAGATCTAGAGACCTGTAGGGTCGGAAGGGGAGAGATGAAGAGAGTGAAGAAATGAGGTGAGACTATGCCAACTTCCAGCAAAAAGAATAGACAAAACCCCTGCAGAGGTTTAGGGATCTGAGGTCAGTAAGAACCCATGGCTACTTTTCTGAAATAGTTTCTGGAGTAGAAAGGCTACAGTCTGTGTCTAGGCAGTTGTGCCTGAGACAGGGCCCTTGCCTACCTCCCTGGATGGCTCACTGTTACAAGAGCCCCCAAAGGCCTACGTGCAGCCACAGAATAAGGCCAAAAGAGACCAGAATTGACAGACTGTTCATACCACCCACAGAATAGGGCTCAATTCAGCTGCGAACAAATGGTTATATTCCTCACATATCTCTGTGTGTGGACTGGGATTCACACCCTCTACAAGAAAATGGGCATCCCAGGCAGAAGGAACCTAAATAAAAACCAGAAGGATTGGAGGGCAGAGATCTTCCCGGGAGCACCAAGTAGAGTCCTAATAGTGAAGGCTTTTGAATACCAAATCAACTCAAAAGCTAGAAAGAAAGATTCTCCGGAAAGTTAGTCTCATCAGCCCACTCTTCTGCACGAACCCTGCCAGTGACTTCCTATCTCATTTGGAGAAAAATTCTACTAGGTCCTGGCACATCTCACTAACTTCATCTCCCACCACTCCCCCTCACATTCCAGAACCAGACTCACTGTCCTTAAAATAAACCTCAGGACTATATTTGCTTTCCCCTTTTATCTGGAATGTTATCCCCCAGCTACATGTATAGCTTTCTTCCTCATTTCCCTCAGATCGCTGCTCAAATAGTATCTTCTCAGACACATTTTCCTTGGCATTCCTATATAAAATAGCTCTGCTTCTAGCACTCTTAATCCTTTTACAACATTACCCTTTGTCACTGCAATGAATCCTAGTCTGGTGTGCACCCCTGCCTTGCCACCACTACCACCAAACATAAACACCATGAGTAAATTTTGTCTTTATGTTCACTGCCATAAACAAAATAGAGAACAAGTCCTGACCACAGAGCAGACACTCAATAAGTGAATGAATTGATGGGACCAGGTCTCAAGCTCTGACATTAAAAAATTTGAAAAAGCATGTTTTTTAAGCAAACCAACCAATTTCAATTTGAAGTTCATTAAATGTCTTCAGAGAGTGATTATTCTGGGATCACTAATAACTCTAATTTTATATGTATAATTACATACGTGGGGCCTGCATATGAATGTGTGACCAGCACAGTGTGTGATGAGACTGACTTTCACATGCCACTGAGCAAGTGTCCTTTTTATATAGTCTTGTTGCCATCTGTGTGTTTTTACATGTATACATATATATATGTATGTATACTATGTGTATGTATACACACACACACACACACAGCTCACGGCAAGCCTATATTCTCTGATGATTTTTTTGATCCGAAAGCTTTTTCTGACACAAATCACTGTTTGTCTTTTGCAGCAATGCATTCTATGATGACTTAATGCTTTCAATTGTTCACAACTGAGCTGTACTTAGAGATCTATACGTTTTTACATTTGAAAATAAATATCAGGGAGAAAATTACTATTTTAAAGGTAATAGTAGAACTTTTAGTGAACACTTGATATCAAACACATCGTGTTTTTCTAATAAGTTAAACATCTCTCCACAAACTAGTACCTTGAAAAACAGGTACCAACCGAAACAATTGGAAGTCGTTTTTGTTGGTTTGTTTTAAACAACAACAAAAAAGGCCATTTCCACTAGCAAACAGAAGCCAGGTACAAAAACCTTAGCTTAGTAACAAAAACACAAAAGATGAGTAAATGCTCACAGGTTTTTACTGGGGAAAAGTCAGCTGGACACCTTGTGAAATAGAGCTTGGAAAGAGTGCCTCCTAGTGGGCAAACTAACTCAGTGTAGACGTGATGAGATGGAAAAGTACCTTTCACACGAAAATGAAATGGGATATTTGGGAAATCATACCACTAATGAAAAAACATTCACAGCCCTGCGAACTCATTTCCGAGCAAGTTACCACTTCCTTGAATTCTCTCACCTGCTAAAATGATTACATACAGATTTACCCACGAAGAAAATAAACTAAGCTGCCCCGCAATGCTTGAGAAATCCCTTCTAGCAAGTGGAAAATTTATAACAATTTATGCGGAGAAGGAAAATAAAACATAGGGAATAAAGTAAAAATCCAAAGCTAGAGTCCTTCATGCTTCTCTTTGCTGTTTCAACTTTGTGCCTCTGCTCTCATGGACCATTCATTTTATGTCCACTAAATATTCAATTAAGCTTTCAGATTTTAGGGGCTTATATTTATTTAAGCAGCAAATTTACATAAATTTTTCTCTAAGCCAATATACAGTAAAGGATTTTCAAGTATATGCCTGTCCAGAGAGAGTGATTTCATTTCTTTTCATCAATTAGGAAACATGCCTAATTATAGACTAATAAGTAGGAATTAACAATTATTAAAATATTTCTTTCAAGAAATTGTGTTGTCAATTTTAATAAAATGTTTGTTGAATCATGCTGTTTTCCATACTTCAACATAATCACATATAAAATTTGGCACATAATCAAAATGATTTTTTTTCTTACAATTTGTGATTTTTAAAAATATGCTTCCAGGTAGAATTATATTACTTCGAGAACAGCAAACACTTTACCTAGTGAAATTTATCAATTTGGGCATCACTAGGAGAACTGAACTAAGACAAGGAATTTGATTTATAGAAACCATTTGAATGTATCTAGCTCCATAAGTGAGCTAGCTCCATTAAGTGAGCTGGATACAGTTCACTTGGATAATTGACTAACTTTTTGGATAACTGATCCCTTCCATATCACCCCTTCACCCTAAATCTTAACTGTATAAACTTCTTTGATATCTGGCCCTTGATGACTTAGCTCCTGTTTACCAGTCCAGCCTCATCCTCCATGACTCCTCAAATTTGCATTACCCACCAGTCATCTTAAACTGCTGTTTCATTCTCTTCCTCCATCCACACACGACATTCTGTCAGATCTGCCTGCTTTTACCAGTGCTGCTTGCTTTATCAGGACACACTTCGAGCAAGTACCTCCTTCTCCCTCCTCTCTCTCTTCACCTATAAAAAAATCTACAAATCCTTCAGCTTTGGTGTCATCTATTCAGAGTCACCTTGGGATGAACAAAGTGGCCTCTTCTCTGAGCTCTCATGGCAGAAATTCAGAAGTTTTCTTATCACTGATGCAACATACTGAAATATTCTGGTTAGGTTTCTCCTTCACAGTTAGGCAGTAGTCATCCCAGATGGCCCACAGGGGATCCTCTGCAAGTGTTTTAATGAATTGGATATTCTATATTATGCAGGCTCTCATATTGTGAGAGATATTTCATTAAAACCTAGGTAAAATTATTGTTACTGAACTTGAAACCACAATATTTCCTCATTTCTTTAAAGTTATTTACAGTAGTGCAAGACCAAGTTGATTAGGGCAATAAAAATTATCAGGTAAGCAAAGGAGGATTATAGTTCTTGCTTGGAAATTTGGACTCACGTAAATTTAGAAATAACTCTCCAGCATTTAAAAATTACAATTTTGGCTAACACTAATGTTTGGTCTTTTTTTCTTTGGTTAAAAAAAGCCCCATAAATACTCAGACACAAAATGATACTATTTCATTGACAAGAATTCATACATCGAATACCGAGTTATAAAAGTCCATGTACAAAACCACCCAGTCAATGAAAGTATTACTATTTGGTCATTATGAATTTTAGAAGATTATGTAGGAATGTTCTTGGCCAATTAAGTCTATAATAAAAATACGTATTTTTTTTTTTAAGTTGGCATTCTCATTCACTATTTCTGTTTGTTTCTTATTTGGAGTTTGCCAAAAGGACTCATGACATGCCTCTGGCAACATATTCATTTTGTTAGACCAGTACTAAAAGTAAATATTGGCATTGATGTTTCTAATAAGAAAGTAGAACATCTGACTCTATTGGTCAGGAGGCTGTTGCAGCAAAATCACAGTTTAATCTGTCCTTAAAATAGTACTGTTAAGAAATGTGTTTCTTTACCAAAGATTTGCTAGACAAACCACATATTTTTTTAAAAGAAACAACAAAAGAAGATGTTTACTGGTCAGGCCATTAAAATGGAAAGCCAACCCCATGGCTAAAATTAATGCCTATTTGAAATATAGACTGGCCTTTTAAAATTCATCTGCTATAAAACAGAATGTGGATGAAAAATTAAACTAAAATATAAGCAGAAATGGTAACTTTTCTTAAAAATGATTTCTTAATGTTTCTGTAGGATATAGTTATCTACTTTTCTTAACATTGTACAGAAAAAAAGAAACATACCCATATATTAGTCAACAACTTAAATATAGTCAGTGCAGTATAATCCATAGTGTACCAGCTAATATGATCAAAAGCTATTTAAAGAAGATGTGCCTAATCATTAACAGCAACATAAAAAGAATAGCACTGACAACAACTTCTAACCTGAGATGTTGTCGGCACTTACAACAAATAACCAAAGGCAAGATTGGGACTGTTCTACAATGCAGTTTGCAACAGTGACAGTATTGTTTTGTTTGTTTTTTTTTTTTCTTCTACAAGAGTCTGAGGTGTATGAGCCCCAGGTCAATGAAGCAAGCTATTTTATGTATATGTCCTAGTAAATATTCAAATTTCAGGTTTATATTTCGGTATATATTTAAATTTTATATGTTTAAACACATACTTTAAAAGAATTTATTTTAAATTGATTTCAAAGAAAATTTCTAAATTGTGATGGATTTTATAGTACATATTAAAAATCAGAGGCAATTTCTAACTTTAAAAATGTACATTCTTCTTTATATACATTAGGCTAGCCCTTACTATAATATTTGTTTATGAAAATATCCTTTTAGCTAATGGTTCCTTTAGAGGCATAATGAAAAATTATAATCATAAACTGCAACAAATTCTTTCCAAATTATGTGATGCGTGCACATGCATGTAATTCTCATAAGTTTGAAAGGATATGGTTTAGAAGGTGCAAAAATGCTTCTGTTTCTCATAAAGATAAATAATTTGGTGGGTTTAGTGCTGAAAACACCCAAATTCTAAGCATAACTTCTTACAGGACCATTAGATAAGACAAAATACAAATCAAGTCACTCAGTGTAAATTTAGAGGGAGCCACTATGTAGCAGATACTCTGTGGAAGGTTTTGAAAGGTTCCACATGGAGCAAGATACAGTTCCTGCCTGAGAAACTTAAGGCCTACAGGAGACCATGCATCAGGAAACAACTGTCACTAATATGATGAATGCTATTTCTAAAGCCTGAGGACCAGCAGTGTCAGATCACATGGGAACCAGTTACAAATGTAGATGCTAATTCAGTAGGTCAGGTTGGGCCCAGCATTCTGCATTTCTAACAAACTCCCAAGTGAGGCCAGTGCCATTGGTCTGCAGATCACATTCTGAGTAGCAAAGGTTTATATACATGATAACACCGGTAAAGCAGCAATGGGCTCTGCTTTGGTTAATTGGAAGGTTATCTAGGAAAGCTACTGATAGGAGGTGACCACTGTAGAGGAAAAAAGGGAAATAGAGCTTTCCAGACACAAGAAACTCCAAAAATGAAGACACACAGCTATGAAAATACACGACATAGTAAGTGCCAGTGAGCTGGCAAATTTGTTCAAAGTATAGAATATATGCAATGAGTGACAAAGCCAGAGAAATAACCTAAGGTCACGTTGTAACTGTTCTATATACCTGTCACACATCATATTGTTTATCCCATAAATATTTCAGAGGCCACAGAGAGATACTGGACTTTTTAAAATTTTCCTGAAGGGCAACAACAAAACACCAATATTTTAGGAAGATAACTGACATTAGCATAGGGGATGGATTGGAAGAAGAAAATATAATCAGCCAAAAGACTATCTGAAATAGTTTAAGCAAGCAATGTTAACACCATACAGTGTGGCAGTGAAATGAGGTAAAGAAGGAAAGGCCCTGGAAGACATTTATGAAGTTATGTGTGGCGCAGATAAGGGACTGTCCACCAAAGTTATCCTCCTATATTTTAATGATAGAGTTAGGGCGAGGGGGTGGCTACCCACTTAGGGACTGTTTTTATTAGACCCCTTGCAACCAGTAGTGTGAAGGGAAGTGATTGAACAACTTAGGCCCTTCTTATGAGTCAGTTTTTGACCCCTGACTTGCACTGTCCTCTCTCCCACAGGCTGGAAGGATGACCTCGGAAGTCATACGTTTGAAGATGGAAGACATGTTGTAGTGCTGCATTGACCTGGGGCTCAGACACCTCAGACTCGTGTAGAAAAAAAAAAACAAAAACAGAAACAAACAAAACAAGACACAACTTTATTGGGTTGGGTCTTACTTATTATATATACGCATTACTACATTAATATATCTTGTTCCAGCAGCTTAGTTTTTACTTTTACCCTCTAGAGGATTTAGTGATTTAAGTAGCCATGAAGTTATGGTAAAGAATACCAGAGATATCACAATGACTAAATTTAAGAGCACAGATCACAGAATTGATAGTGTGCCATTATTTGAATTAAAGAAAAAGCAAAAGAAATTGCAGATCTGGGGAGACGATAATAAACCCATATTTTGAAGGATGAAGTTTATGTTATTTGCGGGATATCCTGTTGGAGATATTCAGTAGGTTTTTAGACAAACAGGCCTGGATCTAAGAAAAATATGAAAGGTTTATAGAAGCCACATGAGGCAGGGAATACGTAGGGAGAGGTTGTGCAGCTAGAAGAGAAGGCAGTCAATTACAAGACCCCCAGAAACCAAAAACAATAAATAAATAAATAAGACTCTCATAAAAACAATGTTAAATGATGAAACAAAAAATAGGTGCTAAAAAACACACCCATTCACACAGTGTGGTATCATTTAAATAAAAGTTAAAATATACCAAAATATGATATGACACATTATGTACAGGTACATACTATGTAGCAAAAGAATATTTAAAATGCATGTGATTGTAAATATGCAAGTTTGGATAATGGTTACACTTCCATTTGGGCATGAAGGAATATACAATCTGGGAGGAGCACAGACGGAACTTGAACTTTGTTGATAGTGTTTTATTTATTGAAATGGAAGCAAGTACAGAAGTGCTCACTTTTTAAATAGCTTACATGATTTGATAATAAAATTTAAAACTAAAATACAGAAAAGAGAGTTTTACAAAGCAGGATGTGATTAACAATATCAAAGGAAGATGAGAAAGAGAAAATGACAATTGAATTTGACAGCCAGTAGTTAATTAACGACATTTAGAAGAGGAATTTTAGTAAGTACAAGCTGGGCGTGGTGGCTCATGCCTGTAATCCCAGTACTTTGGGAGGCCAAGGCAGGTGGCTCACGAGATCAGGAGATCGAGACCATCCTGGCTAACATGGTGAAACCCCGTCTCTACTAAAAATACAAAATAAAAAGGTAGCCAGGTGTGGTGGCAGGCACCTATAGTCCCAGCTACTCAGGAGGCTGAGGCGGGAGAATGGTGTGAACCCAGGAGGTGGAGCTTGCAGTGAGCCGAGATCGTGCCACTGCACTCCAGCCTGGGCGACTGAGCAAGACTCCCTCTCAAAAAATAAATAAATAAATAAATAAAAATTTAAAAAGTAAGTACAGGGGAACTGAGTTAGCTTTTTAAAAAATGGAATGTGTAAAATTCCACATTTACATTTTAAACATTACACTATTTTTGTTGAGCTATTCACTCTAAGAAATTGCCTTATAATGAGGAGAAATAAATAAATTTTATATTCTGCAGTAATCAGAGGAAAAGATACTAATGAGATGATAACTGCTCTCATTCATCTAATAAAATATTTTTTATTGGCTTAATTTATTATGGGAATCAGCTATAAAATATTAATCATTTCCAACTAGTATATTAGAAATAACTCTTAAATCTGGTAATGTACATAAATTCTAGTGGGCACCTGTATGTAAAATAATGAAAAGTAAAAAGACTCTGAAGAGAAATTTTGTTTTAAATTTAGGAAGCCAGTAAACCATTTTCAAAAGAGTATTTGTTATGTTCTAATGTTTGTGTCCCCGCCAATTCATATGTTGAAACTCTAACCCATAAAGCAATGGCATTAGGAGATGGAGCCTTTGGGAGGTGATTAGGTCATGAGGGCTCCTCTTGAATGAATAGGATTACTGCCCTTATAAAAGTGGCCCAAGAGAGCTCACTGGCCCTTTCAGCCACATGAGGACATAGAGAAAAAACGTTTATAATCCAGGAAGTGGGCCCTCACCAGACACTGAACCTGCTGGCATTTTGATTTAGGACTTCCCAGTCTCCATAGCTGTGAGAAATAAATGTTTGTTGTTTATAAGCCACACAGCCCATGGTAATTTGTTATAGCAGCCTGAACAGGCTAAGACAGTAGTGTAAATATTACTCTTTCAAAATATTTTTCTTCTTCTTTTTTTTTTTTTTTTTTGAGATGGAGTTTCACTCTTGTTGCCCAGGCTGGAGTGCAATGGCACGATCTTGGCTCACTGCAACCCTTGCCTCCTAGGTCCAAGCGATTCTCCTCCCTCAGCCTCCCTAGTAGCTGGAATTACAGGCCTGCACCACCATGCCTGGTTAATTTTGTATTTTTAGTAGAGGCGGGGTTTCTCCATTTTGGTCAGGCTGGTCTTGAACTCCTGACCTCATGTGATCCACCCACCTTGGCCTCCCAAAATGCTGGGATGACAGGTGTGAGCCACCATGCCTAGCCCAAAATATTTTCCTTTCTATTCTAGTAGCACATACATTTAATGAGCTCTCAAGCAATTATCTGTATTTCTGTTAATGAAACTACACTCAAAGTTTAAACTAAAACTCACCTGAATCACAAATACATTTAATAATTATAGTACATTTTAGAAAGAAAAGAGATTACTTTGAGGAATAACTTTGATTTATCAAAGTCCAGTTTTTTATCTCATTTATAGTCATAATCACTATAAGATCCAGAAAAATAAAGTGAATGAATTAGAAGGTGTAATAACAGAATTTTGTATGTATCCACTACACCTCCCAATATTATTTTCTCTTATCAACGTCATTTTGAAGTCTCCAATCCTATCTAAATACCATCTCTCTAGTTATTAGGAAACATTTTTTTTATGATTGGTCAAGGCTTTCTCTTTCATCCATTGTTTGGGAATATACAGATGCTGATGAGAAGTATATATGAGATAGGAACAGCGGATTTGGGCTAAAAGGAAATAATTAGATGAGTTCTATGCTCCTTTATGATTCTGTGGTTCTTGATCTGGGTGACAGGAAGGAAGTTAATAGCAGCTGGAAAATATGAAAAATTAGAAAAAGAGGTTTGGATTTGTTATCTGAGGATGCACATAATTTGAAATGTTTTATGTGTTGCCAGAAAACCAGAGGATGATCTTTAGTAGGCAAATTAAAACAAAGTTTTTAGAGAAATATTACTCAAAACGTATAAGATGCATCAGGCAGGGTAGGGCAGGGTTATGTTCTATAGTCAGATTGATTAGGTCTCTGGGTTATACACACTGTGAATTCCTAAACTAGGGATAGATACAATTAAAGGAGGAATTGAGAAAGACCCTTATGGCTCGTGTAAATTTCTTCCACTAAGAGGTGAAGAGAAGGAGGCCTTGGTTATAGTAACATAAGAAGTGGAAATATAAAATAATGGTTTAAATAATCATTGTGGAGTAAACATACATGGGAGGAAGAGAGCCTATCATATGCAAGACATTGTACAACATGTTTATATATAGATATCTCATTTAATCTCCATAACAACTCTGGAAACTTACTATTATTTACAGTGTAAAGACAAGAAAGTTGAGGCACACAGACATTAAGAAACTTAGTATCGAAAGTTATAAAAATACTAACTACTAAGGCTGGAGTTCAAGCTCAGACATATGTACATTTGAATTCTATAATTGTTCCACTAATGTTTGCTATCTACTTCTCATACCGAACTTGGTGACTCATGGATGTAGAAGATGCAAGAGATAAAATTGCTGAAAATAGCCTGAACATTGAAACCTAATAATGTGATTCTTAATAAAACAGATCTGGCCACTGGGAAATAGAGGTTTAGAACATTTATCTCCGGATCTGGGCTTTCACTTAGTCTAGTAGATGTGGTCTGTCATAAAACCATTGCAGGCTTCCTGAAAGTCAGACTAGGCTTTCTGTGGGGTCACTAAAACCAGAACTGGTCCCAAACATTGGGACTACTTCCTACAAGATTTAGCGCCTGCCACAGCCTCCAGATTGGACTGACCCAGCACTCTGAACTGCTCTGAACTGTGAGAGTCAAACAGCTTTAGCAAGTCTACTCAGACCGTAGGGTCTAATACGCCTCAGTCAAATTCCAGTTTCTGCTCTTACTGGTTGTGTAACCTTGAATTAGGTATTCATCCTTTGGCAGCTCATCCTCATTTGAAAAATGAAATACTGAAATATATCTCCCTAAGAGCTACTATTAGTAAAGATTAAATAAAAGAAGGCAGATAAAAATGCTTCTTTTTTTAAAAAAGTGATAGTGGTTATGGTGGTGGTGATGATGATGATGGTACAAGTGACAGAGGAAGAGGGAGAGGGAGAGGAAGAGGAGAAAGAGAACAATAAAAACAACTCAGAGAGATTCTCTGAGCATCTGGATTTCTTGGTATTTGTGACAAAGCCTGCTTTCTGCTTGGTAGCACGCTTCTGTAGTCAAGGGGTAATAAACAATACAAAATGAGACTCTAGCTGGTTTATTCTTTTAAGGAAAGAAGTTGGTTCTCTCAATAATAGAGCTTATCTCTCAATTATAGAGGAAACTGACTTCCTCAGGAGTTTGGCAGATTCAGAGCTTGATATAAACTTGAAGAATGCGAAGCAGGTTACACCTGTTGATTTTGTTTTGATTCACTGAAGTTTTGTTTGCTTATTTTGACTATTCCCACTGCTAGCACATGGTTGGCATAAGCTGTAGTAGTTAATTTTTATCCATTCTTGATTGTTGTAGGTAATTTATATCTTTAAAATTTGTATTGGTAATGACTTAGAAAGTCATTTAAATTAGAATAACCTACGTGGATCTAGTTGTAGGCACATCACTGTATACATCTCTCTACTTCCAGGGAACTACCAATGGCTCCATTTATAAACACAGCTATTTGTGGCATTTTCCCCTTCTTTTCATTTTTGGAGCCCTGAAAACAATGAAGATTTGAAATGAGTTTAGTAATCGATAATTCCCAATTCCAGGAAAGCTGTGGTGAAACAAGCACTCATTGCTGACAGTATTATGATTGCTACATCCCTTATGAAAATAACGTGGCAACTGGAAACAGCAAGGTTTGTTCATTCTTTTTGATTTGGTCTGGAAATGATTCAACATAGAAATCAAATGATACTGCACCATTATTTTCTACTAACTTACAATGAAATGTTCAATATTATATGAATAATTTAATAAATTGAGATACACAAATATACATTCTTATTAAAAATTTGTGAACCCTGAAGAAACAAAGAAAATATTCCCTATAAAATTAAGTGAAATAGAATATATAAATTGAATGCAGAATAATATGTACACTGTGGTTGAAACTATATAAAACATTGCTTCTTTACCTGGGGTGCACATGAAATCATCAGCAGAGCTCCTAAAAATTCAATGTTTAGGCCTCATCAAAAAAGAGGCCTGATCAATTGATCTAGCATTGTCCCCCAGTATTAGCAGTGAATTTGTTGAAAATTTAAATTTCTTTTTGATTTACAAAACATTGTAATGATGTTACCAATTTAAAAAAATCATCATATATTTAAATATTAAGTCACAATTATTAAAATGTCATTTAAAATGAAATGAAAAATTATTATATTAAATCCATGTTTTAAAAAATTGCCATTGCCTTATTAAATATAATCCTGCTTCTAAACAACTCACTGGGATGGGATTCTTGAAAAAAACAATGTCATAAAAACATAATTAAGGCTTGGTTGCCCCTACACTGAATACTCAGTGAGAGGCCAATGACATCTTGCATTCAAATACCCTCTCCTTCCTATCTCCAATTCCCTAAGCCCTGGTGCTAATTCACACCCAAAGAAAACCTCTTAGAAATGCTACAGAAAGGCCAACATTCTCTGCCCATACCCTCCTAAACCAAAACATCCACCTTAAATATAAGGGGATAAAAAACTTTCCAGGGCTTGAAAGTATGAACAAATAAATTATGTTAGGTATGGCCAAAGGCCTTACCTTTAGAATTTCAGTGTTTATACACATAAATCATGAAATGCTGAACTGTTAAATATGTGCATTTTTACAGTTAAAATCAACTAATCTTCCCCTTTGAAGTAATTAATCTTAGTACTTTGTTTAATGATGAAGCGTGCCAACTTAGTATGATCTACAGGCTTGACTCCTCCTCCTCCTCAGAGCACCCCTGGGGGCTGGGAAAGGGTCTTCCCATCACAGGTCAGCCAGCAGCACCCCCTTGGCAGCATGCATTGATCACAGTGGCTAATTTTAGAACTTGATGTGTATTTTTTTACTTTGTTCCCACCCTCTTCCCACCAATCTCACAATCAACGTTAATTTTTGCAGAATGCTTTTGCCTTTTTTAAGAGTTTAGCCTTCAGTCACAATGGAAAAACAAACAAACAATCTTGTGGACCTAGTCATGCCCAACTCATGTGGCTCTTCCCCAAATTCCTGACCAAAGGACACAGAGATTAATAAGTAATACTAAAGTCAGGGAGATTAAACAGCCACTGAATTCTTAAGTCAAAATCCATAGCCACTCCACACAACAAATCTCAAAATAATTATTTTAGCATCAGAGTCCTTTAAACCAGATTACTGATTATTTTAAATTTTTTACTTGCCGTTTTAAAATGATAAATACTGCTCTATACAAATGATAATTAAGAATTCATTATACTAAAGTACATTGGAATACCTTTTCTATGATTACTTTTAGAACGCTGTCTGGGTAAGTGAGCATTTTCTAGGTAATAAATAATTCCCACAAATTAGTAATACTGAACATTTTTTAAAAGTTTATGTTTGCAATATTTTTAAACAAAATAATTGGAAGAAAATATAACAGTAGTAGTATTTTATTATGGAGATATTTGTTATATTCTTTGAATTTTCTGTAACTGTTAAATTTCTTAAAGTTAAAAGAAGAAAAAAAGTTACATCACAACTCATCCAGTTTTTAGGGGAGCATGTAGGCAGGGACAATAAAATCTCTTTGTTCATAAATGCTCCAATGGTTACTTAGAGAATTTGTCTTTTAACAGATCTTGAAGGCAATTAAAATATATTCCACTGTGGTACTATGACAACTGTTTATTATAAAAGGAACCTTGAAAAACAGGTTGTTTTTGTTTCTGTTGTTAATAAATAAACTTAGCTGGTAGATTTAAACTTCTGTTTAAAGATTATTAACAACTTGACCTGTAAACTTAATGGAAAGGATCTAGCAGCTGCTGGCAAGTAAAAATCAATCAAAAATAGGGAAATCATCTCTTTTGTTAATTAAAGGTTATTAGATAAAACCACATTTACAAAATTTTGACTTACATATTAATAGTACATTTGCTGTATAGTTATGTTTCACTCAACATAAAACTAAAACTCTTCATCTAGCCTTAAGGTTTATCTCCACTTAATAGTTGTGTGACCTTAGAAAAGTTAAATACATTCACAGTTTTATTTAAACTCAGTTTCATCATTTTAAAAATAGGGACAAGAAGAGTACTTCATTCAAAGATCTGTTGTGAGGTTTAAGTGAGACAAGTCTCCATGAAAGGTTAAGCACAGCGTCTAGAATAAGGTAAAGTTTCAATTAAGGTTAGTGTTACAGGTTGAGTATTCCTAATCTGAAAATCGGAATCTGAACTGCTCAATAATCTGAAACTTTTTGAGCACCTACATAATGCTCAAAGGAAGTGTTCACTGGAACATTTTGGACTCCTGGATTAGGGATGTTCAACTGATAAGTATAATGCAAGTATTCCAAAATGTGTAAAAACCCCACATCCAAAATATTTCTTGTCCCAAGCATTTTGGATAAGGAATACTCAAACTGTATTATGCAGCTAAATCTGGATCCATTACTATAGCCCCACTCACTACTTCATATGTTAAACCAAGGATTCAATTTTCCCTGTTAAAGTAACAGTGCTAAGGGGGGCTTATTAAGTCTTTAAAATTCATGTCATGGTGAAAAAAACATTATAGCACAATATTCACCTGCAAAGATTTATGATGTTGAGGCAGGACAAAAGTATCATTTATCTATGAGCAACTAATTATAGATATTTTTAAATAAAGCAAACACATGAATCTTGGAAGTGCCTTTTGGTTGGCTTGGTTTTCCCTGTAAACACTCACATGGAACTCATTTCAGAATAAGGTTTTATGAAAGGAACCTCATACTTTGTGATTATATTTAGAAAACCGCTCTAAAACGGGAAGAGAGGCATGAGTTATGATAAATTAGGCCCATGACTTTAAATGGAAGATATTTAGTTTCCTCATCAAATGTAAATTTCCTGCAATCAAGAAAAAAAATAAAACTCAGACATTTAAAATATTTTATTATTTAACTTTACTGCAAAAGACATTTTATAATGTCATGTGTATATCAATCATTAAATCTAAAACTATTTTTATGCTACCACTTTTTAATGTTAAACTTCTATTAGAACTAATTGGTTAGATAACTTCTACCAAATTATAAAAATAAGACTTCTCACTAAGAAAATGATAAATATTGATATAACAGCATAATTATTGTAAAAAGCCTAGAACTTCAGGCTTGTACTTTGGGCCAGACGTGAAATTCATAAAAGTGTTGATTCTCTAATTGCTAGTGTAATTGTTGCTATGGGAAGGGGTGACATTTTCATTCCAAAGTTGTAATGGGATAAATGCGGAGCACTGATTTCACCCTGCCCTCAGTCATAACTAATCACTGAGAAGGCACTGGCTATATTTCCACAGTCTATAATGCTCAGTTTTCCTGGGGCCCCAGATTACCCAGTGGAAAACATGAATCCATGGCTAAGGGTGGCACATCATTTATACATTGAACCTTTTAATGATGAGAAACTTACTACTTACAACTTACAATGTTTGCCTAGTCTTGTTTCTCATGCAGTATTTCATGAAGAAAAATAAAAATATGTTTCGAAACCCAACATCAAAGTCCCAAATTTCTACTACAGAGTAATAAATGTGGAAAATACAGGCTTGAGAAGTGGACTTAATTAACTTTGAGCAAAAGATGATGCTGGACTATTTACAATAGCGAAGACATGGAATCAAACTGAGTTCCTGTCAACAGTCGATTGGATAGAGAAAATGTGGTACACCACGGAATACTTTGCAGCTATAAAAAAGAACAAAGTCATGTCCTTTCCAGGAACATGGATGCTGCTGGAGGCTATTATCCTAAGCAAATTAACACAGGAACAGAAAACCAAATAACCCATGTTCTCCATGGTATGGAGAACCAATATCACTTATACCACATTGTAAGGGGGAGCTAAACATTAGGTACTCATGGACATAAAGATGGCAGCAATAGACACTGGGGACTACTAGAATGTGGAAAGAGGGAGCGGAGAAAGGTTTGAAAAACTAACTATTGGGTGCTATGCTTACTACCTGGATGACAAGATCATTTGTATCCCAAACCTCAGCATCATGCAATATACCCTGTAACTAACAAATCTGCATATGCAACCACTGAATCTAAAATAAAAGTTGAATAATTTTTTAAGAAAGATGATGCTGGCAGGAGGTCAGAAGAAATGTTTGGTAGTTTCATTTAAGCTGACACAGGTGCTTCTATTCAGCTGCTTCTCCTTTCCCTTTCCCTCCTGCTTGCTTCATTAGAAGGGGCGTTGGCATCCATACTGCAATAGGCTTTCTGCTTTCACCACTGGTCTTTTTGAGAAGTTACTTTCTCCTTAAATACCCCTGCTAACAAGGTTCTCTCTTCCACATAATCATATTGATAATAAAAACAGCTCGCATTCATGAAGTACTCACCACTTACCAAGCACCTTGTTAGGAAACTTACATGCTTCACAAGAACTCCATGAGATTGACTCATTGAGTCAACTGCACAACTCCATAAAGCTTAGAATTAGCAGAGCCAACATTTGAACCCAGTACTGCAGACCTGACATGCTGCTTTTATGCTGCTGCTCAACAGGAGACTTAGTAGCTGTTTCCTTATGTCTTATGTATAATCTGTCCTTAACCTGAGCTACTGAAGGAAACTGTGGGACCATGACAGTTCCTACTTTAATCAATTTCCTGGGAAGACAACAGAAAAGTCTATGACATTGTTTCTGATTCCAAAAGCTTATAATCTTCTAAAGATGCAGAAAGGTCAAATAACAGAGGCAGAATAAATATATAAAGAAAAGGAGGGATACATTTTAACCCAGTTTTATTAAAAGTTTAAAATTTCAAATGCAATAGTATTAAAACCACTAATATAAAAAAATGAGAAGTTTCAAGGTCAACTTCTGTGTTACTCACTTTATATGGTTTATATTAATAAAAATTGCCAAAAGCTAAAATAAATTTTATTTTCCCTTCAGGTAAACCTCTATGTATAAACAACATTGTAGATTAGTTTTTTAGTTCCCACAGAAACATTAAGAAAACAAATCTAAATCACATATTTTAATGACCTTTGAATAAACAAACGTAAATGATCATGAATATACCACATGAGGTCTGGATGAGTGTGTTTGCATTAGGACACACACTGGTGCTTCCTAATGTTTACAGAATAGGAAAGAGTTCAAAAGCTAGGTGGCTCATTGTCTGTCTGAAAAAGTCACAGCATTGTCAGTCCATGAAAAAAGTGACCTAAGTTAAAAATAAATTCTCATTATGCTGTCTACCCCCTTTTCCTGAAGAACTTCATTTAAAAATAGAGTCACACAGATTTTACAGCCATAATTACTTTCTTTGGTAAACTCATCAAATGTGTTTAAGATGTTACGGTTCTCTGAAAAAACTCCTTTACCAGGTTTATTTGTAGAATGGACAGAAAACACATGAATTAAACTCTGTTTTTTTAATATTGAATAAGACATGGCAACTACTTAGCTAATACAAGAACCATGTCAGACTAGGTTAATATTATCCTCCTTTTGCGCTGGTGTTTCAAGGTTCAGATAAACAACCAAAACTGTTATAGGAATAGATAGGAAAACTGATTTACAAAACATGTCATCACCACTGTCAAACAAGATTTAGTTTTATGTATCACGTTGGTAAGAAGCAACATTTCTGAAAGCATCTAAGAAATAATTTTCCTAAAAGATTATATTTTCAGTCAGTTTTCAGTTTCTTGTTATTAAAGAAACCACCCCTCACTGGGAGTACCTGTATTCTCTAAAAATTTCTAATCGGATGACCACAGAATAATCCCCTGAAAACTTTTTGATCATGTGCCCAAAATATAAATATTTATGTACAATATAGATGTTTATTCTCAAAATTAAATACATACAGGTGTGTGTGGATATATATATATATATAACTAAACACAGACAGTAAAAGTGTCCATTGAAAGTGGGTATTTTAAAGGCTGAGTATAAAAATGAAATAAAAATGATTTTTAAATGGCTGACTAATCATAATATTATATTCACAATGTGTATTATCTCAAAGTAGAATATACACTTAGGGTGAGGTTCTTTGTCAAAGATATTTGGATACATTCACTTTTCTAATAGTTTTCTTGGAAATTATCAACTTTTGGTGGTAGAAGTTCAGTTATATCTGATTAAAATACCACTGATTTTTGCTCTAAGTATGGCTAAAGCTAGTATTAGGAGTACAAGCATCAGCTCCTCCGTCTGACTGCGTCACAAGTAGTAGCTTCAACCTGCAGGTTCTTGGCAGGAATCTTTTAAAGGCACTTGACCACTTTACAAATGTTATTTTGGTTAAGGCTAAAAACAATTTGCAAATCTAGGCACGCATAAACAGCAATACCTCAAACAAGCTGAAAGGAAGGTCCTGCTGTCAGCGCCTCCAGGACGCGGAGTTCACACTCTTCCCTCCGGAAGCCCGTTACCAAAGTTGGTATGTGACCATCTGACATATGGAGTGTCTTGGGTCAATCCACAATTTAAACATTTGTATTTTTAATTTATTTTATATTTTAAACGTTTAGTTTTTTGTTTCTTCTGTATTTTAAATAACTGTATTTCTTAGAAAAAAGTTTTTAAAGATAGAAACACACTGAACCAGTCATTAGAATAATTTCTTTCCACACCCCATGGATCACCTTGCCTATTTTTGAGGTGCAGACCTTGAACTTTGAAGGTCAATGGCCTAGAGAACGAAATACAAACTTCAACCTTTCTTGCAAATCCTTTCACAGCCTAGCTTTATCTCTCTCTCTCTCTCTTTTTTTTTTTTTTTTAATATTTTTGCGTATTCTCACAAAGTTTTTAGTATTCCCACAAATGATCCCTTCATACCAAGCAAGCTGTTTGTTATGACAGAACAAGAAGCTGGGCAAGAGACCAGGACTCCAATTTGTCTGGTTGGGAATATCACCTATGGAGTAGGTCAGCACTAGCTGAATATCACCTATGGAGTAGGTCAGCACTAGCTGAAGAGTAAGCCAGCTATACTAACCAACCTGAGTCTGAGTCTTCAGGCTTCAGCCAGGCAAAAGTTACAACACACAGGTCACGGGAGGGCAGACACGAAAGGCAGAAGAGAAATCAAGCAGGCAGAGAGCACCAAGGCATAATAGCAAAATTTTGGAATGGTCAAAAGATCAAGGACTCAGGAATCAGGAGATCTACTTTAGTAGCACAGGGGTTGGTGAAAGGGCAAGGAAACAGATGTGAGGCCCAAGCAACAAAGCAATTTGATACTAGAGCAATTTTCTGCTATGGCCAGGAAGTTTCTTACACGTTTCCTACTGGATGCTTTCCCAGAACTAGGCTAGTGTGACCCTGAGCAGCAAGGTAGCAGGCAAAGAAGAGTGTCTGGAGAAAAGACAGCATGAGAAGGGACCAAGGAAAGGAAAGATTTCTCATTCTCTTCAGACGTTGTGCCTCTGCTCTAATGCTCCCAACCTCCTGCAATATCCTCCTCTCCTACTCATCCTTAAAATCACTCTCAAATCCTACTTCCTCCCTTACTCTTTAACAATCTCAACACACTATTCTCTGAATTCCTATAGTGATTATTCCTCTGAGCATTTTAACTCAACTGTGTGCTGCCTTGCATTTTTGTTTGTTTGTTTCATGTATGAGTTTCCCCCAAAGAGATTCCAAACACCTGGAGAGCTATGGATTCATGTTACACTTTGTTTTTTAATAGGCAATGCTCCTTAAATGTTTGAGATTCTCTTTAATAATACATCACTCTTCACTCAGGGATATGCACAGAAGGTCATGTACACAATATTTAGTATATAATTACATAAGAGTAGGTAATTTATCTTATGTTATTATAATAAAATTCTACCATTGAATTCAAAGTAAAGGCAAGGAAAAAGTCTGTATCAAAATACAATAGGCACAGATTTCTTTACGTATGTGAAATATGAAGAATCAGAATAGGAAATATTGGCAAGTTGTCATTAAAACATTATAATCTATGGATATAAAATAGAAATAATGTGTATGTACTAGTATTTGCTAGCATAACAGGGTGACTATCATCAAAAATAATTATACATTTTAAAATAACTAAGAACACAATCGAATTGTCTGAAATACAAAGGATAAATGCTTGAGAAGATGGAAACCCCATTTACCCTGATGTAATTATTATTCATTGTATTCCTGTATCAAAATATCTCATGTAACCTACAAATATATACACCTACTATGTACCCACAAAAATTACAGATTAAAAATAAAAATTAAACTAAATAATATAAAAAAGTATAATCTATCTATGAATGATTACCATAACATTAATTTATCAGCAAATTCTGGCCTGGTGTGGTGGCTCACGCCTTTAATCTCAGCACTTTGGGAGGCGGAGGTGGGCGGATCACCTGAGGTCAGGACTTCAAGACCAGCCTGAGTGATATGTTGAAAGCCCATCTCTACTAAAAATACAAAACTTAACCTGGCATGGCAGCGCACCTCTGTAGTCCCAGCTACTCGGGAGGCTGAGGCAGGAGAATTACTTGAACCTGGGAGATGGGGGTTGCAGTGAGCTGAGATTGTACCACTGCACTCCAGCCTGGGTGACAGAGTAAGACTCTTAAAAACAAAAAAAATGATTTGGCAAATTCCATAAGCTCCTACAATATGCCTACCATTGAACGCCTAGCAGATACTGTGGTAGGTACTAGATGAAGAGAGGAACACAGAGATGAAGAAAGTTTCATCTCTGCCTTAGAAAACCCCAGAGAATATAAAATATTTCACGTCTACCTAATCAAGTCCAGAAAGTTTTCAAATGCCCATCCCTTTGACATTGGGTATGAAGGATGAATAGAAATTCACCAGGTAAAGGTAAGAGAAATCACAGTTGGCAGAAGGGCAAAATTTGGATTGTGGAATCCACAAGGAAAAAGACATACGACAACTAACATACGGGGGTGGGGCAGGAAGAAGGTGTGAGAAACAAAGGATGGAAGGTAGGACTAAAATGTGGCCTGGTACTAGGGCATACACTATGTTAGGGAGTTTAGACTTCATTTTCGAGGCACTGAAGAGCCACTGCCAATTTTTAAGTAGCAAATTAGCAGATTTTTATCTGATTTGCTGGACAAAAATTAATATTTATTAATTTAAGTGATTAATTATAGACTGCTTTAGGACAATATGTGAATCCAACCAAAGTGATACATAACATTAGGGCTTATTCTTTTGTTTCCAAAGTTAGCTATTTTGTTTTTTATGAGTCATTTGATTTCCAAACTATATTTGAGAATATAAAATATGTACACCATGAGGTTAAAAAGAGAAATGTCAATGGCGCCACCATGTAATGTATTCATAATGCCCATAATAAGAAATATGTTGATTAATTTAAACTATTTCCTAGTTATGTTTCATATACGTATCTTAACTTGGAAAAGATGGGCAATTAAGTGCTAGTGTACTATCTTCTGGAAATCATGGACCGTAAACAGAAGCCACCTACAGAGAGTCTTAGCAGGTTTAGATGTGCACCTCTAAACTGCTTTAGAACATTAATTATGTATATTATTACTCAAGTTATTCATGTCCGGATCATGAGTCTAGCAATTCTGCCTTTTCTTATATTAAAGCAATAGAAAACAAAAAAAATTCAAATAAACAAGCTAATGATGCATCTTAAAGAACTAGAAAAGCAGAGCAAACCAAATCCAAAATTAGTAGAAGAAATAATAAAGAAAAGAGCAGCAATAAATAAAATTGAAATGAAGAAAATAATACAAAAGATCGGTGAAACAAAGAGTTGGTATTTTGAAAAGTTAAACATAATTGACAGACCTTCAACCAGACTAAGAAAAAAGAGAGAAGATCCAAATAAATAAAATCAGAGTTGAAAATGGAGACATTACAACTGATAACTGATACCACTAAAATTCAAAGGATCTTTAGAGGCTACTATGAGAAACTACATGCCAATAAATTGGAAAATCTAGAAGAAATGGACAAATTCCTAGACACATACAACTTACCAAGATTGAACCAAGAAGTCCAAAACCTGAACTGACCAATAACAAGTAATGAGATGAAAGCTGTAATAAAATCTCTCCCAGTAAAAAACAGCCCAGAATCTGATGGCTTCACTGAATTCTACCAAACATTTAAATAAGAACTAATACCAGTCTTACCCAAATCGTTCTGGAAAAAAAAAAAAAAAAACAGAGGAAGAGGGAATACTTCCAAACTCATTCTACCAGGCCAATATTACCCTGATACCAAAACCAGACAAGAACACATCAAAAGGCCGGACGCGGTGGCTCAAGCCTGTAATCCCAGCACTTTGGGAGGCCGAGACGGGCGGATCACGAGGTCAGGAGATCGAGACCATCCTGGCTAACATGGTGAAACCCTGTCTCTACTAAAAATACAAAAAACTAGCCGGGCGAGGTGGCGGGCGCCTGTAGTCCCAGCTACTGGGGAGGCTGAGGCAGGAGAATGGCGTAAACCCGGGAGGCGGAGCTTGCAGTGAGCTGAGATCCGGCCACTGCACTCCAGCCTGGGCGACAGAGCCAGACTCCGTCTCAAAAAAAAAAAAAAAAAAAAAAACCACATCAAAAAAAAAAATATATATATATATAGGCCAATATCTCCAATGAATATTGTTGAAAAAACCCTCAATAAGGGTTTTTCAACTAGCGAACTGAATTCAACAATACATTAAAAACATTATTCATCATGATCAAGTGGGATTTATCTTGGGGATGCAAAAATGGTTCAACATAGGTAAATCAATCAATATGATACATCATATTAAGAGAAGAATGGAGGAATAAAACCAAATGATCATTTTAATTAATGCTGAAAAATCATTTGATAAAAATCAATGTTCTTTCATAATAAAAATCCTCAAAAAACTGGATATAGAAGGAACACACCTCAACACAATAAAGCCATATATGGCAGACCCACAGGTAGCATCATATTGAATGGAGAAAAACCAAAAGCCTTTCCTCTGAAATCTGGAACACAACAAAAATGCCCACTTTCACTACTGTTATTCAACATAGTATTCCAAGTCCTAGCTAGAGCAATGAGACAAGAGAAAGATATAAAGGGCATCCAAATTGGAAAAAAAGAAGTCAAATTATCCTTGTTTACAGATTATGTGATCTTATATTTGGAAAAACCTAAAGACTGCACAATAAAATCTTAGAACTGATTAACAAATTCAGTAAAACTGAAGGGTACAAAATCATCATACAAAAATCCATAGGATTTATTTATGCCAACAGCTACAAGTTTGAAAAAGAAATACAAAAAGTAATCGCATTTACATTAGCCACAAATAAAATTAAATACCTAGGAATTAATGTAACCAAAGAAGTGAAAGAACTTTATAATAAAAACTATAAAACACTAATGAAAAAATGGAAGGTGGCACCAAAAATGAGAGCTATTCCATGTTCATGGATTGGAAGAATCAATATTGCTAAAATGTCCATACTACCCAAAACAATCTAAAAATTCAATGCAATCTCTACCAAAATACCAATGACATTCTTTACAGAAATAGAAAAAAATCCAAAATCAATATAGAGCCAGAAAAGACCCAGATTAGTCAAAGCTGTCTTAAGCAAAAAGAACAAAACTGGGGTAATTACATTACCTGATTTGAAATTATACTACACAGTAGTAATCAAAACAGTATGGTACAGCATAAACTGAGACACACAGACCAATGGAACAGAATAGAGACCCCAGAAACAAATCCACACACATACAGTGAACTTGTTTTCAGTAAAGGGGCCAAGAACATACACTGAGAAAAAATGCAGTCTCTTTAATAAATGGTGCTGGGAAAACTGGATATCCATATGCAGAAGAATGAAACTAGACTCCTATCTCCGACCACATAAAAATCAAATCAAAATGGAGTAAAGACTTAAACCTAAGACCCCTAACTACGAAGCTCTGACAAGATAACACTGGGGAAACTCTCCAGGACATTGGTCTAAGCAAAAATTTCTAGAGTAATACCCTACAAGCACATTCAACCAAAGCAAAAATGGACAAATAGGATCACATCAAATTTAAAAGCTTCTGTAAAGGAAACAAAGTGAAGAGAGGTCCTACAGAATGGAAGAAAATTACCCATCTGATAAGGGATTAATAACCAGAATATATAAGGAGTTCACACAATTCTCTAGAAAAAAAATATAATAATCCTATTAAAATATTGGCAAAAAATTTGAATAGACATATCTTGAAGAAGACAAACGAATGGTGAACAGGCATATGAAAAGGTGCTCAGTATCACTGATCACCAGAGAAATGCAAATCAAAACTACAGTGATATATCAGGTCACCCCAGTTAAACTGGCTTATATCCAAAAGACAGGCAATAACAAATGCTGGTGAGGATGTGGAGAAAAGGAAACCCTCAGACATTGTTGCTGGGAATGTAAATTAGTACAACCACTACAGAGAATAGTTTGGAGGTTCCTCAAAAAACTAAAAATAGAGCTAGCAAATGTTCCAGCAATCCCGCTGCTGGGTATATATGCAAAAGAAAGGAAATCAGGATACTGAAGAGATACCTGCACTCGCATGTTTGTTGCAGCACTACTCACAATAGCCAAGATTCGGAAGTAACCTAAGTGTACATCAACAGATGAATGGATAAAGAAAATGTGGTACATATACACAATGGAGTAGTATTCAGCTATAAAAAGAATGAGATCCTATAATTTGCAACAAAAGGATAGAACTGGAGATCACTGTGTTAAGTGAAATAAGCCTGGCACAGAAAGACAAAGATCACATGTTCTCCCTCACTTGTGGGATCTAAAAATCAAAACAATTGAACTCACGGACATAGAGAGTAGAAGGATGTTTACCAGAGGCGGGGAAGGGTAGTTGGGGGTTGGACGGAAAGGAAAGGATGGTTAATGGGTACAAAAAATTAGAATGAATAAGACCTAGTATTTGACAGCAAAACAGGGTAACTATAGTCATTAATAATTTAATTGTACACTTTAAAATAACTTAAAGAATATCACTGGATTGTTTGTAACATGAAGGATAAATCCTTGAGGGAATGAATACCCCATTTTCCATGATGTGATTATGACACATTGCATGCCTGTCTGAAAACATCTCATGACTTTATAAATACATACACCTACTAGGTACCCAAAAAATTTAAAAATAAAAAAAAAAATTAAAAGAAAACAAACTCTGATCTGCTTGCCTGTTGGCTTGAGGCCCATTCTAATTTCTTTCTAAAGTATATCTGAGAAATAATCTGCAGTTCATAGTATGTTCCAAGCAAAATATCACTAATCCAAAAATAATAAAGTTAGTAAAGTAAAAGAAAATATTGCTATTATTTCAACTTGTAAGGGCCTAGTATAACTGCCCCATTTTAAAGAGATAAATATTACTCAATATTTTTAAAAATAAACTTTGGTGGATATTATAAAACAAACATCAAAAATTTATCTCCATCTAAAATCATGCATGATATTATAATTTCATGGAAATATTTTGGAGTAATGACTTTCAAATGAATACAGGAAGAATGTTATTAAAAAGAACAAAGATTAGGAAATACACTGTAGCACATAATCCTGCAGTGGGGAAGGGAACAGTCTCTTATGATCTAATAGGATTTTTCCATTCTTAAGTTGGTTAATCTTAGACACAAAGCAAATAAATCATTCTTGGTTCCTAAAAGTCCATGTGGTGATACTCAAAGGAAATTAATTCCTTTTGCTACACATGGTTTATAAAAACATATTATGGAAGCCAAGTCAATGAAGATTTTAGATTACTACCATAAGACGTCAATTTTTCTTAAAATAAGGGATTTTTTCATCCCTTTCCTAATAGTTTCAAACACAAAAGTGGCTTTCCAGTAACAAGAATTACGTGATGCATGTGGCAGAATGGCAAAGGCATGATGCTGTCATAAATGGAGAACTTGTGAACTCAACATGGTAAAGAGGCCAACACTTGAAAACTGAAAGCAGAGGCTGTCTTCTGAAAAATCCAGATGTTCTAAAGATACCATTCCATTACTTTAAATGTGAGCGGAAAAGAGCCTAATTACTGGTGAAAATGTGATTAAAGTTCTTATCAAATACAGCCAGTACATTGGAATCAAAATGTTATCATCACTTAAAAATGATTTATTTAGAACCTAATTGCACAAGTAAGGCAGCGATTGCCCTCTACGTGCTAACAATCAAAGATGGGCACTTATATCAATGCACGCATATTGAAACACTGAATTAAGACTTGCAGAGCAAATATATGAATGGAAACAGGAATTGTCCAAATAAAAGGTAAGTGCACCGCAGCAAGGGGCAACATATGTAACTGGGTTGAGAACAGAATAGCTATGGAAACCCTTCCTTCCAACTGAATAAACTATGTGGAAATAGTCTGGTCTTTGGTTAATCAGGAGAGTTTGATGAAAGCACAGGGATTTCAAAACCTGTTAGGAAGTTCACAGAACAGGTATAATCTGTAACCTTCCACAGGTAGGTGGTGACAGAAAAGAAGGAATGAGAAAGCCACTGAATAATGGAAAACGGTACAAAGGTGATTTCTTAAAGGTAGAAATAATGTGGATAATTGGTGTCTTGAGGGAAAGAAATCAACAAAGCTTGAATGATTCAACCCAGGGCTCTTTCTCGACTCCTTTCTTTTCCTTCAAAATATAGTGCAACCTTGAAACCTCTTCTCCCCACTACTAATCTCCTAGTTCAAATCAGCAGCATCTTTCACCTGGACTTCTGCAAAGCCTTCTGAACTGTCTTCTCTGCTTCTACTATCCCCAGAGGCCATTATTCACACTACAGTCTACCCTCTACCCAGGAACCAAAACTTCATAATGACTTATCACACTTAGAACACTTAGACTAAAACAAAAACTGAAGCTATTAGAATCCCATTTAATCCATGATATTGCTAGAATAGTACGTTTTTAAAAAGGAAGAAATTGACATCAGTTGAACACCAACTATATACCAGAGTGTTGAGTTCTATATTTCATCTTACTGAAAAAATATTTTATAATTTAATATATACATATGTCACAGTCATACTATGTACTAAATTCTCCTTTGGGAGCAAGCAAAGGAGACCAAGTACTAATTTTTAAAAAATTATTTGCATCCTAAACACCTGAGATAGAATTGCTAACATGCACAGCAATCACAAATCAGAGGTTGATAATTATGTAAGTAGTTAGAGCAAAAGTCAAATGGATTCACATTCATTCCTAAGGGGAGGGCTCTTGGGTACAAAGGTTTAGGGGCAATAGAGGTGACTTGGGACTGTGGATATGGTACCACAAAGGAAGAGCAGCTGAATTTCTCAACTTTGGTCCAGATGCTTACTTGATTATACTTACATCTCACTTCCATTGGCTTGAAGTTGGTCTGACAACTCTCTAACCAAGTAAGGTTGGGACTAAGATGAATCTGGCTTGAAATGCTCCATATTTATGAATACTTACAAACTAAACTACTAAAGAATTTAGAGCTGTGCCTTTATCCTATTTAAATCACTATGAAATTAACTGATAACCATGTTTTTGACTTGGGCCTAATGGCCTGACTAGGAACCATGAGAGTCTGTGATTTGGGGAAAGTCTAATGCCTTAGGCACAAAACTACTGGACTTTACAAAACCGAGATTATTATATCTCTTGAGGAAAAAGGTAGCAAATTTTTAAGAATGAGGGAGACTTCTTGAGAAGAAATTCACCCCTGCATATAGAAATAAAATTCTGCAGGACAAAAATGGGATTAGTCAGGGGAAAAAATCATGAAATAAATATGCCAAAATATTAGTAGTGATTTATTCTGGGTGGTGGTACTATGAAAGACTGCTATTTTATTCTTTGTATTTTAGGGTAGGCAGCTTATTTTATGTTCTTTTAAAAGAAAAGCATCGCTGGGTGGAAGTCTATGCCTTTACCTCTTTGGTTCCAGCTATGCTTCTCCTTTAAGACAAGAAGTACAAACTCACATGCCTAGAAAGCCCAGGCAACTAATGTGAGTGATGAATTGTGTCAAAGCAGCAAGCACATTCCCATGTCAAGAGGCAGCTGCTCCTTAGCACAAGCACATAGCTGCGGCAAAGAAATGCAGGTAGCATTGTTGAGAGATCTTAACATTTTTTTTGGCACTTGCAATCTGTATTTTTGTTGAAACTTTCTGATTTTTAAATTGTAGCAATTTATTTAAATTTTAAAAACCTAAGCAAATAAAAAAGCAAAACAGAACAAACTCTGTGAGGTATCGAGCAAAATGTAAAGGATTTTCAAGGGTGATTTTGCTCATAAAGCACAAGGCACATATTTGTTTATCTGTTTTGATATACAAACCTATATTCATGGTTACACACCAGAAGCACAGATCTGGATTTTTTTAAAAAAAGACTAGCAATGGTCTATAAGCAGAATTTGGGCATACAAACAATGCCTTTAAGAGAACTATTAAATCTCTATCTAAATGGAGGATGGACAGAAAATTCTCAAATATTACTTTCTGCTCATAAAATTTATTCCCTTCTATTTATTACTGTCTTTATTGCATGTTAACAGATTAAACAAGATAATGGGAGTGACAGCTAAAATGGGGTGTCATAATAAAAGTTTACCAAAATTGTAAATGAAATAAGTATGTTCTGTTTTGTTATTTTGTATATCCAACATAAAATTTGCTGAGAAAAAGTAATGAAGGCTAAATGAGTCAGAGAAAGGACACCTGAGGGAGCAATTAAGACAAATCTATGGTAAGAATTCTTTCTCTCAAAGAACTGGATGCAAGGAGTGTCATCCCCGGTGGACAGAACACAAGGCAGCTAAGGCCATTAGGTGATGGAGGAATGTCGGCTGGCCAAAACCCCATGAGGCTCAGGTGGAAGACCTTGATCTTGTTATCAGAGTCTTCAGGTGAGGTAGAATAGATTGAGGTGGAAAGAGTGGAAGGAATGGAGCATGAGAGTCTGGAAAGTATGACAGGTTGTTAAGCAAGGCCTAGAGAAAACCTAAAAATATATTCTAACAAGGGAAAAAAATAAAAAGTGTCTGAAGGATAAAAACTAGAGGTAGGATACAAAGAACGAGGGTCGGATGAGGCAGAGGGAGAAAAGCATAAAGTCATGTATAAGACAGGTACTGAGGTCAAGGCCAGCAAAGAACAGTGGCCTGAAGTCAGACCTGGGAAGCAATCTGGAATGTGGTTCTGGTACAGGAAGAGGCAGACTAACAAGTTTCCAGATTTGGCCAAGTTTTTTCAGCTTTGTTACTTTTGGTCAGGCAGGGGATGTTTACCTATCAAGGGCCAGATGAAGTGGAGAACATAAACCCAGAGAGGTATTCAGAATGATCAATTCCCTAAGTGGACTGGAGGCCAGAAATACCATCCTGAAAGTCTGGGACCAACCTGGGATCAAGCAGTGTACCCTCATTACAGGTGGGCAAAGCTGTGATTCATCTGTCAGCAAGTTTGCTATCTGATATATTTCTGCTAAAAGTAAGCATCCAGGAGGTTAACCTGTTTCATTTACTTTGCAAACAATATATAATCATGAAAACACTTAAAGAAAGAATTTTTAAAAAGTTTTACAGAAGCTAAGTGATTTTTTTATATGTCATGTGTGGCCCTTGGACTTTATGTTTACATAAGAAAGACAGCAGCAGAGTCTGTTTTAATCTTTAACCACAACTGATTTCCAAGAATGAGTGCCACATCCTCAGTTCCTCCTGTTCAGTTACTTTCAACCAGTTTCTAGCATTTATTTTATTTTATTTTTTTAGAGACAGGGTCTCACTCTATTGTGCAGGCTGGAGTGTAGTGGTGTGATCATGGCTCACTGCAGCCTCGAGCCCCCGGGCACACAAGATCCTCCGGCTTCAGCCTCCTGAGTAGATGGGACTACAGGTGTGCACCACCACACCTGGTCAATTTTTTTAAATCTTTTGTAGAGACAGGGTCTCACTATGTTTTGTAAGCTTGGTCTCAAACTCCTGGCATCAAGTGATCCTCCCTTCTTGGCCTCCCAAATTGCTGGGATTCAGGTGTGAGTCCACGTACCCAGCCAGTTTCTAGCATGTAAACTTATTCAAGCATGCTTGAAAATCAAGCATGTTGAAAATACTAACCTATATTAAGCTGTGAAACTGTTTATTCAGAAGGAAAACATTGCGGTATAAGTCCCAATGATGATATTTGCTATGAAAGTGAGGATAGAGCAATGACTCAAGACTGACTAAGTGAATTAAGCCTGAAACTTGGCTGCTTATCAAGCATTAAAAATGAATCTCTACTACTGATTTAAAATGTAGGAGCTAAACTAAAATATGATAACCACCTAAGGAAATGGTATGAGCACTGAAGACCAAACAATGGTGACTGAAATTGCCAGGATCCTCTACTTTTTGGCCCAAGCATAAAAATTAAAGTCATTGGAGACTCATGTTCTAGTTCTGAACACAAAGTGTTACCCATTATTTTCTCTTTGTTTGCAAAAGATCTTTAGCACCAAATAGTCAAACACGACAAAAGAAAATGAACTTGCAATTCATATTACACTTTATAGTGCCTTCAGGGATTCATATGTATAAATGTGCCATGGGAATGAAACAAACACTTTCCAAAGTAATACTACACATGCCTACACAAAAGAGGAGTGCTTCTTAGGGGACACATCAAGCAATCTTGTTCATGAGAAAACCTCTATCTTACTTTTAAGATCCTCCTGGGCCTGGAGGGAACTGGATAAAGGCAAAGACTCTGAAATCTGGAAAAACCAGGCTAAAGTTAGCAGGGTCTGGAGACTGGGCACAACACCCTCTAAACCTCATCCATCTGCTACTGTTATGGGGTTTGGCAAGGCAAGTTCACCGAATCTGCAATTCCCTCTCCTATGCTATTAGGCTACATGAGCACATTGTTCGCACCCACACATACTCTAAAGGCATGGCAGAAGGGAAACATTTTCTTGCCCTCTTAATTATAGCTAACCCAAGCCAAAGAAGGCCTCCTAGGCAAAATGACAGCCCTCAAAAAAGGAAGATCTAGGTTTATAAATAGATGTAAAAACTTATTTTAGAGTTGATTTAGTCCCGAATGATATTACAATGGTAGAATGCAAAATGTCCAACTACTCTTTGGGGGCACAAAAAGCAGAAAATATGATTGTTAATGATATTCGTATGTGTTGAGTGCTGATGTTTTGCCAAGCACTGTGCTAATGCTTACAGTACTTCAAGGACCCCTTATATAATACATGTAATTCTATAATATATGTGTATTACACACATATATCTACATCCACAGTTTGCTCTTCTAAATAATTAACACTATATTATTCAAATTTTATAGCTGGTGAAACAAGGACAAAATTAACAAGTGGTAGGTAAGGGTAAAAAATCTAGACCTCTTGAATTCAACATTGAATCATTTAAATATGAACTATGAATCATTATCCTGTCTTTCTGTCACAATTCATTTTTATTTGAACTAAATTAATCTATAAAATTAAAACTTTACATAATATTTATATTTATGGCCGGGAGCGGTGGCTCAAGCCTGTAATCCCAGCACTTTGGGAGGCCGAGGCGGGTGGATCACGAGGTCAGGAGATCGAGACTATCCTGGCTAACATGGTGAAACCCCGTCTCTACTAAAAATACAACAACAACAAAAAAAACTAGCCGGGCGTGGTGGTGGGCGCCTGTAGTCCCAGCTACTCGGGAGGCTGAGGCGGGAGAATGGCGTGAACCCGGGAGGCGGAGCTTGCAGTGAGCCGAGATCGCGCCACTGCACTCCAGCCTGGGAGACACAGCGAGACTCCGTCTCCAAAAAAAAAAAAAAAAAAAAATTTATATTTATATTATATGTAAGTATATTTTCAATGTGCTAAACTTTGTGCTATCTCAGTGATATTTTGTATTCAATTCTGTTTCTCTAAGGTGAGACATTTTCCTCTTTAAAATGCATGCAAACAACAAACAATAAGGAGTCAGTAAGAAATAGCTATTTCAGAAGCAAATACACGTGAAAGAATCACTCCCTAAAGCAAGGATTCCAATTTCCTAACCTGTCCATAGAGGTCAGTGCTTTGTGGGACTTCATGGTCTACACTCCATGTGGGTCAGCCCACCAACAAGAACCTGCCATAAGGGGAATGTCATCCAGCCTGATGGGCCCCTTCTTGCTCATTTAATGCTGTCTTGTGCTGGTACAGGCACCAGGAGTTCATGATAAGGCTACGTTTTTATAGTCTTTTTCATGAGAGATCATAGTATTTACTTTTTCATTTACATGAGATATTTATTTTTTATGATAGTTTCACTTCTACTGCAAATATATTTAAACCATACAATAAAGCCTAGCTGTCAAGGGCCAAACCAGATGAATGGGTATCAACTTGCCTAATACATTACCTATTAGAGTGTAAATTGTTATCTACTTATTTCTCAAGAAATAACTTCAATGCTTACATAACACATAACAAATCAGCTAGGTGCAGTGGCTCACACCTATAGTTCCAGCACTTTGGGAGGCTGAGGGGGGTCAATCACTTGAGCCCAGGATTTTGAGACCAGCCTGGGCAACATGGCAAAACCCCATCTCTACAGATAATACAAAAATAAATTAGCTGGGCATGGTGGAAAATGCCTGTAGTCCCACCTATTGGGAGGCTGAGGTGGGAGGAGTCTCTCAAGCTGGGAGGTTGAGGCTGCAGTAAGCTGCAATCACGCCACTGCACTCTAGCGCCAGCGACACAGCAAGACTGTCTCAAAAAAAAAACAAAAAAACAAAACCAAAACCAAAAACAGGTCACTGTAATATCAGATTTATTTATTTTAAATCTGATTATTTCAGAATAAATTTGTAAGACCAATAATCATAAACAGATAAATTTCCTTAGACTGAAATTTCTAAGGAAGAAACTCCAGATCTATTGCATTTAAACTAACTTATCATATTTATCACAGTTAAAAAATAACAATGACAGAATCCAACAATTTACATTTTCAACTACAGTGAAATCCAGTTAGCTTGATCATTTTGATAGTCAATGACCTCTGAAAATGGAATTCAAGCACTTATCGGCACCCCCATTGGCACTCCTAAACAGAATAGAGCACATCTCATTCTAATAAATGACACAAATTTATAAATAAACAACTTGCAGTTCAACCGTTAGTAAAAAATTAACAGAAGCAGTTCACAATTAAAGCAAAGTTATGAAGACTATACTCTTGGATGTATAGTCAAGCTACTCCTGACTGCTTGCTTACAGATGTCTCAGATTTTGGCTGTATGCTCCCTGTTACACTGTATCTCCTCAACTGGAGGACAGCAAGTTAAAACTATTATCAGCAAATTAGAAGCTATTTAGACTCTGAAGTAGCCAAAATAATGGCATTCTCCTCAGTTTCCTATCTTGAAATTTGCTGAAAAGGCGAGATATTCCATGTATTTACTTAACTGAGAAAAAGAGAAAAGAAAGGTGAAGTTTTAAAGATGTGCTACATGAAGACCTTATCCACCTCCTGACACCATTTTCTAAGACTCCCCATCTTGTTCCCTAAATTCCAGCTACAATGTCCGCTTTGTTGCTCAAGCATGCCAAGCTTTTTCTGGCCTCTGGGCCTTTGCACCTGTTGTTTTCTCTGCCAAGATTGTTATTGTCTTAGATATTTTTCTTTCTTCTCAATTCACATGTCAGCCCCACAGTGATGCCTTTTCTGACCCCACATCCCTTCAATTACTCTCTGATTTTCACTGTTACACTTACCACTAGCTAAAGTGTGTTTATGTACCCCTTCATTCTGTCTCAAATGCCAAGGTATTTACTTTCAGAGAGCAGAGACCGTGTCCTTTTTTGTTTACCACTGTGAACATGGTTACCCGGCCCATATTAGAAATTCAGTAAGGCATGAGGATCGCTTGAGCCCAGAAGACCAACCTGGGCATCGTAGCAAGACCTCATCTCTACAAAAATAAAAAATAAAAAAATTAGCCAGACATGGTGGTGCACGCTTGTGGCCCCAGCTGCTCAGGAGGCCGAGGTGCGAGCATTACTTGAGCTCAGAAGATCAAGGCTGCAATGAGCAATGATGATGCCACTGCACTCTGGCCTAGTTGACAGAGCAGGACCCTGTCTAAAAAAAAAAGAAAGGAAAGAAAACCTTAATAAATACTGATTAATGTAATGAATGGCTAAAATTGATCTAATTAGAGCACTTTGACTTAAGGACCAGACTTAGGAAATAAAACATTGCTTCTTAATATTGACATTCCTCATTTAATCAAAAATTACCTTGAAGAAGTTGAACGTAAAGAATGAACCAGGTTCCATACTCATTTTTAGAAACAGATACCCAGTGTCTTGCACTCTGCCATTTCTTGTGTCCATGCTTGAATGAATCTGTCTGTCAAACTCAGGGAACTCACTGGAGTCTGGGAAGTCACTTTGCTGCCTTGTAGAGTCGGTGACTGCTGTGCTCTTAACAAGGTACTGAAATATCAGCTAAATAAAGTGTTGTCATGGGAGCAGAACAGTTAAAATTTATTAATCTGCTCAGTTTTGTCAGCTAGCAGACAAATACAGTCCCTCCCACCCCACAGCCAGCCATCCCCACAAGTCACTAAGCAAAGGCAAGCCATTTCACCTACTCATTTTACATGCTGCTCTGGTTTTGGGTGCAGTTAAAATTATATCCAATTCTGCAGGTAATCCTGATGTCATAAAGTGATAAGTAACAGCAGAGAATGAGGCAGTGGGATATGAGCACAAAAATAATAATGAAAAGGAACACAGATCTTGGAGTTGGAAAAAGGTTTGAGAATTATGAAAATCTCTGCCAAAACTTAAGCTTTGGAGCTTGCTGCTCTGCCTTGGGAACAGCATGTGCTATAGGGTGAGGCACAGTGATTTTACTGACAGATTTTTTGATGCTGTGTTCAATTTAGTTTTTACTGTTTGCATTTGGGGGCTTATTTTGAGTCACGTACTCTCTTACCGTTAATATGTGAGAACATCCATTAATATTTTGAGTCTTTATTAGGGTTTAGCCACAAGCTAAAGATGATCTTCTAAAAGTATGTTGAATGTCCGTGGGATTTAATGATATCCTCTTTGTGTTTCCCAATACCAGTTTTTAAAGCAACATTAATTTTTAAAATATATTTACACCTAAAATATTGCAAATACATTGAACAGTGTGAACAACATATTAATAATCTCCAAATGAACAACTTTTTGTCAGTGCAGGGCATGGGAAAAATAAATATTGAATTAGCTAATCTTTAATTTAATGTTTATTATTAGTCCTTATGAGTAATCCTTATGAGTAAATAAGATTCAGATTCTTTTACAACACACTGAAGGTTTAACCTATAAAGTTGGTTCTCTTTTGTTCCAAAAGTCTCGTAAGTACTTAAATATATACTAAAAAGAAAGTGCAGAGGAATGAGACCTACCAGGTTGAACAAAGCTATTGAAATATAGAGTACATTTAAAGAAATGCAACATGGTTGATGGTAGGAAATTATTAAATACATATGCTCTTTAAAAAATTATTATTCAATAAAACTATAAAATTATTGTGTAGTCAGCTCATAAATTATAAGCAAATGGATACTGCTAAAATAGATTTTATGGGCTGATTACACAAGAGTCTTAAAACTTGTCAAATAGTTTGACTTTATATAGCCAAACATATCACAGCAGCCAGCCTTCACAATGGCCTCAGTGATCCCCATCTCCTGGTATACCCTTGCGTAAGTCCCCTCCCACAGCAGACTAGGGTAGTTGTGTGTGACCAGTAAAATACGGGAGAAGAGATGGCATGTGACTTCTAATAGTCGATTGCCAAATGAAATGTGGCTTTTATCTTGGTCATGCTCATTCTCTCTCTCAGAGTACTCAATTTGGGGGAAGCTGATACTATCATTAACAGTCTTCTAAAACGCCCAAAAGGTGAGAATCTGAAGCCTTCCTAAAGCAGAGAACTGGAGCTTTTAGCCAATCATCACACTAGTCAGTCATCTTGGAAACAGACTATCTACCCTCAGTCAAGCATTTAACTTCATCCCTCACTGATAGTGACAGCAACCTCATGAAACAGCAGAGGCCAAAACTACCTAGCTAAGCCACTCCTAGATTCCCAAACCTCAGAAATTTTGTGTCACAATAAATGATTGTTGTTTAAGCTGCCAAGTTTTAGTATAATTTGTCATACAGCAATAGATAACAAATAGACGAATCCACTTGCAACTCATCTACCCCTGTTACTCCATCTTGGCCGAGCCGAAGTCAATTGGGTAAGTTTTGATTAAAGATTATGGATAGAAATAAGCTGTGTTTTGGATACTTCCCAAGGACATGATTGAATATAGAAAAATTTAGAATTAGTATACCACTCTATTACAAACTGGGTTGGAATTTGCTTTTGCAGTATAATGAATACACTTCATTAACAAAAATACGTAATTCAAGAATATATAAACTCATATTTTATAACAGAAAACAAATCACTGGTTAACTGGAGATAGAAGAGTGGGGGTGAAGGATTAAAAGGGGTAAGAGAAAACTTTTGGGGTATGCTTATTACCTTGATTGTGCTGATGATTTTTAATAATTATATACGTGTGTGTATATATATATATATGTCAAAACTTATCAAATTGTACACTTTAAATGAGTATCTTTGTTTTTCCAATTTACTTCACTGAATTTTTTTAAAATGTATTTGATTAATGGATCCAGAACTGACCTAATTTTCAAATGGTTATGATTTTCAAATTGCCAGGCCTGGATGACATAAGACTGTTCTTTGGGATCTGGGAAGTTAAGAAAACCATATTTTATCCCATATTATTCTATCTTTATATCACTGAAACAGTCTCATAAATTATTATAACACTGTGTTGGACAATTTGAATCAGAAAGTACTAGAACAGAACAAATTGGAAAATTTCTCAAAATAATAAAAGTTTATTATATAAAATATGTTAAGAAATACAATGGAAAAGTGACCTCACATTCACATGAAATTTTGCAACATTGAGAGAGGTGAGCAATTCAAAGCAAAAGAAGTCGATAAATCTACACTAATGATTTCTTAGTTCTATGAAAGATTCTATGACACTTCCCCTTGAAACTAGAATCAAGAGTTCTAGTCAATTTTTTCAAAAGAATCTATCCTTTAGTCTTTACATTCTAAAGGATAAAACTTGAGGTGCATTCTCTACTCTGAACTCATAATTTTTCAATAGAGACTAAAGAAAAATTACCTAGATGAGGTTATACCATATATAATTTGTCCATGTTAGAATCAAAGTTTCCATATTAACTATATTAATAATTACAAATATATTACTGCTTCCCCAAATTAAATATTACATATTTACATGGATAAGTCATGATAGCAGGTGGGTTTATGATATTTGCTTCCCTTCAGTGTCAATAACATCTAACCTATTTTAATGATATTACCTAAAACAGAAATTCTTCTAAAAGTGAAAAGAAAAGTACTTTTATGCTATAGCCAAGCAAAATTTTATTGATCTAATTAATTTTGTAGTAAAACATTTTAAATATGATATTCCATAGGATATTTTATTGTTTTATCATTACACCATAATTGATGTGATGATTATCAGTACCTGAAAAAATCTCTCCTTTTTGCTCCTATTATGCTCCAAATATACTTTCCATGTTTTTTCTTGTAAATTAGATATTATTTTCATTTTCCCATTTATACTTTTATAATTAAAGTTTTACCATAAGTAATTTACTTCCCTGCACATACTAATTTTCTTAATTATATTTAGAATACAGCTATCACTTATCAGTCATCTATAGGAAGGTGATATTTTATAAAAGGCTATTTCGATATTACCTTTCAGTTTGTGTTGTCTAACACCCCTATAACATCATTACCCCCATACACACATCTATTGCTAACTCCAATCCAAAAAAAAAAATGAGAAATACAAAAGTATGTCTAATCAAAAGGAAGGCTAAATGCTGGCTTGGTAATAAACCTAAATTTATGTATTTTCAAAAAACTATGAAAATCTGAAAATATTATGAAAAGAACAACATAATATAAAATATAAACAGTTACTCATCATTCAAATTAAAACAATAAAAATTTTCCATATTTTTTCAAACTTTTTTGCTTAAAGAAAAAAAAATGTTACAGATGCATATAAACCCACTCTCCCATTCCATTCCTGCTCCTTCTTCCCAGAGGTAAAAAGTGAATTTCCTTTTAATTTCATATGCTCATATCCACTATCATACATTTTGTTTCGTACAAAGTATGTTAATTGAAAACTACAAGAAAGGCCAATTTAAAAAGATTTTCAACTTTACTCTTTATCAGGAAATGCTAATTGAAATCAACAGACTAAAAAGTAGTAAAAAATCTGATGACACGAAGCATTGGAGAAGATGAAGATAAACAGTAATTTATATGGCACTGGTAGAAATATAAGTTGTTACAATGTCTTTAGAGAACATTTAACAATTTGGGGGCAAAACTGAATATATCTTTACGCTGTGGCCCAGAAATTACCCTTCTTTGCATTTACACATGAAAATGTGTCACATTTATATGTGAGGAGGCATGTAAAAGGGTCATGTTAATAAATGGAACACTTGCATAGTGTTTCTTATGTGACAGGTACTGTTTAAGTCTTTCATGTGTTTTTACTCTGCTATCTTCATAAATATGCCTACCTCACAGGAAATATGCTTCATTTAACAGGTGGGTGAACCGAGCACTGAGTTTTACGACTTGTCAAGGTCCTGTAACTAGCAGTGGTAGAACTACAAACCCAAGGAATCCAGCTCAGTGTTGTTAACCACTGTGCTATACGGCTCACTGCAACACCATGTGTAAGAGCAAAAGGGTGGAAACCATTCAGAGTTCATCCAGTTAGGAAGGAATGAACACACGGTAGGACATTCATACAAGGCAGAACAGTATAGCCTTTCAAATGCATAAAACAGACTTACACACAGCTAGTGTACATTTCAGAAACCTAACATGGTATGAAAAGGTGAGCTGCAAAAAGATTTGCACTGTGTAATAACTGAAGTCAGTCTTATGATTTATTTTCAATAGCTAAAATAGCTAAAGCAATCTTAGAGTGTATTAAAAAATATGGAATCAAACAAAGAAAGGGATTCTTTTTTTCCCTCCTTGGGGTTAAGGATTGATCACACCTAAAATGGTGTATCAATATAATGAGCTGCAAGACTTATCAACCAGACTGGGTTTAGGAGTGAGCAGCTGGAATGGGCAAGGGTTTTGTAGCTGTATAGAGCAAGTGTGCAAAGTCTTTCAAGTAAGAGAATAATTGTTTATGTGCAAGAAAGAAACTCGGTCTCCATCAGCCCTCTCTTTCTCTACAGGCTTCCTATCAAATGTGTCAGTACATACTTTGATAGGGCTTATCTGTTTGACTTAGGGCAATTATCCTCATATGAAACATTAACAAATGGTATTATAACATCATTTAACTTGATATACATTAAATATGGCATTCTCAAGTACATGGAAGAGTATTAATAACAAATTGTGCACAAAAAAATTTCATGGAAAATCATATAATAATTTAAAAATCTGGCTATTTGTATCTGACCACAAAAGGTGAAAAAATGATGAAAAACTAAAATTGCATAGTTTTTATATTGTTGGAGATGATAGATCCACCAAGAAGTTTCCTTCTTACTGTTAAAGACTATTAACAAAAAAGTATAATACCCTAAGAATATATACTTAAGGGGATATTCTAGTACTGAAAACAATGGTCTGTACAAGGAAGAGCCCTGAGCAATTCTTCATTCCCTGAGTAAGTCTTCTCTATAATGAGGCCTGTTAAGAGACCACAATGCTGATGTTAATTCATCTAAACCATCAACCTCCACAGAGTAGGTTCACATTTTATGAAAAGCAATTAATATTTTAAAAGGTCTCTTTTCAGAGAAGACAAACCTAATAAAGACAAACAGTTGAAAGATCAAGGGGTTAAACTGAGCACTGACACACATGGCTAAAATGTTAGTTTTCATGAATACTTAATGGCCAAACAAGTGGGGGTATATTAAATGTTAATTACTCTTAATGTCAGCTCTTGAAAAAATGCTTGTTTGGGTGTGGTATCCCTTTTTGAAAAACTTGTTGGCACTCCAGTGTAGACCTTGCTATGATTTCTTTCCAACATTGTACACACCTTATTCAAAAGACAAATGACTCATAGAAGGCCACAATCCAAGATTTGATAGTCAGCATTTAGCTTACTAATGATATCCCAGATGTAGCCACAGTTTCTAGTATGAGAAAAATAGTATACAGGGGATTACACTATGGCTCCTATATTTCACTAGAGTCTGTTTTGCGGGAATAGTAAAAATACAGTGAAAGAAGTGTCAGATAAGGTAACGAGGAGAAAGGCCACAGAGGGGTTGTGAAAAGTATGCCAACATCAACAGCTGTTACTCAATATTTGTACCACTTAACCAAAACAAGCCAAGCATAGAAGGTGAAAATGGCTAGATAAGAAAGGAGAAAACAAAGGCAACTAATATAAAGTTGACTAAGCAAATCTGCAGTACAATGATAAAAACACCAAATGATATATGATATCCAACATCAAATACATTATCCATTTGTAAAGGACAAAGGCCCATTAGTCATTTTTTCCTGCAAAGTCCACAAGCACATTTATATGTTTGAATGTATCATTCCAACTTTTGCCAAGATATATTATTTTGTTTTTAAACACTTTTGCCAGCCAGAAGATATTGCTATTTTATATTTGTTGTAGTTACCAATTTTTAATATAATTTTACGAACACCTATGATTTTACGTCCTAATGATTCAAACGCAAAAAAAACCCACCTTTTTTCTCTTTAAGAGCTCACAGTGCAATGATGAGGCAGAAATCTACATAAACATTTCTGTTTAAAAATGAAATTATGCTCTCACAGAGTTATATGGTAGTCAGTTTTCACTTACAGCTCACTCTTCCTTCTAGAGGGAAAAAATTATTTAATGCTACCCTGTTCCACTAGTCAACATAAATGTGATATGACAGATCTCATACACATTGTAGTTTGATACTGTAATGACACTTTCATGCATATATAATTTTAACAGAACAGGATAATATTCAAAACGGTGAAATTTTGGGCACACAACAAAAACAGGAATTAAAGAATACTTCTCATTTTATTTGCTTTTATAATCTCCCTCAAGTCAGACTCTGTGGGGAAATATCTACTTTCTCTGTGTTTCTGAGATCAACCCTGTGTTCTTTTTCCACATATAAGAAAAAAAAATTAGTTACTGTGTCTAGAATCCTGACTAAAAAAACTGGTACAAAAATACTATTGTGAATTATACAGCTAAAGAAAGCATTGGCTAGTAAATGTTATCAAAGACTGACATATAATCTGTATAACAGCATGAGAGAGGAGGGACAAGGTACAGTTGAACTATTACAACTCCATGTTAGGTTTTAGTTTGTAGGTTTACACTTTCACTATCAAATTTGTTACTTATTATAAAATCTCACCCAACCTGTTTCCCATATAAACACTTCTTGGCCCTACACTGAAGACATTCTTGCCCTTGTATTAAAGACAAAGAAATAAAACTTTAATAATTAATAACTAATATGCATTCAGTGTTTATCATTTGTCAGGCACTGCGGCAGAAAATGAGTGCACAGCAGTAATGAAAGCAGCCGTGGTTTCTGCCCTCATGGAGTGTACCATCCATGAGAAAACAGAGATGAATAAGTCAAGACGCACAACATGCTAAGTACTATAGAGAACAGGAAAATGAATTGAAAGAATACAGTCTGTTGGAGAGATGGGAGGATTAAATAGAGTGAAATAGAGTGATGAAGACCTCCATAAAAGGTGACATTTAACCTGATCCTTGAAGTGAGAGAAGGAACCTCTGATACAAACAGCCAAGGATCAGGGAAAAGAGCACACCAGAGACCATGGCACCCACAAAGGTTCCAAGGCATGACACCTTTAGGGAACCAAGGCAAGGTCAGTGTGGCGTGGCGGTGCAGTCTTAACAGCCATATTATAATGTGGAATTGATCTTGAAGAGCAGCGGAAAGCTGTAAAAGGGTTTCAACAGAGGACATGCATGGCATTTGTAAAAGATGACACTGGCTCCTAACTAGAGAGCAAACTAGTAGAGAGAAGAGGTGAAGCAGGCAGATCAGTTAAAACACTATTTCAGCTGTCACATAAGACATGTGGTACATTTCACAAAAGGTAGTAGATGGATTCAGAAAAGAGATGAACTCATGGTATCATTTAAAGGTAGAATTGAAAGAACTTGCTGGTAGATGAAAGTCTTGCTGGCAGGCTGAATACACATATAGGAAGGAAAGAATAATGCTTGAGAAACTCTGTGAATGATGGCCCCAATTATTAAGATATGGGAAACTGGGAAGAATGGTTTTCAAGCGGATGTTAAACTTGTCATCCAGACATATTAAATTTGAGATACCTGTGAGATATCCAAGAAGAGCTATCAAGGAGCAACAGAGTATATGAGACCAGAGCTTAAAAGAGTGGTTTATGGTGGAGATAAAAGTTTACGAGTCACGAAGCATACAAAAATGGTTAAAGCTTAATGCTATGGCTAATGATGAGATCATTTATGGAGAGAGTATGGAGTAATATTTCTATAATTTTAGTATACGATTCCTAAGGAGATTCTGATTCAGTATGTTTGGGGTGGAGGCTTTGAATCTGCATTTTTATTAAACTCTCCAGGCATGTCTCATCCCAGTACTTTGTTAAATACTGCTATAGAGACAGAAAATAAGCGAGCCTAGTAGTGAGCTGACAACCTCTAGCAGTTGGTAGTTGGCCAGAAGAGGAAGAGTCTGAGAAGCTGAAGCCAAAGACCAACCAGGAGTGAGTGATCTATTTAATTTTTTGAACCATCTTCAAAGGGAAAATAAAGGTTCCTGACTATTATGTAATACATGTAAGAATATGATCAGAGTTCCTGTGAGCAATTTCCTATAAAATAGTGCCAATAGCCAGCCTCCAGAATGATAGGTTGGTGCAAGTGCTTGATGCTGCTCAATAAATTTGTGCATTGTCACTATACGAAAAAAATATGGATTATGTCAGCAACAGGATTGTTGGTGCCTTCTAAGTAAAATTATTAATCCTGCTACACTAAAATCAGGATAGGGCATCATGGGATTAGTATTCGATATTTTAGAGTTAATGAGATCTTGACCAAGCCACTTCCATATACTGGGGGTGGGTAATGAGCAATACCACCACCACCCTCCCTTTCTTCCTCCTTCCCTCTCTCCCTCCTTCCCTCTTTCCCTCCTTCCCTTTCTTCTTCATGTTATGTGCAGTAGCCTCAAGACGTGACTATTAAGCAACTCCTTAAAACAACAGGCTAAGAATAAAAGGTCCAGACAAATTATGAGGCAGATTCATTTCTATCTCTTTCTCTAACCAGTATTCTGTTTCCAACCCTTCTCCTGGCACTCCTTATCTCCACAGTATTTTAACTGCTTAGAACTGTCACCTTTCAGTCCTCACCTTGTGCCAGACAAATTAAGCTTCAGAACACTTCCTTCCATCTCCTCTCAAAGCTTATCACATTTCACCTAGGGTTGTGTAATAACCATTTGATCCATAAACTTACTATATGCTGATGGGTTTGTTATTTCCCACAGATTTGCACTTTAACAGGAGTTTTTGTAGAGACAAACTTTAATTTGAAGGAGTTAAGCTAAAGTTGGAGTATTTCCATATCATTATGGAGAAGATGTAAGTATGGAGAAGATAATTTAACAGTTCTTAATCATCACCCAACAGATTGCTATCTGTTTCATCTGTAAAGTCCTGAGACTTTAAGAAGTCTTTGAGTTAATCACCTGGGAACAAGAAAACCTTTAGAAAGACTGCCAAGAGATTATTAAATTGCTTCAGAAAGCTGATTTCTTGTTATGTTGTAGCAGAAAAACATCTTGAACAACAAGTACATCTATGAGTCTGTCTTGTGAAAAAATTACACAGAGCTAAAGATTTTCTTCAACAAATAAAACTGGTCCTTAAATGAAGGGTTGCAAAGCAAAGGTTATCAGGTACAAAACTATTAACATACATGTGTAGACGAGCTAGATATAAAACAACATGGGGCTGCAAGGTCCATGCATGGGAAGCATACTGTAAGAACATACATACCACGATAGTGAGCCAAACTCAACCCACAGGACCTCAGTGCCCCTGCACTAAACTCCCCAGGCCATTGTACAGGAATGAGAGCAGGATTCATTACTTTGGTTGCCAAAGAAACAAAAAGGAAATTATCAATTAGGGTACTCAACTCTCCTAGATTGCTTGGGACTGAAGGATTTACCGATATGTAGAACTTTCAATGCTAAACCCAGGACAGTCATAGGCAGGTGGAGATAACTGGTCACCTTAAATCAAGACAATTATTGTGCTATGCTTCGGGCTGGAGAAACAAAACATAATGACAATGTGGGGTCTAGTTTTTACAAAAAGTTGAAATTGGTAGTTTGGTTCGAGTCACAAAGCACATAAGGAAGAGGGCAGAGTCATCACCAAGACAGTCTCCAAAGAATAGTTAGAGTGATCAGGCAATTAATTGTCATAGGCACCTGATATATACCACTAACATTGTCTTTTCAATATCTCACACAAAAACAATACTGTAAAAATGTAGTAGCAGCTCTTGAAGAGACCATAATATGAAACAAGTCAGAAGCAATTTAATGACCCAGTTGTGTTAAAACCAACATCCTAAAGTCAAAGGAGATAACTGTTCTGTAATTTAAAAACAACAAGATACATTTCATAAAATGTGCAGCAAAAAATGATGAAAAGAATAGACTGGCTGTCTAGAGTAGTGGTTCTCACTTGGAGGTGATTCTGGCCTCCAGGGGACACTTGGTAATGTCTAGAGACATTTTTAGCTTTTGCAAAATGTTTTGGGGAAGTGTGCTACTGGCATTTGAAGGGTAGAGAGCAGGGATGCTGCTAAACATCCTACAATACACAGGACAGTGCCTCACAACAAATTATCTGGTCCCAAATGTCAATAGTGCCTGAATTGAGAAATCCTAGTCTAAGGCTATAAATCCTTTATAAAAACCATTTAGTTAATGCCAGTGATGTTAACGTGCATGATAGTAATTTAGTTCTATGAGTGTGATTCCTAACTTGACACAGAGCAATAAAGGGAGACAAGAAGGGAAGTAATGAGGAATAAGGAATGCTGTGGATGATGCACAAACTAAGGGCTACATACAAGGAGGAGAAGACGACTCGACTGTCACAATACAACCTTCCAGTTCATTGGGGCCCATCCCCATCAACTTCTGCAGAGGCCCTGTAACATTCCACTCAGAAACGCAGAGGTCTAGTTACTGCAAAACACTTCTCCATGCCACAGTCCCATGAGTGGAAGGATGATATGCACGTGGACATGTCTGCTAGCTACAAAATGCAGGTGAGAATGATGGCCTTGGGGAGTTAGGAAATGGGGGTGTGAGAAGGTTAAAGGCTGAAGAAGTAAAAAACAGAGAAGTAGCAGTTAGAAGAAGGAATAGTCTGCACATGTGCAAATACATTTGGGAGGTGGGAGAGAAAGCCAGCATTGTACCAGTATCCCTCCAAGTTATATTCAGAAGCTGTGAAAGGGAAATATGAATCACAGGAGTGACGAGTTTCCAAGAGAATCATTATTTAAAATGAAAATGTTCAAAGTACTAACCAGGAGTCTAAACACCATCATTTTCAGCATACCTCACTACTAGATTTTATACCTACTGAAGTAATAGGAAGAGAGAAGAAATTAGATACTTATTTAAGGATCAATACATATTTGCTGCCTCTCCAGCACAAAAATCCTCTTCGATAGCCTGAAATACCATGCAGATATTCTAGGAGGTAGAAGCAAGATATGACCTTCCCTCTGGTTCCCACAGATGAACATGTAATTTTTAGTATTATCTGTCATGAAAAATCTGTCAGGGTTCATCTGAAAACACAGGAGAAAGAATAATGATTCTTCACAGTTGTGTCTTTGATCAAACAAAATCAATTCAGAGATAATTGAGGCTAACAGTTTTATAGATATACTCACTAAGATTATGTTCAAAGCCTAAACTTTCAAGGTAGAGATTGAAATTTTTTTCTTACTGCACTGCAATTTTGATGAAAATATTACTACACAAAAAAGCTATCTTTACTTAAAAATCTCTAGTTACTAACAGCATAATAGATAATATGGTCACAGACATTTTGTAAAGTGAAGGTTTTAAATTCAACACTATTTTAAGGACATTGCTATAATTTTTGAAATTTTGAAATCACAATTATGTTCATGTTAAAAATAGTGTATTATTTACATTTTTTTATTACAACTTACTAGTTGACTATTTCTTTAAAATATGTGTATTTTTGGATGTTGTTTCTCATATTTCTTTACCTTAATCCATATGCCCTAGTTTCTTTAGAAAAAGAAAAGGTATTCATTTTCTATATGTGAAATGCAAGCTTAGCACTTTATTCTGGTTAAGCAGGAAGGGGGTGAGTGTACCCAAAGGCCCTGAAGGGCACAAAGGGAGTTTCCCCATCCAGAACAATAGCTTTCCTGAAATTTTAAGGTGGGAATTATCACAGAGAAAAGTATTTAAAAGGTTGTAATGAAGAAATAGATAGGCGTATGTGTAGTGAGAAAAAATAGGCTATGAAATGATCTGGACGTCCATTAGATTTACAGCTCCATCAGTACAGGAGACTGTGAACAAGTTTCTCTCCATATCAGGAAATAGGAATTAAAAAGGTAAAAGACATGGGTCTCAAGATGATATTCAGTATTTCCTTTCTCAACAGAATATTCAATATTTCCTTTCTTCTCTTTCAAAATTAATGAGAAAGATACAAAAAGAAGTACTGAAAAGATTTGTGAAATCTACTCTCAGAAAGGCAAAAAGTCTATCTTTTAAAATAATTATAGTACAGCAAAATATCAACTTCAATCTTAAAATCTATAGATAACTTTCTGTTTGAAGGTGGGTATATTAATATAAAAGGTAATCTCTTTTCATCTGTGAGGAAATCTGCAATTTTCTACCATATATGAAATTTAGAAGTTTTTCTTTTGGCTCAGTCCTTAGTATAAATGTTGGTTTATTTTCAAAAGTTAAAAAGCAGGCTGTGTGCAGTAGCTCACACCTGTAATCCCCAACACTTTGGAAGGCTGAAGCCAGCAGTTCGCTTGAAGCCAGGAGGTGGAGACCAGCCTGGGCAACAAAGCAAGACCTATCTCTACAAAAAAAGAAAAAAGTTGAGCCTATAGTACCAACTACTCAGGAAGCTGAGGCAGGAGGATCGCTTGACTGCCCAAGAGTTTGAGGATACAATAATCTATGATCATACCACTGTACTCCAGTCTGGTCAACAGAGCAAGACTTTGTATTTTTTTTAAAAAAGTCCCACATTGCATACTTGATGTCTCTTCTTTCCAATTTCTAATCATCTTTCCATATTTGTTGTATAATACTTTCATTAATACTGCTGAGACAGCTGGAAACGATTACAAATTCCAGCCATCCCTGATACATATTACCCAATCTTTATCCTTTGCTGTGACCCACTGGCCAAAGTTCACCTCTCTTGAGTTATTCAATGGGATGAATTTATGGAAAAATACAAGATTAAAAAAAAACTTTCTAAGACTTTAATGAAGATTTGTGATCAGAAAATCCTATTAAATGGTAGCACATTTAATGAGGACTTAAATAATATTATTAACAGTCCAATAATTAGACCCCTTCACCACACAATGTCAAGCTAACAGGGTCATAATTTCCGGCAACACTGGTTACAGGTGCTCTGGAGTTAGCTGCTTTTCATTCTTCTCCTTTAATTTGATTAAGCCAGAAATAATGAGCAAATGTAAACCCTTCCTGGAACGCATCATTTAATTTCTTTTCAAAAATTGCACAAGTGGAGTCCAGCAGTTTCTTGGCCATGTACTGAGGTAGGATCCAAGAAATACAAAATATTCCATCAATTATCAACTAAAGATGAGATGCACAGTGAAGCTTCTCACATTGGTGTTTACCCTCATCATCTGGTTTTGTTAAAATGTACTCCAAAACATTATCCAGGTATGAAGAAAAGAATGCATCATTGAGCAGATAGAGGTCAAGCTTCCCCAAAGAGTGAAAGCAATACTAAGTATACCAGACAGAACCATGAATCCTGTAAAGCAGTCTTTGAACAGGAATGGACTACATAGGAAAGCTCACTGCTAAAATCTGGCGACTTTTCACTGCAAGCTTATTTATACAGATGGGACACTACTAAGGATGAGAAATTTGAAATTATTTACATATCCTGACATATGGACAACATTCTCCGGAAAGCTGACATATTGGAATGGTTGCTGCTATTGTTATGAGTTTGTGCAAGTTAGTATAATAATTCCACAATGTTCAGAGAAGCTGAGCTGAGAGGTGGCTCCAGGATAAATCTTCTTCTATTATTTCCTTGATAAAAATCATCTAAAGCCTGGAAAGTAAAGCCCCAACTACTAAACTAAGCCTTGATGACCTCCCATAGGCTGATCTGAATCTGCTTTTCAAGCTTCCCCCCAACATTCTCATTCAAAGATGGTACATGTCAGTCAGTGTCCTACTCTGGTGTATTTTAAAACATGTCCTGTACTTTCTTAAACCCAAGGTGTGTCACTGATGTTTTCTTTGCTCAAAATGCTTTCTCCCCACTGACAGGCAACCTCCACCACTGACTGCTCAAATTCCATCTATCTGATTAAAGCCTTTAGCAATTTTCAGGAAAAGGAAACAGCAGATACTGTACATAACATACATTCATATAGATATGATATACATATTTATACACACATTTTCATACACGTTTGTAATTTAGTGCTTAAAAGAGAATCAGACACACAGAGGTTCAAATCTTAGCCCTGCTTCAGAGTTATGCGATCTTAAGCAGATTTAAGTTTATTTAGTATAAAATGAGGATGGCAATGTCTACTGGTAGCACTATTGTGAGAATAAAATAAAGTAGCTTACTTAAAAGTCTCTGGAATATAACAGGAGCTCAAAAAGAATATTATTAACAACACCATTACCTCTCTGGAATTATGCAAATAAAAGGAAAAAATAGAAATCTAAAAATTTCTTCTTAAAATAATGTAATTATTATTATTATTATTATTATTTTGAGACAGAGTTTCGCTCTGTTGCCCAGACTGGAGTGCAGTGGCACAATCTCGGCTCACAGCAACCTCTGCCTCCTGGATTCAAGCAATTGATTCTCCTGCCTCAGCCTCCCAAGTAGCTGGGATTACAGGTGTGCACCACCATACCTGGCTAATTTTGTATTTTCAGTAGAGACAGGAGTTTCACCATGTTGGCCAGGCTGGTCACAAACTCCTGACCTCAAGCAATTTGCCTGCTTTGACCTCCCAAAGTGCTGGTATTACAGGCACGAACCACTGTGCCTGGCCAAGATAATTTAAATTAAAATTTTAAATTAAACATGTCCCTTACCATTTGGAGGAAAAAAAAAAAGCATAAAATCAAACAAATCAAAACAGCATAATTAAGGAGAAAATTGAAATTTTGAGAAACTCAAAAGGAAGTGGGAAAAGGTCATTCTTCCTTTGATAACAGGAATCTATGCTTCCCATAATCAAAATTATATCACAAATTTTAAAAGTTAAAAAATTTAAACCTAAACAAATAAAGTATCTTAACTGTTTTACTTTCATAACATCCTACCTTCTGTTTTTCTGAATGAACACTGCTTGTTCTTTTCTTTTCAAATCTCCTTTCAAGTTTATGTCACCCTGTATACTGATACTTTCTTTTGCTTCCAAAATGTTCATATGGATTGCTTTTCAAATGAATATGATTGCTAGGTTTCTTTGTGAATATAAGGGCCTTTCACTTCCATGTATCTCAAAACAATTTCTGGAAAGATGGTATTAGGTGGGAACCTTGGCTGGGCTCTGCTCCTGTGTAGGAACCATGGAGGTGAGGTTGAAGCCCTCATTCAGCTTCTGTCAGTGGATGTTCTACTTCCTTCCTTTTGCATGCAGACTGGAAGAAGTGGAGCAAAAGTCTTGCTTCAAACATGTCTCAGACTCTGTGACCTTACTTCCACAACAGCTTCCCCAAGCCACTCTCCACTTAAAGCTGAAGTAGCCTTATCGCAGTAAAGAATGACTCACTTGTAGCTGGGCGATGGTTTCTCTTGCCATTTGTTCCAGTCTGTCCACAGGAGGAGAATTAACAACCAAATATGGTTCGAATTTTTAATTTTCAAGCAAATTGTAACCTGTAAGTGGGGAAAGTGTAAATGTGCAACAACTAATAATGTGTGACAGCTACACTACACCATGTAGCTGGCTTCATACTTCCTTCATTTGCCCTCCTTTCATATCTGTATAAATCTCCCCAGCACTCCTAAGATTATAATCTGCTTAAGGACACCATCATGACTATGTTGGAGTTTGTTAGTCAGCTGGTTATCTGTTTAATCTCGTAAATGACTGTGAACATAGAGGTATTTTTTAGAAGTATGTCTTTGACTTTTCATAATTACCTTCAAAGAAGTGATAAGAAGGTGTTCTTCGGAATGAGATCCTAATTAATATTTAGGACTAGATGCTGGGTGGATGTTTCGGGAATCACAAACATACAAAACAGCATAACGTAAGTGTTCTAAACCACTTACGTTAGCCTTCGAATTCCATGTTAAATTTAAGTGGTAAACAATCTTTTCTTCAAGTTGCTTCCTCTCTCATGGCCACCACTGACGCAGACATCAGCTGGAAGAGAGGCCTCCAAGGATTAGGCAGTGTGCGTTAGACATAACTTGGCAGCCACTTGTAAACTCCAAAGAAAGTAAATCAAATATCAGTGACCGATTGTGAAGCTCAATTGCTTCCTCTTTTCCAGTTTCTCACAAAACTGTTTGAATTCAGCTTCCCTTCTCCCTAACAGTAGCCAATTCTGACGGAAGTCTATTCTCTCAGACTTGCTTCTATTTAGGAGAAATTGCTTATATTGTTTTTCCCAAGCCTATTAATAACCTAGAAAAGAGTTACACACGCTGAATTTTAAACACCACCACAATATTTTCCTGTGGCATTTTCACTGTATTTTTCTAAGGTCCGAATTCTATCTTTACCTCAAGAATATGAATTCGATAGCAAATTCACAAAGGGTAATATCACAGAAACTATACACGATTTAATTTCTACAGTCACACAGTTGCAGTTTTTACGGTTTCATTTTTTTTTTCTGAATTTCACAAAAGGGCATATATGAGGTAGTATTAATATTTTTATATAAATTTAAATATTTCAAAAGGTAAAGTAATATTGATTTACGTCTTATGAGTCTTCAATATGTGATAGCAGTACATTGTGTTTGAAATAACATTGAAAAAAATAACACTGAAAAAATATACCTTATACCTGATTATTTTTTCCTATCTCTTCACTTAAACTAATAACAAAGGGTTCATTGGGGGATGTTATGAGGAATCATTCTTTAAAATATTAAATTTGTAAGAGACATTAAATGAAAAAAACAAAACATAAAAACACACTGAAACCCAACTGATGCCTAACAGACAGAAACTTTCCATTTTTCCATAAACAGTAGTACAGAACTAGATACTTCAGCCTTTTCAGATTAGACAAGTTAACACATTTCAAAAAAAAAAAAATGCTTGTGAGACACTAAAATGTATCTGTGGAACCCAAATTCTTATCCAAAAAAATTCTCATTTTCTGTTGCTTCTCCAAACATCAGTTCTGCTCAGGTCTGGCGACTATTCTACTTTTCCAACAGGTCTGCTCAGGAGTAGCTCTCTTTTCCTCGCCATCAGCTCTTAACCAGTTGAACCAACCCAGATTCCTTGCAAACTAAACAAAACATAATCCAAGGTAGAGCAATCCTTTTTGCGTCACTAATCCTGCCAGATACCGCCCATTCCTCTGCCTTTACTAATGTCTGTCTTTTAATTATATGTAGATTCTTCCTGGTGAAGACATCTCACCTTTCAAGACGGCTAAGCATTTTTATCTCTATAAGGATTCTTCTGACTCCACCCCTCAACTTGGATAGAATTAATAACTCTTTTTTGGTTCCTACTGTATACAGACTGCTATCGTACGCTTACACTTGAGGGTGTAAACTATGTCTTTTACTGTGTCATTACTACATATTACATAATATGACATTACTGTGTCATAGTACATATGACACTAAATAGTTGGAGAATGGGAACAGCGAATGAATAACTGCAAACATGAGATAAATTTAAATTGTGCTTCAACAAAATTTTCAGAAAAGGTCTTCTTTTCATTACCTGGAGAACAAATAGATTTTTCTGCTACTTTAAGACTGAAACAGGAGGTGGTAGACAGACTTGCTTGACCTCATCTGACTTTCCTATATTCACACAAAAGTCTTCAATAATTAACCCCAACAGAGGTTGTCAAAGAGCATTTCCTAATCTTAGAGTGAAAGGTTGCTGAAGTGTGGATTGTTTGTATAATACAAGGGCATTTTTAATGGCTTCTCACGAGTATCTAGTGAGTTAACAATAATGATAACCACAAACTCAGTTAAAGCACGGGTAATTCAGCTCCTCTGGCTTCCTGGGGTTAATCTCTTAGATGCCTGCAGCCTTTGTGCGACTGTGAAGTGAAGAAACTGTGTTAGCAGTGCCTACATGGATATTTTTATATAACTGTAAATACTTATATTGTCCTTCTGAAATAAAAATTTATTGAACACTTTTAAAGTGTTCCAAAAGTTAAACCAACAATTTAACTTAAAGATTTCTAAGGTACAAAACCATGCTCCTTAAATGCAAAGATTTTAGTTTTTTTAAATGTTTCTGAGAGGAGGATTAGGATTTGTGATTGTTATATCTTATTAATCCATTTATTTACGAAATACCAGGCACCGTCATGAATGCTTTCAACTACTCATAGGTTAAAAGACTTTTGGAGTGTGGTATCAGATACGATAAACTCAGAAACAGAGTAGATTAATCACAATTATAAACATGACCTAAACACAACAGGATTGCTCATTATGTCTAGACATCCTGCAGCATGTTGGGGTATTTCATTTGTCAATTTCAACACACTAAAAATATAATAACCTTGATATTTATAGTCATATTTTAATGGCCCATTTTAGTTATTTTGGTACTATAGACATTTACTAGTTAACACTATTAAAATTAGCTTTTACAATTAGTAATTATCTATCTTGGAGTATCTAAATTTTAACACAAAATTTCATTCCTTTGAAACATAGACATTACTTAGGAAAACTTTTTCTGTACTCAAAAAATTGTTCTCTCATCTCCAACCTTGCTTCTTAATAAGTTACTAAAGCTGCTTTAAGAGCCAATTCTCTTTGCACACTCTGTGACCACAAGTTTCAGAAACATTACCATTTGCTATCCAACTCACTTGCAGAAGCACCTATCTGACCCAGGAAGCTAGTGTCCAGAAGTCTCCCTCTTCCCCTCCATCTCACCTTTCCTGACCCTGCCACCACCTGCTTTCCTTGTAGCCTGCTTCTATGGACTTTTGAAGGAAGAAGAGGCATATAACAGAGGCTGTGGGAGCAGTATGGGTTTTCTTGAAGTTCCCAATTAGAAATCAGAATGTGCTTTAACATGAAGAGAAGTTACAAATTCAATTAGGATCCAGAACAGTCAGACAGATTAAGAGTCAAATAAGCTTTGGTGGCTGGCTTGAGATCTTGACTTCTCTTTATAAGCATTTTTTTCTGGGAAAATTAATTCTGCATTGAACACATCTAAATTATAAACCAAGAATTATAATACAATTTGTTTATAAAAGATGTAGATCACTACGGATTACATTTAAGAATATGTCATCTCATCCCAAAATCTCCTTAAGCTGATAAGCAACTTCAGCAAAGTCTCAGGATACAAAATCAATGTGCAAAAATCACAAGCATTTCTATACACCAATAACAGACAAAGAGAGAGCCAAATCATGAGTGAACTCCCATTCACAATTGCTTCAAAGAGAATAAAATACCTAGGAACCCAACTTACAAGGAATGTGATGGACCTCTTCAAGGAGAACAAACCACTGCTCAACAAAATAAAAGAGGACACAAACAAATGGAAGAACATTCCATGCTCATGGATAGGAAGAATAAATATCGTTAAAATGGCCATACTGCCCAAGGTAATTTATAGATTCAATGCCATTCCCATCAAGCTACCACTGATTTTCTTCACAGAATTAGAAAAAACTACTTTAAAGTTCATATGGAACTAAAAGAGAGCCTGCATTGACAAGTCAATCCTAAGCCAAAAGAACAAAGCTGGAGGCATCAAGCTACCTGACTTCAAACTATACTACAAGGCTACAGTAGTCAAAACAGCATGGTACTGGTACCAAAACAGAGATACAGACCAATGGAACAGAACAGAGCCCTCAGAAATAATACCACACATCTACAGCCATCTGATCTTTGACAAACCTGACAAAAACAAGAAATGGGGAAAGGATTCCCTATTTAAAAAATGGTGCTGGGAAAACTGGCTAGCCATATGTAGAAAGCTGAAACTGGATCCCTTCCTTATACCTTATGCCAAAATTAATTCAAGATGGATTAAAGACTTAAATGTTAAGATCTAAAACCATAAAAATCCTAGTAGAAGAAAACCTAGGCAATACCATTCGGGACACAGGCATGGGCAAGGACTTCATGTCTGAAACACCAAAAGCAATGGCAATAAAAGTCAAAATTGACAAACAGGATCTAATTAAACTAAAGAGCTTCTGCACAGCAAAAGAAACTACCATCAGAGTGAACTGGCAACCTACAGAATGGGAGAAAAATTTTTGAAATCTACTCATCTGACAAAGGGCTAATATCCAGAATCTACAAAGTACTCAAATAAATTTACAAGAAAAAAACAACCCCATCAAAAAAGGGCAAAGGATATGAACAGATACTTCTCAAAACAAGACATTTATGCAGCCAACAGACACATGAAAAAATGCTCATCATCACTGGTCTTCAGAGAAATGCAAATCAAAACCACAATGAGATACCATCTTACACCAGTTAGAATGACGATCATTAAAAAGTCAGGAAACAACAGGTGCTGGAGAGGATGTGGAGAAATAGGAACACTTTTACACTGTTGGTGGGACTATAAACTAGTTCAACCATTGTGGAAGACAGTGTGGTGATTCCTCAAGGATCTATAACTAGAAATACCATTTGACCCAGCAATCCCATTGCTGGATATATACCCAAAGGATTATAAATCATGCTGCTATAAAGACACATGCACATGTATGTTTATTGCGGCACTATTCACAATAGCAAAGACTTGGAACCAACCCAAATGTCCATCAATGATAGACTGGATTAAGAAAATGTGGCACATATACACCATAAAATACTATGCAGTCATAAAAAAGGATGAGTTCATATCCTTTGTAGGGACATGGATGAAGCTGGAAACCATCATTCTCAGCAAACTATCGCAAGGACAAAAACAAAAAACAAAAAACAAAAAACCGCACGTTCTCACTCATAGGTGGGAATTGAACAATGAGAACACCTAGACACAGGAAGGGGAACATCACATACCAGGGCCTGTAGCGGGGTGGTGGGAGTGGGGAGGGATAGCATTAGGAGATATACCTAATGTAAATGATGAGTTAATGGGTACAGCACACCAACATGGTACATGTATACATATGTAACAAACCTGCACATTGTGCACATGTACCCTAGAACTTAAAGTACAATAATTTAAAAAAAAGAATATGAATAATTTCTTCTTTAAAATTCTGACTTTAAATTCAGGGTCTTGCTCTGTTTCCCAGGCTGGAGTGCAGTGGTGCAATTATAGCTCATTGCGGGCTCAAACTCCTGGACTCAAAGGATCCTCTAGCCTCAGCCTTCCCAGTAGCTGGGATTACAGGCATGTGCCTCATACCCAGTTCTGGTTTTGTTTTGCTTTAAGGAATTGAGAATATAGGAAGTGCTTATTTTCTTGAGAAAATGGTGATAGGTTAGTTTCAGATTGCCAAGAATGTTCTTCATAAGAAAGCCTAAGATTTTTTTTAACTTCATTGTCTTTCTTATTCATTTAAACAGTTTTTTTTTAATTGAAAATCTAGTGTGAGCCAAAAGGCCTTTTATGAATGCTAGAAACCGCAATGAACAAGATAGGCAATTCCTGATCTAATGGAGTTGACATTCTAGAAGCAGAAAGGGGAAAAGGGGACAGAATACAACACATGAACGAGAAAATTTAGATATTGATATATGATATGAATAAATGTAACAGTGATGAGACACCATGGGGGCGGGGCTTCTTGGGGAGGCCACTCTGAGGTGGTAACATAAGAGCTGAGTGTGAGTGAATGCTGTATAAATGGAAACATGGATGAGCAAAACACTGGGGCAGAACTTTCCAGGCTTAGGTATGAACTAGAACACAGCATGTAGGACAAGAAGAAGCTGGGCATATTTAAAGAACTGTGCCCACTGTGGCTGTGCTGGGTGAATGTGGAGATGGTACAAGATGAGATCGGAGAATGGTCAGAGACTGATCCTGAGTAAGAGGGAGGTCAGAGTCCCTCTGTTATGTGCAATAGGAAGACACTGAAGGGGTTGAGAGAGAATGATTAGAGTCAATTTAGTCTTTAAAAGGACCACTCCTGCTGCTGAGAGGAGAACAGATTAAGGAGAAAGGGGTCAGGTTAAAGCCATGGAGAAGAGTTTGGAGTCCATAAAAGAAGAAAGGTGGCTTAGGTGAGCAAGATAATGGTGACAATTGAGAGAAGGGATCACAAATGGGATAAACCCAAAAAATAGAGAGTAGAAAAGCATTTAATTCCCAAATATGGTTAACTGAAGTTTTTTTCCTTTCTTTTTTAAGAGACAAGGTCTTTACTACCCAGGCTGGAGTGCAGTGGCACGATCACAGCTCACTGCAGCCTCCAACTCCTGGGCTCAAGCAATTCTCCTGCCTCAACCTCCAGAGTAGCTGGGACTACAGGTGTGCACCACCATGTCTGGCTTTTTAAATTTTTTCTCTGAGCATTTTTTTTTAAAGAAATCTATACTTTAAAAGTTTTAAAAAATGCAAAAATTGAGAATTTGTACTCAAAGATTTTCATTCAACCTTGATCTCTGTCTTGCAGAAGAGTGAGAATCGGGGGATGGGGCTTAGAGGTGCGCTCTGGAGTTGTGGAATTTCTCAGTTTCCACATCAAACCCCATAAAATCACCGGCACATGCCATCACCTACAGATGAATTGTGACCACAAAACCCACTTGGTTGTTGATATTTGACATGTTTTTCAGTTTGGCAATAACATTCGCCCTTACAACCAAAATATAGTGCCTGAAACCAAGCTCCTTCCCACTCCTGGCAGAACACAGAGTATATGTTCCCGGAAGGTGGTATCCGAATAGGGCTCTGCCAGAAAGGCAGTTCTAGACTGCACGCAAAGAATATGGAAAGGCTGTTTTGTCTTTATGACTGATGTTATTTTGGTCTTTTACCTTTTGGCATTGGATGTGATATAAAAAAGAATAGTCTCTTCCCTTGGGAACTTAAAGCTCAGCTAGGCAGGTAGGCACCTACATAAAAGGCACTCTGTTGGTACAGCAAGCAGATAAAGCTCAGGAGACACAACTTCATGGGGTTGAGGTCAATGTAAATCTAAAAACCAATTTTATAAGGATCACTCATTTAAAAGTTTCACAGAAGGAAGCAAGATTTCAGAGAGTTACAAAGGAAACTAAAGAGAAGCCTACTAGCACGCTTGGTATAGTAACAGAGTGAATGCTAAAACTGTCTGCAAGAGGACCATGTCATTAGGCTCCATGGAAGTGGATGGAAAAAGGCTACCAGGGTGTCTGAGGGCTCCTCTGTAAAGGGGTGGAGAAGGGGTTACAGAAACACCCTTTGGAGATAGACTTACTTGATCTGAGACCTGGGGCAAGTCACAGAACTGTTTAGTGTCTCAGATTTCTTACACACAATGCAGAGGCAATAATACAAATACTGACTATGCCATCGAGTGCTGGAATTAACATATCAAGTGCTTATCATAGTCCTTAGCAGTACTGTTTCATTAAATAAGTGTCTCTGTATTTTCACAAGACCAGCGCTCTAGCCCTTCAGCTTTGGAGCCAAGTGTCTCTGTATTTTAAAATATAGGTCTATGTCAAATTTCAAATGTATATACACACACATACACAAGCTCACACCATATATATTTTTCTAGATAGGCACGCAATTTTTAAGGTTATAACAATTCAACACAAGCAATGAGGACACAAACACTTAGAAAATACTCAGATTAGGGAAAGAAACTCTTAAAAACTATAAACAAAATTACTGATGGTGTCTACAACAGATAATGCAGACCAACGGAAAAAAATTTCATGGTCTATATTATCTATAGTACAATGACAGGCACAGTTACAGGCTTGACAGAGTCAATTACTGAAAAAGGGTGGGGCCCCAAATTCTCTCCTCCCTTGCAGCTGATTTAAGAAAACCTGAAGCACAGAAAAGCAGACTCAGGGCTCAGGTTCTCCAGAAGGATTCAGTGTTCAACTCAGGGCAGAACCTGAAGGGCCTCTGCACATCGTGAGACAGCAGGAATCCTCCTTACCCTCCTCTTCTGAAATCTCCTTCCCCAGATCTTGTGTTTTGTGCATTTGAACATGATCCACTATGTATCTTTTCAACAACGCTGGAAATCAGGCATTCTTATTATTTTCCTAGTGATTTTTTTTCCACTGTAGTTGACAGATGTTACCCCATCAGTCTCTCTAATTCCAAAACTGAGACGCTTCCCCCTACGCTCCATATTTGTTACAGTTCTTTAGAGCACTCATTAAATATTCATAAAAACAACTTTTTTCATATGCTGATTTTGTCTAGTCAGAGACATCAAGGAAGTCTTTTAAAAGTCAAGGATAGTTTATGTTACTGAAGCTGTAATAGATGGTTCCAAACCGGTATTTTTTTGGGAAAGTCTGGATTTGCCTCACAAATTTTCCTAGTAACAAAAGCCATGTTGCAAACATGATAATGTCACTGTAGCCTAATTCAGAACATTACTCACTCTTTCTGTTGCTTTGCTACTTCAGCACTTGGGAAAGTCTGAATTTCCCAGTATTGTGACCATGATACTATTTTTGTATCTTCAGTGTCCACTTATTTTCAATTTAGCGAGAACAGTCTACTTGAGCTGAATTTTGAAAGCTTGCTGAGGAAAGGAATTTGATTTTATTATTAAGAGACTTTAAGAAAGACAAATTTGATACATAAAGGAAAATGTAGCCTTAAATAAAAAGAAAGCAAAAATAAAATAACATTTTTTGGGGGGGAGAATTCAATACCTTAATCAATATGCAAATTTCACTCTATTTTGAGTACCAAAATCATTGTAATACTCCAAAGCACACACTTGTGAATAGCATAACATTAATATTTTTGGTTGTAGAATGACTTATATAATTATTTGATAATTGCTAATTATAAATTTGTTTCATGATTGATTGCAAGTTTACATAAAGTTCAATAGTAACAACACCAAAAATGTAAGGCTGTCACAGAAATTTGGATTCAAGAAATGGAAAAAGAAAGCTCAAACTAGAGTTCTAATTTTCTCCTAGATATAACGTGATTAGGTGAGGTGCACTAGCAGGGAGTCACTTGCCTAGACCTAAATAATTCAAATTAATCACAACATATAAATAAACACATGGATCAAAGAGAAACTTACTAGTTCCTATTACCCTTTCAACAAACTTCAATAGGAAGTTCTCTTTCAAGGAAAGAAAATACCAGTGGAGGAGATGGGGGAGACCTGCCCCTTGGGTGGCAGCCCCAGGGGCCAGATTCCCTCCAGCAAACCTTCTATGATCAGAGTCGCCATAATTGTTCTCCACTTCCTGTGCTTTGATTGCCTTCTTCTTTCATTGACAAACTTCACAGCTGTGGTCTGATAGTCTCATCTATTTTCTTCCTACCCATTTACTCTTTAACCTTTTCTAATTTTCATAATTTCTCTCCAAGTTTCTAGGGACCTTGTTCTTGCCAAATTTGAGAACTAATCTCCTCATGATGCACAAATCCTTCCATTTGAAACCTTTTTCCTTCCTTGGCTTCAAAAACTTTAACATTTTTCCAATCCTCTTGTAGTGATCCTTCTCATTCCACATAGCATGGTCTCTAAATGCACGAGTTTTGGAGCCAGACACATCTGGCTTCAATTTCTTCTTCCTTCAATGTTCTACCTATGTAGGTTAGGGCAGGTAACTGAATATCTCTTATTCTCTTTAGGGATGATAACAGTATCCACCTCATTTGGTTGTTATAAGAGTAAATAATGTAGTATGTGTAAATTACTAAATTCAGTGCCATAAAGTCCAGCCCTTAATGACATTAGGTATATGTATTCTATCTACACAGGCTCTCTACCCAACCTGTCTCAGAGAACCTATTTTAAAGTGTCAAGAAGTTCTACATTTATGTAGATAACATCTAAATCTCTATGCTATGGAATCCTTAAACTCCTCACGCTGAAAATTGCACATACCACTCTCCAACTATTAAACCTTTCCACTTTCCTATTTAAGTCAAATGAAACCACTAGTTTCACAGTCACCTTAAAAATCTCTCTCATTTGGTGACAGAGTAAATTTCATTAATTCCTCATTTATGAAGCAACTTAGTATAGCAGTTTAAAAAAGGACTGGAGGCTGGCTGCTGTGTTCAAATACTAGCTCTGTTACTTACCACTATGTGACCTACGGCAGGTAATTCAACTCTTTATGTTGCAATTTCCTAATCTGTAAAATAAGAATAATATTAATACCTACCTCATAATCCCTACCTCTTGTAATATGTAATAAGTATTGCATTAATGTTTAGTAAATAAAATTTGCAATGTGGCTTTTTTATTGATTTAAAGACAGAAGACAAGAAAGTGCAGAAATTTAATAAAGCAAAATACGATATTTTTATTAGTCCTTATTCCTTCCTTTGAATTCTCATTGCCATTACCATTGTCTAAGCTCAGAACCCATCCTAACTGGATGATGGTAAAAGCAATCCACCCAACCTCTCTACTCTCCCTAATTAGAGTCTCTTATCTTCTTTAATTCATTTTTCCTTTAATCCCTCATTGCCAGATTAATCCTTAAAAACGCTCCTTTCATATTGTGACTTTTTGGACTAACTCCATTGGTGACTCTGTAACTCCTCATGGTTCTCAGACAATGGGGAGCTGCCTCACCTGCAGTCAAAACTTACCTATTTCTCTGTGGGATCTTCAAGCCTTACTCAAGTGAAAGCAGCCAGGATCACTATAACCACGATGTCTTTGTTCTTGTTCTTTTCCTTGCCTAGAATGTGTCACATGCTAAGTCTTCAAATCTTATGCACTCTTCAACAACCAGGTCAGATTCCATTTCCTCCCCAGAGACTCTGTAAGCTGGGATCCCTTATTCTCAGCCTATGTAGTACTACATAGTATACTACAGAGGAAGAGATTTTTTTCTCTTTATATACTTGGTTCTTACTATGAGGTTAGTGTTTTAGGTTATTATTTACATGCTTCGTGTGTGTGTGTATGCATCTTGCTTGGTATTTCTCATTGCACAGTCTCAATACTGTGCATATGATAGATGAGATGGAAGTGGTCGAGCTGCTGGATGAACAATGGTCTTGACCTGAGATATGGGTTTGCTCAATTTTTTAGTTTTAATTTCACTATTGAATGTTGAATGGTCACTCAGTCATGAATGTAATAATATTTTTGCCATACATTGAGCATACCTAAATTGAGTCAAATAGTTTAATAAACTCAACTTAAATGTATATTCATATCTGTGTGCAGAATGTCTTTATTCATATTCACCAAACTAATCTCTACATGAAGAAAAGATACAGTTAAATACCCCAATATCTACATAAAGACACAGTTAAATACAGTTAATTGTACAAAAAAAAAAAAAAAAAAGGCTTACATACTCAATACCTTTGTAGTAGGGCGAGGCCACCTACGAGATCTTGGTAGAAAAGAAGGAACTTGGGGCAGGGGAACTAGTTATATCTTCTTTCTAGTAGTTTATTTTATGTCCAAAACAACACTGAGAAGTTTTGCAAATTTTCAAATGCTATGAGAATGACCAGAATAAAGGCCTTGTTCATACTCTAAATTATCTCTTAGTCCACTTGCCTAAGAACCTTTCCCTTTCTTAGAAAAAAGAAAAAAAAGTCAGAAGGACACAGCAGCAGCCTTTCATTAATTAGGGAAAGATACAAGTGTGCAAGTCATTTTAAAGGCAATAATATTTGAAATGAAACTAAAAAATATTAATAAATGGGATGTCTTAAATAAAATTTCATACTAAGAAAAAGAGCTTGATTATATGGATTTAGTAATAATAATAACAGCAACAGCAGCAGCAACAACAACCACCAGAGATGTTTTGGGGTCATAATATAGCTAATCTAATATCTTAACAAGTAGGATCTGGAAACCCACCATAGACTCACTGATGCACTATCCGAATTGTAACAAGATGCCGACATTGAAGTTTAGGAAAAACTTCGTTGTTACCTTCTTGATCCATTTACATCTGCACTAACATATAATCATAAATGTTCTACTGAAAAATGACCCTCTGCTTCTCAATTTCCTAATCTTCAAAGCAAGATTTAATTTTGATCCTTGTACTTAAACTCCTACATACTTTTTTTTAGCAAAAAAAGTAGAAACAACAAAGGATATTCTGGTTAATAAGTGATTAGCAAAAACTTCCAACTAAGGAAAATTCTGTTCTGACTAATGAACATTTTACCATCTCTATCTTACTCTGCTTCAGTTAAAATATGCTTGTTACATATGTGTCTTCAAGCCTTACTCACACAATGACTTTCTTGTGTTGGCAATCTCAACAAAACAGCGCAAGCTGCTGGAACAGAAACCAGGATTCATAGTATCCAGAAGGAGCCAGCATTTGGGAAGTCAAACAGGACTTCTGCCTTTAGTCATGCACGGTCAAAGATTCCCAAAGATGCTAGATACTCAAAGCAAGAATGACATAATTCCAGATTAAAGCAGAAGCTTTTCGCAAGGGTGTCTGAGTAGGATCCTTCCTGGGAAACAGGACATTGCAAAATGACATCCCAAAATGTTGCAGAATGAGAAAGTGGACAAAAGACAGTAACAGTCCAACTTTTTTAAATTCCAGAGAATAGGTCCCTAAGCTATAGTCTTGCTGGTAAATGTACAGACTTACACACATCATTTCTAGATGAATTTGCTATTTAGTTTCAGAAAATATGTTTACGCTGTACAAATAACAAACCATAGAGAAGAAAAACAAATATTTTCCCTTGTTAAGTATTATTAATCAGAGTAAATACAGTTCTATCTTATCATCATGTTTTCTATGAGGAAACTTCTGTTCTTTTTTTAGATTTGGAATATTGCTTTTCCTGACAGAACCTCCAGAACTGAGAACCCTGAACTGCAAACTTGCCCTTTGTGACTAGTTGTTTACCAGCCTTATCGGGGCACACATGGGTTGGCAATGTGATTCAAAGATAAAAATCCCAAAGATATAATTAGATGTTTTTCTCAGAAATATCACCCAATACCATGCAAATTTGTTTGCTGTTTTTTCACATCATACTTGAAGCGCCCCACAATTTCTTGCCATTTAATCATTTTCATTTATATAAGTGAGAAAAAAATAACTTGGTATTGAAGAAATATGTATGCATTTGATAAACTGAAAATAGAGACCTCTATCTCAAAGCTTCTGTGACATAATAAACACATTTTTCTGTATCAATAACACACTTAATGCTCATAAATATAGTGATGAAAGTGATTTTATGTCCCTGAATTTGAGCATATATAAGCAGTAGAAAGATATATTCAAACCAGTGGAGTACAATCTTTTCTTATGGCACTTTTGCATTTAATTAAATTCTGAATAAAGAGGATAAAAAGACAAAGGTAGGAAACCACAAATATGTATTTGCTATGCTGCAGACCAACACCCTCTAGCCCAGTTAAAGAAGTACTATGAAAGCATCTCTCAAATTTTTTACTGAATGCTGTCATGGCTAGAGACTGGCAAATTTAAGGGAGAAAAATAAATCTTCTACTGCCACCTACTGGTATTTTATAGTCGATGATTTTCAAAGGGGCTATAATGACAAACTCCAGATTAAAGCAGAATCTTGATTTTTAAAGCAGGAATCATCTTTGGATTTGTATCTATATTCCTCCAATCATGAATATATATATATATATATACACACACACACATACATACATACATACACACATACACACAATAAATTATGGTTATAATAGTCCACATATTTCTAGAAGTGGAAAGTAGAGCTAGACGAGCATATTTTCCTGACTTTCTGATTCCTGACTTTCTGATTCCATTATACCACATTGCTCCAAAAGGAAATCCAGGACTATTGCATTTCTATTCTTCCCTTCTCTACAAAAGCCATTCTACTTAGTCCTAGTTCATTAATAAAGATTTGAAAATGAATGGTCTTGGCAGACTTGTCTGCAAAGTATTCACAACTCAAACACTCTAGGTCAGCTACAGAATTTTCCCTCTTAGCTAAAGAACCATAGGCCAAGCCTGTATTTTTTGAAGACTTCTCTAGAGTTAAACTCAATCTCCAAAAATGACAATATAACATTGACAGCAGATCCCAAATGAAAGATCCAAGTCTGGAACTGTAATAACTCCTGTTGGAAGATTCTATAACTGGAGCTATAAACATGACTTTAAAATTTATGTAGGGTGGGGGCCCAACTTACTGTAGTCAGCTTCTTGTTTTGGGGGCCTAAGAATTTTTTAAAGCCTTATCTAAAAGGTTTTAAGGGAGATAACTATTCTTCTTAACTCAGAGGGTATTTTTAAATCTAAGTAGATAAAGCATTTTGAAATAAACTATCTTCTATCAATAATATACCAATTCTTCCTGCCAAAAATGAGATATGAAAATGCTTTTTTAGTTATTTCATGTCACAAGTCATACATTACATGATTGTTCATGCTACCTTGTTTCATTTATTCTAAAAATACACTGAAAAACATGGATATGACTAACCGTTTTCTCCAAAATCAATGTTAAATACAACATGAATCAAAAGTTAATGCTCCAACATAGAAATCCTGGTTTTGTCTTTCACACCCCTAGACATGAGCAAATTTGTCTGCTAGGACACTGAAGAGTTGTCTGTAATTCTATAGTGCTATAATTAAGTCTTGCACAAATTCTGCTGCCAAAAAATCACCAGAGTGGGTAGTGAATACAGCCAAGTAAACTCTAATTATGGAAGGCGGGTTTTCTAATATATTAGATTCAAGAAGCAAAGGCAAGATCAAACAGCTAAGGCAGGTCACAAAGGCAATATAAATAGCCTTGTGAAATTCAAAGCAAGCCCCTTTGGTAACCACTGCTACTTCTCATAGCTCATAGGGCCTTTAAAAACCCAATCAGAGACCTCTGTGTAGAATCCAGCACTTAATTATTCCCTGAAAAATAGAGTGTGGAATTTACAGGCCATTTTCACTCTTAGAACAAAAAAGTGTGACAGAATCCCAATATTTAAGATAATTTTCCATTTTATATTTCAGCTCCACCACAAATGCTATTTTTTTCAAGTTCTATCAGAGTTCAATAAATGCACTTTAGCATTCTAAAAAAACTATGCAAATCATGTCTATAGCACAATAAATGCACACAAATTGAATACACACATATGACCAGCACCCAATCAATAGAGTATTGTCTGCATTGCAGTAGTGCCTCTCCATCCAGAAGAGTGGGATTTTCTAATTTTATAAAACAATATTAAAAAGTATCTCAATAAGAACATTATATAGAATATTCTTTCTGCCTGGATCTATAATTTCAGCCTTAAAGTAGAAGTAATTATGCTTTTTTTCCTTTGCCTATATAAATGTCTAGGCCCTTTTTAGTCCTTATCAACAAACTGAATTTTCACTCATTTGAGTCCCAGCTCAATATCATCTCCTCTAAGAAGACTTTCTTGACCTTCAGAGAAAAATAAAAAAAAAAAAAAATGAATTAAGCCTTCATCGATTTTCATAGAGTAGTTTGCAAATGGTCTATGTTCACACATCACACTGAATTATAGTTACTTATATGTACATCTGCTTTTCTAGACTATAAACACTGTATGGATAGAAAAAGCATCTAATTTCATCTTTTGTTCTGGTTTCTGTGCTTTACACAGTGCTTTAAACTAGATACTTTAAATTAACATTGCTAATAAGTCAATGTTTTTCACAGTTTCTTCTACCATAGAAAACTGATTGATTTTTCAAAAGAAAATGTTCTATCAAACTATTATATTATAGGAAACAATACAAAGTGTCCAGATACTTCAAAAGTTTACATCATCTTAACGTCCTACACATAAATAATTTATAACACAGCATATTTCAAACAGATTAATAAAATATGTTAATTTTAATGTATATATAAATTACAAACACATTCAGCATATATTAGCTGACAAAATGATACTTTGTGATAAGAAGCTTTTTTTGTAAGCGATGATATTAAGGTGCTTCTCTGTAGAAAGAAGCATTTTAGGCCTAATTTTCCTTACATGACTCTCCTAGCCCCATTCTCTTCCACTGCAAAAGTAAACAAGTTTATTTCAACTAAGTTGAGATTAAACTTTACTTTTACACTCAGTTCAAGGACCAAAGAAGAAGAAACACAGACATCTCATGATAAATCATAAATGCCAGCACTCTCCTACCTGTGTACATAAGCTGGCTGCCATCATGTGAGTCAGAAGTTTAGCTGCAAACATGGAGTACCTGGCACAGAAGATATGGGAAAGAACAGCCAAACAAAGACCTGTAGGAACAAAAAAGTCCACGTATGGCTTAATAATCCACGAAGATTCTAACAGCATCATAGCAAGAATCTTTGGCAGCAGCTAGGCATGTCAGGTCTGCCACCTGCCTCTGCCCAGTACCTCTGGAAAAGATGACATGGCAATTGTAATCTACTCCATTTTCCATGACAAGTAAGATCTTCACACTTAGCAGTCAAGCCCAATGGATAACTATAAATATCTACATGTTCACTTCTCCACTAAAAATAAATTACAAATTAAGCAGATTAATAATTTTATTAGGCCCTTGGTTTTCTATATTTACAGAAGTCAAGTTTTATTGTTTAAGAAAAAATCAAATTGGAATCCAACTTTCTAAGAACAGGTGGCTTGGGGAAATAGAAATATTCAGGTACATGAATAGGATTTTTCAGTCATAAAATTTTGAATGGTACTACCAAAACTCAGGTTTGGTAATTAACCCTTTCTTATTCACTAGAAGTAGTTATGTAATTACAATAGTGTTAATTATGAATTTTAAAGGCAACTTTGCACTACTGGATGCCCAAACCAGGAAGAAAATGTGCTATTTTCTCCAAAATGACTTTTAACTTAAACTTCTAAATTTCTAAGTTGTATGAAGAAAATTATTCTTATTATCTTTGAGTTTGTTTGAATTCGCCTGTTTACACAACTTTAAGGGGATAGTCAGAACCTTAGCACTAATCCAAGAAATCTTTTATCTTGCAATTCATATACATTTCTTTTAATGTTAGATTTTTAAAGGCAGAATATACACGTATTTTAAAAATATTTTCTGCCTTTTAAGACTTAAATGTGCTGCATATGATAACCTATTTGCTTTTTCCCTTAAGTATTTTACCCCACTCTTATTCTCAGTAGGTTATTTCATCTAAGGATTACTGAAACATAACAGCAATTGACATATGTATACTGCTTTGCCATGTACTTTGCACATATTACCTTGTTTAGTTATATCAATGCCTCCTTAATAAACAGGAGGCACTGCACTCATTAAACATTTTGTTTTCTTTTGAAGCTGTGGAACAAACTTTCAGAATACATTGCATGTTGGCATAAGTGGACTGGGCATCTGCAAAAGGTCTACATGGGGTCTTGTGACTCATTTTCTCATAATTTCTTTTTGAGAAACCATTTGAGTTATATTTTAACCAGGTAGACAAGGCTCTCCACAACAAGGGAGGCTTTGCATTAGTCAAGGCTTTTGGCCTAGAAACTTGGCCAAGATATCTGGAGCAATCCGTTTTTTGGGAAGGCTTCCATGGGGTGTTCTGGAACACGTGTGTAGGTCCTGGGGCTGGCTTCAAAATCCACCCACATAAGTACAGAGTGTATCTTCAGAAACCGCAGAGTCATGCCAGATATTGTGCATCTTGACCCAGGTAGTCTATATTCTATTAGAGCGGATGCTCAGAACTCAAGTAATGTATACTTTGAATTCCCTAGGATGATAAAAGCCAGTTTAAATTCAAGGCTTGAGTGTGTGAATGTGCATGCGTGTGTCTCCGTGTGTGTGTGAGTAATATATCGACTTTAAAGCAGGGCTTGCAAGGTTTTCTTTTTCATTTTAAGGCACATGATCACAAATATGTGCTCTGCTGTAAGTTTACTGCGGTAGACGATAACAATGCGAGGCAAGGGATTAGTGCTGAGCAAGGAGAAATACACAAGTCAACTGTTTGTTCTAGTGCACAAGAAGAGCTTATTTATAGCCTTTCCTTTAATTTAGTAATGCTCTATTATACTCCTGTTTCATGATATACATTTAGTATACTAAATTTGACCAGCTCAGAAATATTTAATTAAGTATATTAGGCTTCAATTAAAATGCTAGCATGACACCTGGTGGCAGTTCAAGATTCAAAGCCAGTGGCAGGAAGACAGGCGAGATTCTACTAGCCTATAACGCGTCATAGTTATCTAGATGCATTTTTTTACGTAGGGGAGAAGAATATTGCTAAAAACCTCAAACAGACCGGGTCCTAGTCTAGGGAAGCTCATCTAGCTTGGGTGAGGGTATTAAATACCTAAAATTTAAAGAAATAATTATTTCAATTATCAGATTTCTAAGACACTATAAACTAAATACTTACCTTTTATTTTTTCATCTGAAATTAAATAGCTATATTTAACATCTATTTAAACTTAGAAATCATTTTTTTAATTGCAGAAACTTTTCGGTTTAAATTCCTTAATATAAATATGCAAATTACAAAGCATAAAGTGTTATAACTATAAATAGAATGATTTTTAAAAAAATAAAGTATAGCCGGGCGTGGTGGCTCACGCCTGTAATTCCAGCACTTTGGGAGGCCGAGGTGGGCAGATCACAAAGTCAGGAGATCAAGACCATCCTGGTTAACACGGTGAAACCCTGTGTCTACTAAAAATAAAAAAATTAGCTGGGCGTGGTGGCATGCACCTGTAGTCCCAGCTACCCGGGAGGCTGAGGCAGGAAAATCACTTGAACCCTGGAGGCAGAGGTTGCAGTGAGCTAGGATTGCACCACTGCAATCCAGCCTGGGCGACAGAGCAAGACTCCGTCTCAAAAAAAAAAAAAAAGATAAATAAATAAAAATTTTAAAAAACAAAGTATCACAATTCCAGGTATTACTTAAAGGTATACTCTGAACAGTTTTAAAAAAAACCAGATTTCTTGGCAATGATGTAGACAAAACAAGCAGCTAATTGAGTAATCTGCCTTTTCTTTTTTTTCCTACCACTATGTAGATTACAGATTTGATTCTAAAAGAACATCTAATTAGTAAAGAACAGCTAAAGTCTTTTATTACCACACTTGACTACAGATTCCCCTGTCTATCCACACAATATCTGAAAGTTTGTATGCATATAAACATATGAAATATTTGTACATAAATTACATATGTGCATTACATATGTTTGTAAACATCTTTATTATTTGGCATCACTTAAGAATGAGAGATACTTTCCAAATAACTTAAGTTTACTCCTTCACAAGACAAGTATTAGTACGTTTTCTCATGAAATTTTCCTTAAAATATTTATGAATTATCTGTTTATCTGTCTGCCTTCTCTACAGATAAATTCAAATAAAACCAAATTATCATTATTTCATTATTAAGTCCACTATTAGCTTTTCAGCTTAGGCTTTTTTTTTTTTGAGACGGAGTCTCGCTCTGCCGCCTAGGCTGGAGTGCAGTGGCTGGATCTCAGCTCACTGCAAGCTCCGCCTCCCGCGTTCACGCCATTCTCCTGCCTCAGCCTCCCGAGTAGCTGGACTACAGGCGCCCGCCACCTCGCTCGGCTAGTTTTTTTTTTTTTTTTTGTATTTTTTAGTAGAGACGGGGTTTCACCGTGTTAGCCAGGATGGTCTCGATCTCCTGACCTCGTGATCTGCCCGTCTCGGCCTCCCAAAGTGCTGGGATTACAGGCTTGAGCCACCGCGCCCGCGGCCAGGCTTTTTTATCTATTATCCTACCTAATGTATTAAGTTGGTGCAAAAATAATTACGGTTTTGGCAACTAATTTTTTTTTTTTTTTTGAGACGGAGTCTTGCTCTGTCGCCCAGGCTGGAGTACAGTGGCCGGATCTCAGCTCACTGCAAGCTCCGCCTCCCGGGTTTACGCCATTCTCCTGCCTCAGCTTCCCAAGTAGCTGGGACTACAGGCGCCCGCCACCTCGCCCGGCTAGGTGTTTTTGTATTTTTTAGTAGAGACAGGGTTTCACCGTGTTAGCCAGGATGGTCTCGATCCATCCGTCTCGGCCTCCCAAAGTGCTGGGATTACAGGCTTGAGCCACCGCGTGCGGCCTTGGCAACTAATTTTAATTAATTTTAATTTCAAAAACTGCAGTTACTTTTGCACCAACCTAACCGCTGTGCTTGTCACTTTTTCTACTTTTTGGTGCTTATCACTATTGATTCCCATGTTTCTCATCAGCATAATGCTTCTGTCCTCAGCATAATGCCTTTTCGTTACTGCTGCTAATAAGCTAAAGGCACAAAACCCTACCTCTACTAAAAATACAAACATTAGCTGGGCATCGTGGCGGGCACCTGTAATCCCAGCTACTCAAGAAGCTGAGGCAGGAGAAGTGCTTGAATTCCGGAGGTGGAGGTTACAATGAACAGAGATCGGACCATTGTACTCCAGCCTGGGCAACAAGAGTGAAACTCTGTCTCAAAAAAAAAAAAAAAAAAAAAAGATTTCTAGTATGAACAAAAGTCAGCATGAAGGATTTTACAGTATAAAAGTTCTGTGTATTAGGGGAAAGGAGTTATTCTAGAGGGATGAGGTTTCCAGGAGATCACTCTCCAGATAAACAGGTGGTTGAACTTAACGCTGTTCAATACAATAGCCACTAGTCACATGTGGGCATTTAAGTTTAAATTTTCATTACTATTATTATTATGTATTAAGAGACAGAGTCTTGCTCAGTCACCCAGGCTGGAGTGCAGTGGCATGGTCATAGCTCACTGCAGCCTTGAACTCCTGAGCTCAAGCAATCCTCCTATCTCAGCCACCTGAGTAGCTAGGACTACAGCACGTGCCATCATGCTTGGCTTTTTTTTTTTTTTTTTTTTTTTTACTTTTTGTAGAGAGAGGGTCTCACTATGTTGCCCAGGCTGGTCTTGAACTCCTGGCCTCCCAAAGTGCTGAGATTAAAGGCATGAGCCACAGCACCCAGCCTTAAATTTAAATTTTCATTAATTAAAATGAAATAGAATTAAAAATTCAGCTTTCCAATTGTGTAAGCCATATTTCAAGGGCTCAGGCACCACTGGTGGCTAGTGGCTACCATAGTAGACAGTGTAAAATATCCCCATTATCCTGGAAAACTCTGTTGAAGAGTGTTGTATTAAACTATCCTAAGTGAAAGCAAGAAAAAATATGCCGTATTTTAAAATAATTTTTTAAATTATCCAGGCTTGGTGGCACGTGCCTGTAATCCCAGCTACCCAGGGGGCTGAGGCAGGAGACTCGCTTGAGCCCAGAAGGCAGAAGTTGCAGTGAGCCGAGACCACACCACTGCACTCCAGCCTGGGCAACAGAGAGAGACTTCATCTCAAAATAAATAAAATAATTTTTATTAAAAATGGCTACAATAATATGGTATGGCACTTGAAAGTATGAACTTGACACATAGCAAAAATACATCTCATTATTGGAGGGTATCATCAGATCAATACTGTATATTTATTTACTTAACAAACATCTATTAAAACTATTGTATGTCAGGCTGGTGTGGTGACTCACAGCTGTAATTCAAGCACTTTGGGAGATTCAGGCAGGAGGATCGCTTGAGGCCAGACGTTTTAGAGACCAGCCTGAGCAAAACAGTAGGAACTCCTGCGCCCACTTGCCTCACTCCCACCATCTCTACAAAACAACCAATGAACTAGTATATGTCAGGGACTGCTGGGCAATGTTCAGAAAGATAAACCCTTGCTGCTCTTTCAGTGCTTGTCTCTCTATTTCTATCTGGATCTTCTCCAAGACAAAGACTAGTTATGAAAGGGCACAGAATATAATTCTGATCAAAAAGCAGCAAGGCAAAACATTCTGGGTGGCTTTTAGGAAAGTTTTCACTGCTGTTAAAACTGGACCCAAATAAGAGCTTTTCCCTTGGCAAGCCTGGACATTGCTAGTGTGATGCCTGGAGTTGCTACAGCCAACTTAAGATCATGTACAGACAAAGCTGATGGAAAAAAATCTTTGAGGATAAAAAGAGAAGAGCCTGGGCTCCTGACAACACCATTAAGGTACTGAATTAATCAATCTGGGAATTAAATCCGTTTGTTTAAGATATCTTTGAACTGTCATCTGTTACTTGTAGCCAAACTCATCCCAAATAATATGTCCATATTGGCCAGGCATGGTGGTTCACACTTGTAATCCCAGCACTTTGGCAGGGTGAGGTGGAAAGATCGCTTGAGTCCAGGAGTTGAGACCAGCCTGGGCCGCAAGGCGAAACCCTATCTCTATAAAAAATACAAAAATTTGCCAAGTATGGTGGTGCTCCATCTCAAAAAAAAAAAAAAGATTACAAGACTATAAGAGTTGTATTCAGAGTCAAACTCAATGCAGTAGCCTAACCAATAGTCTTATCTTTGATAGCACGATATCAAAAGAGTTATGGGAAGGCAGAGTAGGCTTCCTTGACATCCTCAAAATAGCAATGATGTGTATCTCAAACCATGCTGAAGTTTCTTAATAATTATACTACAAAATTATGGCTTTATTATCTGATTATTTTAAGTTATACTTCTACCAAGCCATCTTTGTGTTGAGTTCCATAATGCTGCACTCTAATGCACACAGCGATGGATGATTTGTCCTTTCATTTTAACCTCAAGGAATGATCTTAGTTTAATTTTCTGATAGTTGGCAAACTAGTTTACAAATTTAAGTCACATGTATATGCCCTTTCCTTTCATCTTTCTAAGCTGAGAAGTGGTAAGCTTTTTGGCCTTTACACCTATTTCACACACTAGGGTAGTTCTGCTCTAGTATAGTAAATAGAACTGCAAACTAGAATTGGGACCGATACATTGTGATCTACTCTGTATTTTAAAAAAAGGTTAAATTCCTAATTGTATATTGCTGTATTTCAGGAAAAGTACTAGCAAACTGCTATCAAGTTCAGAGGGATATTTGATGTGTCCTGACTTAAATTATAGAATATGTAGATAAGATATATAAAGAATATGTATATAAGATATATAAAATTCTCTTTTCTGGTTCCTGGGGATCCATCAGAGGGATGGGAATTCATCCAGCTCTGAGGGATGAGCCGGAACTGAGGTACAAAGACAAGACTTTGTGTCTCCTTATCGACAGAACATGCAATTACATAACAATATGACATGGACAGAGAGAATAAAATAATTTCAAATATGACGCCAAGTCAAAAGTGATAAAAGCAGATACTAACATTTAGGTGTTGATTCTCAAATACATGAGCAAATCCATGTAGCCTTTTCTAGAATAAGTTGCAGAAAATATACACAGGTATTTACTAACGATTCTCCAGGAAACCCATTATAGTCGGTCCTACTAGTTTTCTATACAATCCAGATAACATTCTCTCTTCAGTTTTTAAAACTCCTTTTTTTTTTTGATGTTCAGTCTTTGGGAACAAGCAAGGGATTTTGTGGGTCATAGCAGCACATAAACCTATGTCTCGATGAAAACATTTAAAGTGACATCTAGATTGTATTTCAACATTGTACCTTTTGATATTATTTCATCATTCTATAAAATTGATTTGCTCTTTAAATATATTAGCATAAAAGTAAAATAGGATGTCTCCATCTGATTTTGGAACCATATGGACCTAGAAGATTCTATTAAGTAAGAAATGTCATCCTTTATGAAAGATATTAAGAATAAGAAGTTATTAACTTGCTATTGAATTGAAGTTAGGTTCAGAATTAAAACACATTAAAGAAAATTTATAACTATATAAAATAAAGTTATATTGGAAAGACTGGCAACCAGAACAAAGAATATTAATTAATTACTTGATTCTATCTCCAGAAAAACTTCCTAAAAGATAATGACTATTAGAGACTGTTTGCATACCAAATACAAGAGATATGCATTCAATAATAATCACATTTACGGACAAAATATCACTAAAGCAGAATGTTAGAAAAGTCTCACTTCATATATTTACCACCCTGTTACATAGATACAATTTGTAATCAAATATCATGGGTGGGAAAAATGAAGTACAGAGAAACTAAGTAATTTGATCCAGGTCCCACAACTAGCTAACAGCATAATTAGGATTTGAACCCAAGCAGTCTGGCTCCAAAGTTTGCATTTTTTAACCATTATCCTATACCCAGCTCTTAATTTAATTCACTATATAGCACCTTGTTCATAGAAAAAGTTGTGGGGCTGTAAGAAGAGTATCAGGGCACAGAATGGGTGAGGGTGGGGCATAGAATTATAGTTTAAGGAATTCTCAGATGTCCAACCGTATCATTAATACAGCAAATAATAACACTTCTATTGTTAAGCTGTAGGTAAATAGTTTGACAGACATTAATACAATTTAATTTCTTCTTACTGCCAAATATGAGGCCTAGATGTGGAATGTGAAAGATGATTTATTTTTTAACACAGTGGTTGGCATATTCACAACTCTTAAGTTGTAGAATACAAAATCTTCCCATGGGGTAGCTTTAAAAACAATAAAAAATACAAAAATCTTTGCATGTATTTTTTTGAAAATTATTTGTATGTATTTCTTAATATCTCACATAGTCATCACATTGTAACTGCAGAACCTGCCCTCTAAACCATGGTATTGTAAACTATAGCCTTTCCTTACCTATTATCTAGCTTCTATTCTACACTGTAGTACATACTCTTTAGGGGTGAAACTGCATCTCATTCTTTACTGTATCCTCAGTACAGAGATGGCCCTCCATAAATATTTGTTGAATGAATTAATGAATAAGACAATGAAAAAGTTTGCTTTATCCTAGTGCTGATGGAATTATGGTATGTTTGCATCCTGCATACATAAAAGGACTATGGAAAAACAGATTTCCATTTTCATAAACATTTATAACTATTGATTCAAAAATACTGTCACTGACCTGAGATACATATAAATCCAGAGGTGAAGAAGGCTTCATTGTATGAAGACAAGTTGTCAGTCTGAGCATAGACAGCATACACAGACATGTGTGAACAGGCACATTCCACATAGTCTGCAGTTTCCTCAACCACTTTGCAAAATTGACTGTCAGACAACCAGCTAGGGCAAAAACACAATAGTCATTTTTCCTCTTTCATCAATACTTAAGGTGTTGAGATGGCTTTTAAAGAAAAAATAGCTTACTGAACTTAAGTGTTCTTTACTCAATACTTAAGTAAACCACATTTTCAAGAAGAAACAGTGAAAGGAACATCTTGTTCAGAACATGACATAACAGATTCCACAGGATGTCTTAAGAAGCAGCCTAAATACCAACCAAAGTTTTGAAGGCATTGTTGGTACCAAAGGAGCTTGTCCTCTCAACAGGGCAGTGCAAATTCCTACCTAATCTAGCAAACCTACCTGACATGTTCAATAGAAGGCACTCTTCTCTAGCATTCAAAATGCCCACAAGAACAACATGGCTGTGATATGTGTTTACTCTTCTTTTTTTTTTCCCCACAAGTCCTTGTATTTTGAACCATATCAATTATTTGTATGGTTTTCTAAGATTTCTTCCTCAATTTTTTTCTACTTTGCAGTGACTTATGTATATGTTTTCTAAGCTTCTTTCAAGTGTTTCCTTTATGAATTCTGGCTAATTTAGCAGAAAAACCATGTCATGATTTTAGCAAACATTGCATCTAATGCCAAGCCATCTGAGCCTTCCTCAGTGACTATCGCTTGAGCCTCTTCCCTTTTAATGCCTCTTAGTTTCTTTACTTTTTTAAGGACCTAAAACTTCCTGACCCAAACTCCAGATGCAGCTTGAAACATTCACTATTAATTATATATTGAAGATTTCAGAGTATCTATGTATTAGGTTTAAGATCTGTCTTAAACCTAGGAAGAAATTTCAAGTGGAATTTTTCTAAAAGAAAGTAGAAATTTCAGTGTTTTTGAGGACACTTGGTTACCAAACTAAGCTATTATATTACACCTATTTAGAATTTTAGTTTGCGTGGCTGAAATTCAGTAATAAACAAAATCAAGTGGCTGACACGAACCCTAGACCCTTCTAGGCCAGCACTGCCTGATCCTGCAGCACTGACTGAGCTCCTAGTGACTGTAACTGCTCAAAACTTGAGGCCTGAGGCCGAGGAGATTCAAAGAAAGAATCATTCTCCCCTTTCCATTTGTGTCCATGGAGTTAATCTCAAAATGTACTCCAAGCCATGTGGACTAGAATTATAAATTCCTGCTGATTCCTCTTAAACACAAGGCATCAGCTTCCAGAACCACAAGCCCAGATGGAAATGGTAAAAGAAGGAATTTCTTTCCTGCCCAGTAAATTTACTGATAACTTCAAGGTTATCAGAATTGGCCAGAACTCATGCTACATCCCATGAAAGTAGTGAAAATGAAGAAGTAAATAATGTGCTACATGCATATTGAAATGCTGGGCTGCATTTGCCATCAGAACGATACTAGACCATTTCTTATGTTGCTTCCTCTTATTTATTATGGAGGTTATTTTCCAGTCTAATGTCATCTGGGGCCACCATCTATGCTCAGTACAAAACATTGGGCTCAGTGGTACTGAAATGGGGAAGGACCAAATTCTGATTTTTTAAATGTATTAATAAGTACCTTGCAGCAGCCTGATTCCAAAGGAGACACAGAGATGTCTGAGGGATAATTCTCGGCTCAGCAGCATGGATCCTGTAGAGAACCTCATTGTCATTAGTCAGGAGTTGTGAACTCTGACCTTTCACACTCAAAGATAATACCTAGAATGTTAAAAGCAACACAACATATAATGATGTTTTACAATTGGTGTAATGACTGAGTCTCCTACCCTGAGCTTGAGCTCATTTTTCTAGTAGCTACAGTCACTTGTTTTCTCTCACTGTTAGTATTTAGCTTATTTAGGCATGCAGGATGTCCGATTGGTTTTCCATTGTGCCCTTTCTAACCTGCCTTAGTCATTCAGCAGTATTCAGCTGACAACACTCACTTTGACTCTAACTGGATGACTTCACTAAAAGTAAAGAATAGCATATTATATTAGTGAAAGCTATATATATTTTACTTTCCTCACATATATAATACGTATTTTACTCAAAACATGAAGGAAACATTTCCAGCTCACTTAGAAACTAAACTTTCTACAAATAGTTCATAAAGATGGAACACATTTCATATTAGTTCACCATGTGTAGCACTTACCAAAACTGTGATTAAACAAACGCATTCCGAGTGTGCCTGCTAAAGAAATAAATCACATTCCAACCATATAAGTGTTTTAAATGATAGATTACCTTATTTTTCAGGGTAGGAAGATTGTTTCCACTTATAAACCACTGTTGGCTGCTATACTCTGTAAACTGGACTAATTTACATGTACTTTTCCCAGCCATTATTTCTGCATCCTGGATATCCAGTAGCCTCTCTGGAATTCGAATGTAATCTCCTTCCTTTCCTTCAAACTTGTGTCCATTGATTTGCTGAGGATACCAGTGAAGAGCCAATATTGACAAGTAAGGGCAACTATCAAGGATGGTTTTGCCTCTACAACAGAAAAGCAAAGGGTCTGTAAAAATGGCATGTATTTGAATACATATATCCACTTATATCTGTTAAAGTGCATTACAATTGGGTTCTAATCTTTATGTATAACAATAACACAACAAACCCAGAAGCAGTAGATAGAATGTGCCTTCAGTTCTTTTGTGGTTGTCATGATTTTTTGCATAGAATTTTCTGCATCCTCTGGCTTTATGCTCCTAGTAACCTAAAACATGGGTTTTTGAAAACTGTTTTATGGATATCAAGATGAAATCTGTGGCTATAAAGATGAAATCTGTGGCTATAAAGTATGCTTTTCTATGTCAGTCACATCAGCATTGCTGGAAGAGGTTGAGAAAAGCATGCCCCCCACTGAGCTAAAGCCCTTTGCTTTAAGAACAGCATAAACCTTATATACGTAGAGCCATGTTTTCAACAAGAGTTTACCTCATGCTTTTCTAATCCACCAGAGCCTGGCTAATATAATCTTATTTGACGGACAAGAGAAACAACACTGAACAGTGATCTTTTTTCACTTAACAAGTCTGTTTTGAAGATCTACTAGGCATAATAAGAACCTGGGCTCAGTGAAATTGCTTCTAAACCTCAGTGTGCATTGAAATTACTAGGAAATTTGTTTTAAAGTACAGATTTCTAGATTACACTGCAGATTTACTAAATCAGAATCCCTACCCAGGGAGGGGATTAGGGGTTCTAGGAATTTATATTTATAACCAGTCCCCCAGAGAATCAGATGCATCCTGTTGGCTGACCCATCATGTTTGCAAACAATCAGGAGATACATAGATAAATCAGATCTTAAACCTGCCTGGAAAAGCTGAGAGAATATTAGAATAAGATTTATGCATTAAATGTTAAAAGTTATATATGTCACAATCGATGTAGAGTATGCATAACTACATCATAGATTTACATGATATCTTGTCAAGACCCCAGACGTGGGAAATGGAGCAGAGAATTCTAAACTGAGTCAGGAAAAGAAAGAGTAAGGGCCAACTTTTTCCTGTAGTGATACATCCTCTCTAAAAAAAATCTCCTCTGCAACCTCAGCTATCCTGTTCAAATTGGTGCCTTCAAATATCTGAATTGAATCCACTTATTCACCTGGGGCTCTAGGTCCTCTGTCCATGCCTCCTACTGAAACACCTCAATTTGTATGGACCCCACATACCTTCACCTCCACCTCCACCATAGCTTGTCAAAATCTCATCTTTTAATCTGAAGACAATGGTGACTCTCAGCCTAAAAGGTGTTACTGCAGACACCCTGACCAGACACAATGTGGTTGAGATCAGTGAACCTCAGACACATGACTCCACATCCCTTTTCCCCTCCCACCCTTTGTCATCTACTCAAGAGTCAGTCCAGTCAGGGACTCTGCTATCTTGGCAAACTAAGAACACCACCGCATGCAGTGACTCTACCTAACCTTGACACAAGCATGAGAAATTCCTGACCCCTCCTATTTGCTGATAACCATAATTTCCCTGACACCTTAACCGGTGACACCTATGTCCCTCAAATGCACTCACCCTGATCAATCTCACAGTCTGCTTTATACCTAGGTTGGTATGAGGGGGGAAAACTCCCACATTGACATGTAGATTGGCACCACTGCAAATTCACAGTGACCAACCTCAGTTGGACCCTCAGTGCCACCTGGCATTATTTTTACTTGGCTTCCAAGTGATTGTTCTAGATTTCATCATTCTCCTCAATATCCTTGCTCACTCCCCAAATGCTTAACTCTCAGCAGACACCCTTGATATTGCTCAAGACAATGTATAAATAATGCATATCAGAATGTTCAGCATCTTTAGGGCTTCCTGAGTAAACAACTAGTCTTGAGCTCTCTCTTATTTTCTGTGTTCAATTTGTCATCTTCATATTAATTCTACCACCTAATTATTTTCAAGGTACCACCCTCTCACGTCCCTGCCTTAATTTCAGTCCTCATCTTCTTTTACCTGAACAGTAATCCTCTATGTGGTTTTCCTGTTTCTTTCTTTGCCCTATTCTCTAACCTTTAACACTCTTCCCAACATAATGTCTCTAAAATCCAAAGTTTGATTCATTCTCTCTCTCTCTCTCTCTCTCTCTCACACACACACACACACACACACACCCTACCTAGCTTACTCCATGTACAATCTTTAAAAAACTGATGATCTCCCCAAACATACCATGCTAATTCTTGCCTGCCTGCCATTATACACGCTGTTTCCTTTTCCTGGACAACTCAAAAAGAAAGGTAAGTCTATTTAGTGGAAGCACATGGCAGAAAACATGTTGATTCATTTACTCATTCTATTCCCTCATTTTATTGTAACCACTGAGAATCTACCACATACCAGACACTGTTCTAGGCCTGGGGAATACAGTAGTCAACAAAACAGAAAAGGCCACTCTTTTTGTACATCTTATATGCTCTTGAGTTTTCACTGGGCCTTTGAAGGCACAGATATAGGACTCAATGTCCACAGCAAGGTAGATGGTTCACATCTAAGACAATTTGGTGATTTTAACATGCTGGTGTTCTTATAGAGATACGGGGAAAATGGAAAAGAAGAATGAGATTGTGGGGATTGCAAAGCTATGAACTGCTTGATTTCATTGAACAAAATAGTTGAACATAGTTCAGCAGGGGAAAATAATGACAGGTATTCTTGACTACACAAACATACAAATGCATGCTGTGGCCTCAGTGAGTGTAAACTTACTTGAAGCAAATAAATGATCCATTTCAGAGGTTTCTGAAGACAGCATTAGAGACATTTATAAGACGCACTAAGGAGCTGAACTGCTAATCATTGCTCTCAGATGGACGTTTAGGAGCGGGGGTGAGGATTGGAGAATCCTTTCAAAAGGCCCCTGTGAGGCTTTTCTGATTTTGCACATTAAGAAAACCTCAATTTCCAGGACCCGCTCATCAAAATTAAAGGAAGAGTAGAGTATAGGGATATGTTGATTCTGTACGTTTACCTCAAGTCACACCTTAGAACTGATCTGGGATGAAAGTCTAGGGCACTTCAGAGCCATAGGGTTGGAGAAGGCAGATTTTGCTATGAAGGAGGGGGTTACAATCTATTCTGACCACAACTGTCCAGCAGGGGCTGTAGACTCAAGTAAGTCCGAGGTTGGGTCCAGGTCTCACCATGGACTAATTGTGTGATCCTTGGCAAGCTGTGTAAGATTTCTAGCCTTAGTGTCTACATCTGTAAATAGGGGTACTAAAAGCCCTCACTCAAATCCTGAATAGCTACTTAAAATAATCTCTATAAGGACAAAATAATATGCACAACTTTTAGCAAGGATTAGGTTGAACCACATGGAAATTTCATTATACTGTTTTTACCTATTAACAAAGGCAATTGATATTGTTCAATTTAAATCAGTGTCAGGACTATAGCAGAGGCATAATTAATATCATTTGTATTATTATTATTTTATCCCTTGGTCTCTCTTATAACTTTTTTCTATCTGGATTGACTATCTCTTTGAACTTCGTATGTCTTGTGACCTAGGAACTAACATTGGTCTGGGCACAGTGGCTCACGCTTGTAATCCCAACATTTTGGGAAGCCAAGACAGTTGGATCGCTTGAGCCCAGGAGTTCAAAAACAGCCTAAGCAACATGGTGAAATCCTGTCTCTACAAAAAATACAAAAATTAGCCAGGTGTGGTGGTGCACGCCTCTGGTCCCAGCTATTAGGGAGGTTGAGGTGGAAGAATCACCCGAGCCTAGGAGGCAGAGGTTGAAGTGAGCTGAGACCCTGCCACCGCACTCCAGCCTGGGGCGACAAGAGCGAAACTCCGTCTAAAAATATATATATAGTTAATATAGAGGTATTAGTATAGTACCTATAGTATAGAGAGGTATGTTAACATACAGTTATAAAATTAATTATGTAGTTAATAATGAACATGAGCCACATTTTATTTTTTCCTTTTCCTTTTGCTAGCTTTCCGACAACTAGTCTGAAGTTCAACAACATTCTGAGAGCTGTCTCCAAATGGACAAAACAATCACAATTGTTTGTGATTGGGGGAAGCACAGTTAATAGCACATCAAAACACTCCTAAAGGTTGAAATCACTTTTTTTTTTTCTATTCAGAATGTACCTTTCACTCATTAAATAAATAAGAGTAAAACAGTAAGACTTTGTTATTTTCAAAAAACACTTCAAAATAAGTGGAATATATTGTTGACAGTATACATTCATTTTTTTTGATGTACCTGCTATGTTTCCTTCAAATAATTAACTTCAAGTGCCCAAGAGGTACAATGCATTGACTGTATCATTCTTAGTTACCTCATCTAAATGTCATTTTGCATTACATGTTGCTTTGTAAACAGTGAAAAATGCATAAAAAGTACTGCTAATATATTAAAAGATACTTACTTTTCACCAGGAGAGCCACAAGTAACATTAGTCAGCAGAGAAAAGGCAAAATTCTCAGTCACTTCAGTAAAGTGACTGAATCCCCTAGTGTCCTTGCGCTTTGGGTTAATAAGAGAACAAAGAATCTCATAGAAAAGAGTTCGGCTGGCAACACTGAAAGCTTGATTTTTTCCTTCAGTAGTTATCTGGAAAAAGAATCTAAGTATAAAAATATATCTATAAAAAGAAATTTCTTAAATTATATGCTATATACATGTGTGTGTTCTTTATTAATAGTTACTAACATTAGTAAGGATAAACGTAAGAAAATTTAAGAGAAATTGGTATCAAAATTATATTTCAAATATATATATTTGCAGTTGAAAAGACATAATCATCTATAAAGAAAAGGCATAATCACCAAAATATTTTCTACTTAATCATTAGATAAAGTCCTAAATGGCTGCACAGATTACTTAATTTTAACTACAATAATTAACATCATGAGTTAAAATTAGTCTCACTTTTACATCTATCCCAGGAATTCTTATTCTTTTGACCAACAAATAAGGAAATAAATACCTCAAGAATATTTGTTTATAATAGTGGCAAAATTATTTTTTTCAGTAAACAGAAGCTACCATAATCACTAAATATTTAAAGCACCAAATGAGAAAATCCTTTTCAAGATTAGTTAAGAGCTCCGGTCACTTTTGCCTTTTTCAATAAGTATGACCCTTCCTACTAAAAAAAAAAAAAAAAAAAAAAAACTGGGTTATTTGTTTTTTTGAGAGACAGGGGAAAAAAAGGAGGAAAAATCCAGAATGAACGGGGACCACATCTTTATTGTTTAAGCATTGGTGTGAAGCCACTTACTCCATTACCTTCTGATAAGTCCCTATTACTTTCTCAAACTCTAAAAGTCATCACTTTCTCTATGATTCTTACACTATGCCCCATCTGCCAACCTACATTTTCACTCTCTTTGTAACTTGCATGTACCTTTATTAGTGAACTTATGACAACCTAGAAATGATTTGTCTGTTTCAAGCTCATCGTGAAAGTGGATCATGTCACCAATTTTTTTTTATGGCTTTGTCATCTAGTACAGTTCCAAGCTTGCAGGAGAGCTCACGATTGGCATTTATAAGAATAGTCATCTTCCAGCTAGTAAGGCAGAGTGGAGAATAACCCACAGGGAAATGTAAAAGACACAGAATAAAAATTTAGCAATGCAAAAATTACAAATGGAGACAGAGCACAACCACTGGATACTGAAACAAGCAAATTGAATATGATAAATGGAAACAAGTTCAAGAAAATCTCCCAGAACTTAGAGAAAAGATAACAGGCTAGTAGGACAAATCTTGATAAATCCCTAAGATACAATTTTATATATAAAAGAGCAGGCAGAGGCAAAAAATAGCACAGCTCCTTAATATGCTGAAGAAATATTCATGTCTAAAAATGTAGAGATTGCTTTTATACTAGGGAAAATTAGAAAAAGAGACAACACCAGATATTATCTTGGTGATTTTAAAAAATATTATTTCAAGAGTAAAAAAAAATCATACCAGAAACCAGATAGGAAAAAAATTACCAACAGAAAAACAAAAATTTAGTTTAACTTCTGACTTTTCTAAAAATGAAATGTCAGAAGTCAGCAAAGCAATATGTGCAGAATTGTAAGAATTAAAGGTTGTAATCCAGAGATTATATGGCTACCCACACTTTCATTCATATTAAAAAAAAAAAAAAGATAGAAAGTTTCTTTTAGTAAAGCACACAAAACTGAAACAAAAAGGCCATTTCTATAACACTCAGTTAGTACAGGGACCTTGTAGTTTTCGGCACTTTCTAGCAACTAATCTTCACAACAACCTGTGAGGAAGGTCCTATTATCTTTGTTTTGTTTCCAGTTAGGGGAACTTAGGCAGAAGGAGGACGACTAACTTGTCCTTTTTGTTCGCACACAATTGGTGACCATGAAGCCTCGGAGGTGCTCCTGACAGCCGCCCTACACTGCCTGGCAACATTCTCCACTTGCTTGTCCAAAAGCAACCACCTGGATTGACTCAGTTCACAGACAAGTCAGTCAAAATTACCTCGAGCATGAAACACAAAACCAGCCAGTAAAGTACAAAGTTAACTCAAAATCCTTGTTAGTATGATAACAAACTAAATCAAGTGTAAAAAGCAATTATTGAAATATAAGGTACCTATTATTAAAAAGTATATGATGAAAAGAATAGGCTGGCTCCACAAGGCCAGTTTACACAAACAACAAAAGAACTCCCAACATTATTAAAATTGCCTTACGAACAAGTAGAAGACCTGAATCAACCATGAAAAAAACTTAAAAAGTTGTCAGGATAGAAGACAAAGATGGAGGTCTTTGGAGGCAGGGGATAGTCTATCAAACTTTTACAGAACTAATGATTCCTGTGCTCTTTCAAGTGTTTCAGACAAAAAATTAGAGTCAGCACCTCCTGATGGGCTTTGCCAAGATTTGATAATCACAAAATCAAAACCTGACGAAATTCAAAGTTAGCATATCAGATTCAGGGGGGTTTTAGACTGCTCTTGCTATTAAGGCGACTGAGAACTTCTAAAATGTTTTTTATTTCACTATGCCTAGGAAAATCAGGGGATAGAATATTCTGTCATAGCAAAAATTTGCCTGAACCCACAGCTGGATTTCATATAGAAAGTCTTTATAGTGAGGCATTTAAAGCTAATGCTCTTTTTCAGTACAATACTTGTGCCACTTCTAGCATGTGTAATAATATTTCCTCAGATTTATTGAGATTTTTTAAAAGAAATGCTTGTATAGAATAGATTTTGTTTCAAATAACTCAGAATCTGGGGGAAAATAAAATTTAAAAACATAAAACAATTTCACTTAAAATATAAGATCTTATAAAATGAAGTACCTTCCAGTACTTGGAAGTTCTATTCTGTCCTTTTTAATTTGAGGTTATTTTAGAGTGTATATAGTTTCATATGGCATATATCAATGGTTTGCCACGTAAAGTACAAATGACCTTATTCGAATTTTAGACAGGCAGCACTAACTTTTTGGCATAAGTATTTCCCAAATAAGTATCTGCAATATACTTATACTAAAAAATGTATTTGTTGTTTATCTGAAATTCAAACTTAACTGAGCATTCCTTATTTTTATTTGGTAAATTTTGCAACCTTATCTTTATGTGATAATCTACATTTTCAGTATTTGTTTTATTATTCTCATTATTATTGCTATGTTTAAAATATAAAATATGTATTTCTTGCATTTTTAAATACATTTTATGCATTCATTTAGTCAGGCCCTTCATAATGGCTATCGTTTTTCCCAGTTTTTATTGTTATAATAAGTAATGCTGAAATAAACATTCTCATCACACGTGTATTTGCAAAAATGTTCCCCATACTCATTAGTTGTCTTTTCACTTTGCTTTGGTGTATGCTAAGATAAATTTTATTTAAACTGTATGTGGTCAAGTTATCAATCATTTCCTTTGTGGCTTCTGGGTTTTGTCTGATGCTTTAGAAAGATCTTCCTCATTCTAAACTAAAACGATGAAATGACTGATCCATGTTTTCTGCTGCTTTCATGTTTCAGTTTTACACTGAAATATTTGATCTCTCTAGAATTTATTTTGGGGTAGAGTTTAGGATAAAGTTCAGCTCTTTTTTTTTGCTTTCAAGTGGTTACATCAGCCATCTCAACACTATTTGCTGAATAATAGTTTCGACCCATTGATTTTTAAATAGCACCTTTATCACATATAAAATTTTCATATATGCTTCAGTTTTTGAACTTTTTGTTCTATTCCATTGATGTGAATGTTTATGTCTGCACCAGTGCCCCTTTAATCACAGTAACATCATATTTCAAATATGTTTTCATATCTGCTAGGGTAAGGTCCCTCTCCTTTTTCTTCTTTTTCAGGAAAGTTCTGCCCATTTTCACATGTTTACATTTCCAGGTAAACTTTAGTATCATTTTATCAATGTAAAAATAACCCCAAAACAACCTACTGATATACTGATAGGAATTATGATGCATTTATAGGTTAATTTACAGAAAACTGTTGTGGCCATATATTGAGTCTTCTTATTGCAGAACAAGGTATGAATTTCCATTTACTGAAGTCTATGTTAGTAGAATTTTTGTTTTCTTTATATGTTTTCTGTATGTACCTATGTATTATATATTTCTATAATTATTAAATGTCAGTTAAATCAATAGATTCCAGTATTGATGTACATATAAAAAAGGAATTTGAGAGTACATTATACCATTCTATTTTTTAAAAAGTAGTGACAAAAACTTGATTTGAAAATAACCAGAGCAAAGAAGGCTTCAGCTGAAATCAAATATTAGTCATTTTCTTTTAAGAATTCAGGCCGGGTGCGGTGGCTCACGCCTGTAATCCCAGCACTATGGGAGGCCGAGGCGGGCGGATCACGAGGTCAGGAGATCAAGACTATCTTGGCTAACACAGTGAAACTCCATCTCTACTAAAAATATAAAAATTTAGCCGGGCGTGGTGGCGGGCGCCTGTAGTCCCAGCTACTCGGGAGGCTGAGGCAGGAGAATGGCGTTTGATTTTACAATTTTTTTTTTTTTAAGATGGAGTCTTGCTCTGTCGCCCAGGCTGGAGTGCAGTGGCACAATCTTGGTTCAGTGCAACCACCGCCTCCTGGGTTCAAGGGATTCTCCTGCCTCAGCCTCCCGAGTAGCTGGGACTACAGGCGTGTACCACCACGTCCGGCTAATTTTTGTATTTTTAGTAGAGACAGGGTTTCACATGTTGGCCAGGGTGGTCTTGAACTCCTGACCTCAAGTGATCCACCCACCTCTGCCTCCCAAAGTGCTGGGATTACAGGCAATATTTTATAATATTACAATATTTTTATAATGTTTAAAATTTATTTTTTTCCTCCAAGTATTCCCAGGTTATTTATTTAAGTATCTTCATGTATGAGAAAATTGTACTGTTTGCTAATGGTTACTCAAAAAAAGTTAATTATATTTTCCCATAGGTGCTACTTTTATAATTCAATTGTATTATTCATGATAGTACTAGTATCAGTCAAGATGTACTATCTGACAACTCTACTGAAATAAGTGTTGATTCTTAACCAATAATAACTTGGTTAACACACATAACTTATTGAGAACAAAAAGTAGCAGAATTTGCATATATTTTCCCTAAATCATATGAAGTGAGGTCCTGTTTTCTTCCCTAAAATGTAATTACTGTACATTCTTTCTCTTTCCCTGACCAAAAACAACTTGGCATTGTTCTATGCCATTGGGCCATTAGAAAATTCAAGTAATAATATTTTATGGAGTGAGTTTTATTGCTAGAATTTTCTCTGCATGAAATAGGAATTGCTTTCCTTTGCTTTATAAGATGTTTGCCATGGTCTGCTCTTTTTACCTCTGTACTTTATAATTTTCTTTTCTATCCTTCGAGCATTGTATTTTAAGAGCTAGCACCAGATGGAAAGTGCACAACCATCTAAAACCCCATTGTAAACATCTAAAGTATTTAAAGGCGACTATGTGAGAGATGTAGTAATTATACACTCATGTGTATGTACTCAAAACATTCAATTCTTCTATATAAATATATTGATAGGAAATATATTTATAAGAAAGCCCAAAGTAAACCTTTAAAGGAGGCTTTTTTTAAAGTAATAACTTTATAGATATCTTTCAAAATTTATATTCTTAGGCTCTCACATCTCCATTTAATTCCATCATTTGCAGAGGTATAAGTAAATAGGTTTAAAATAAAATCTGTTTTGTACAAGTCTAAACCAAATGGAAAGTCTGAAATTATCTAGTCATTTCTTAATTTTTCTTTTCTGAGTTTTCAGTGCCCATGAGGACCAAAGAACAAGCAGAGGGCAATAATCCTATTCCATGGCATTTAAACTGGAAGGGCTATGTAGATAATCTAGTTCAAGTCCTTTTCTTAATGGACTAAAAAAACTGAGGCTGAAACTACAAAGTTAATTGGCCAGTTTCTGGAGAATCGCCAACTGCCTATAGCTTCCAACCTCTGCAGCCTTTTTTTTCAGGCACTAGGCTGTCTTTACTACTGCACTAGGTCATTCTCCAAGCCTAAGACTGAGATTTCCAAAGAGGCATCAGTCATATCCAAGCAAGAGGACAGTGTTCGATATGATGCATTCTATTTCTATATTCAGAAATCTAACTTTATCATAATTTCATAATAACCAATGTTAAAAGAGAATGTATTTTTGGTTTTACTCGGGTTTTTAAATTTACAAAATTTCACTAAACGAAGTGCTAATATTCACAAGAACTTACCTTTTCTATTAAATGCATCATGGCACTGAGTTGTTCATCTGTGTTTTCTGTGGCCACTTTCATGCTGATGGTATGGAGCACTCTGTTGAGAATATCATCATTCACGGGCTGATGCAGCTGATCTGCAAGCCCCCAAATGGCCTGCGAATCTGCGTCCGAGACAAGAGTGATGTTGGCAGTACCATACACTTTATCAATTCTGGCACCACCTTTTGGGTCAAAAAGGACAATCTGGAAGCGTTTAGGAAAAGAATTTAAAGATCCTGTCTCTGGCGTTAGGATGACATCCAACACAGTGCTTCTCTGGCCAGGTTCAAAGACCAATGTACCTTCAGTTATCACAAAATCCTTCCCAGAAATAGCTGGAGATATGATAGTACGACCAATTGTTTCAGCACTCCTCAACTCCTAGAAATTAAACAACACCATTTAAGTGAATCTATGACACCTCTGATCTTGTCCTAAACAAATTCTTGTTTCTTAAACAAATTCAGTTTCTCTTAAACAAACTGGAGGGCAATGATGACAACAGTACTACCAAAATATGGGGTTTTATACTTTTTATTATCTTCTAAGATAAATTAGAGAGATAAATACATAATATATAGTGATGAGATTAGGAAAAAGATGCCTTCAAATGGACCAAGGAAGCAAATTAGACCAGAAATGTCACTCTTGCCTCCATTTCTCCAATTGTGACTGAAAATCGGGCTTCAAATAACACATGTGGCAAAATTTAAGTATGCAGGAAAAGGGGGAATATTTATATTTTCACTGTCACATAGAAATTTTTGGGGGCAGGCTGGGGAGAGTAGAGAGAAAGCAGTGGGGAGGAAGGAAGAAGTAGAAGAAATTGGTTTCATGTTTACACTCAAAAATGGAAATATCCTAAGGAGTAGGGTCCTGGACATATATACCTCTGCTATTCTTCACATTACGGTTATTGAAAAGTTTTCTTGGAAAAAGTGTTTTGGAACGTGAAGCATGAACACTTTAGTCAAGGAAGAATCAAAGGAATGTGCATTTATTTACTACTGAGCCAAGAACTATTAAACTCCTAGTACAAGCCAAGTGGCATACTACGGATGTAGATTTGAACAACAGAATACCTGCATTCATAGAACCTACTATTGTAGCAGAAGATACAGGTTGCACAAGGGCTGTGGGATTAATGATAGATTTTTACATGAAGACAAGTTCTATGAAGAAAAACAAAAGTAGGTAAGGGAATGCAGGGTGATGGTAAGGGTACCATTTTATATAAAACTGGACACAGAAGCTCTTGTGATATTTGAACACAGACTGCAGGGAAATAAATGAATAGGCTACATAAGGATCTCAGGAAATATTCTAGGGAGAAAGAATAATTACAAAGGCACTGGAGGTGGGAACCATCTTAGTCTGTTCAAGGAAGAACCTAAGGCCAATGTGACTAGGAGGAGAGTGCTCGATGCTGATATAAGAGAGGTGGAGGCCAGGTGCGGTGGCTCACACCTGTAAACTCAGCACTTTGGGAGGCTGAGGCGGGCAGATCACAAGGTCAGGAGATCAAGACCATCGTGGCTAACCCAGTGAAACCTCATCTCTACTAAAAATACAAAAAATTAGCAGGGCGTGGTGTAATGCACCTGTAATTCCAGCTACTGGGGAGGCTGCAGCAGGAGAATCACTTGAACCTGGGAGGCGGAGGTTGCAGTGAGCCGAGATTGTGCCACCGCACTCCAGCCTGGGCAATAGAGTGAGACTCCATCTCAAAAAAAAAAAAAAAAAAAAAAAAGAGAGAAGTGGATAGGAGTCAGATCATGTAGGCATGTAGGTTCATTATTCAAAATGTGGGAGGCAGACCCTAGAGGATTCAAGCAGGAAAATGACACATTTTATTTAACATTATTCATGAGTATTCTGGCTATTGTGTATATTAGGATGTAGTAGGGGATGAGCATGGAGGTTTTTGCATTCGTTCATGCAAGAAACAGTGGTAGAATAAATAGGGTCACATAAGTAGAAATATCAGACTAGAGATACACATGAGTAGAAGTACTCAGACTAGAAATAAATTTGAATGTAGAGTCAACAGGACTTTTTGTTTGTTTGATTTTGGTTTTTTTTTTTTTTTTTTAGAGATGAAGGTCTTGCTATATCAACAAGGCTGGTATCCAACTCTTGGGCTCAAGAGATTCTCCTAAGTAGCTGGGACCACAGGCTTTCACCACTATGCCCAGCTTAGAGTCAATAGAACTTTCTGATGAATTTGATATTAGGTGGAAGGAAGAGGAGAAGTAAAGGTAACTCCTAGTTGCTTGCCTGGATGAATGAGTAAATGGATAATGAATGGTGGGAAACTGGGGAAAATATTATTAAGGGACAAATTAAGAGTTATCTGTTACACACAGTAGTCTGAGATGCCTCTTAGACATTCAAGTGATGACATCAAGTAAGAGCAATCAGATACATGGGTCTGGATCAGGAGAGGTGATGAGGTTAGTGATAAAAATGTGGAAGTCCTCCGTTTACAGATGATATTTAACAAACAGTTCTACATAGTCTAGCCTGGAGATTGAATCTTGGTGGATCCCAACATTTACTGGCTAGGAAGACCAACATAGACAACAGGAAGGAGCTCCAAGTGAGGTAGGGATTAAGAGCAGGAAGGTGTGGTATTACAAAAGCCCAAAGAAGAGCATTCTTCAGGAAGGAGGAAGTGACTGATTGTGTCAAAAAATGAAAAAAATCAATGAATGCTTTTTAAGAGCATCTGCAGTGTAATGATAAAACAGAAAGCCTTACTGAAGGAAATAACTCAAAAATGTAATGGCTTTAGAATGGATACATTAAAATATTCCCTGGAATACGATATAACAGTTAAAATGAAAGAATTTCAATTATACACATCAGCATGGATAGTTCACAAACATATGACTGAACAAAACAAGGACCATAGAACAATATAATTGGATTAATTTCATTTGCACAATTTCCAAAACAGGTAATAATACATAAGAACAGAACTACTTAAAAAGCATATGAATAATTTAACATAAAATTCAAGATAGAAATTATCTGCAAGGTGGGGATAGTCAAGGAAAAAGCAAGATGGCATCAGAGGGGTTCATAATGAAAAGTTTTATAATAAAATTCTGATAAAGTTGAATTTCTGAAACAAGGTGTTGGTGATCTGATTACTATAAACTGTATGTATACATTTGGCCTGCTGTTTTTTGGCAGGACTTATTTCACAGTTCAAATATTTAAAGGAAATGAAACAATCAGAATGTTCTTGTGTTCTTTGTGTTTATTAAAATACATATAATAAACACAAATAAGCACTATGCAATTTAAAAGTGACAATGGGGAGGCAGAGGCAGGTGGATCACTTGAGGTCAGGAGTTCAAGACCAACCTGGCCAACATGGTGAAATGTCATCTCTACAAAAATACAAAAATTAGCCAGTCATGATGGTGGGTGCCTGTAATCCCAGCCACACAGGAGGCTGAGCTGGGAGAATAGCTTGAACCCAGGAGGCAGAAGTTGCAGTGAGCCAAAATCGCACCATTGCACTCCAGTCTGGGTGACAGGGCGAGACTCCATCTCAAAAAAAAAAAAAAAAAAAAAAAAAAAATCAATATAGAAATAGTCTTTGAATAGAAAAGGCAATGTGAAAATAAGAATGAAAAATATGGTCTTTCTTGAATTTGTGTGCTTCCAGCTAGCACACATATATAAAAGAAAGTATTTGGAATCAGTTTCAAATTTGTTTTTAGCTATAGGTCTATTTAATTGAAAGATAACTAGATTAACAGATGTCTTCATTGTCTCAAATAGGAAGGACCAGAAATTCCGTCTTAACTTTATATCACAAACTTAGATATAAGAGAACTGATGCTAAGGCTACAGTACTTAGGTACATGGGAATGCTGGTCTACCAAAGGGTATCTATGTTACAATGACTGTTTTAACTGCATTAATCTATTTAAAGTAAAATGAAAATCAATATTATAATAGAATAACAACTTGATCCATAATTATTTTTTCATCCATGCCAGCTACTGGAAAAGAGAATTAATATGTCTCTGTTTTCCAGTAATATGCTTAGCACTTAGAGGACAACATAAGAGCAATTAAGCAACAGGAAAATAATACCAGAGAGGTGAAACTGTCATTTCTAATTGTTTAAACTTTTATTCTGACATAATTGCAGATTCACATGCAATTATAAGAAATAATGAAGGAGATTTCCTATACCCTTTACCCAATCTCTTTCATTAGTAACATCTTGTATAACTGCAATATAATATCACAACCAGGATTTTGTCATTGATACAGTCAAGAGCCAGAACATTTTCACCCCCACAAGAATTCTGTATGTTACCTTCTATAGCTACACTCGCATCACCCCAGCCCATTCCCTCCTTAATCTCTGGCAACCACCAATTTCTTTTCCATTCCTATAATTTTGTAATTTCAAGAATATTATAGAAATGGAATCGCACAGTATATAATCTTTTGGTATCAGCTTTTTTTTTTTTTACTTAGTATGATTATATGGAGATTAGGTAGTTATATGTATCAATAGTTTGTTTCTTATTATTAGTGAGTAGTGTTCCATGCATGGATGTACCACAGTTTAAGCATTTACCCATTGAAGGACACCTGAATTGTTTCCACTTTGGGGCTGTTATTAAGAAGATACTATAAATGTTCATGTGCAAGTTTTTGTGTGAACATAAATTTTCATTTATCAGGAATAAATGCCTGGGACTGCAACTCCTGAGTCATAAGGTAGTTCATGTTTAATTCTTGAAGAAACTTCTAAACTGTTGTCCAGAGTGGCTTACCATTTTTCATCCCATCAGCAATAAATAAGTGATCCAGTCTCTGTGAATTCTCACCAGCATTTGGTATTGTCATGGATTTTATTTTAGCCATTCTGGTAGGCATCTAGTGATATCCCATTGTGGTTTCATTTTGCTAATAGCTAATAGTGTTGAACATCATTTTACATGCTTATTCTTTATCTGTACATCCTTTCTGGTGAAATCCACTTTTGTTTATTGTGTTCTTTCTTCCTTCCTGATGTTCCAAGGTTTTTTCCTTTTTATCATTCCCTTTCTGTTTAAAGATCTTTCGTTAGCCATTCTTTCAGGGTAGGTCTGTATGCAACAAATTCTTTGTTTTTCTTTCATCTGGGAATATCTTAATTTCCCCTTCACTTGTGAAAGACATGTTCACTGGATATAGAATTTAGGGCTGAAGTTTATTTTCCTTCGGCACTTGAAAAATAGTGTACCATTTCCACCTGGGACCCATGGTTTTCCATGAGAAATCTCCTGTCATTCCTATTGCTTTTGCCATAAAGGTAAGGTACTTTTCTTTCTCAGTTCTTTCAATATTTTTCTTGCCTTTAATTTTTATTAGTTATACTATGATATATGTCATGCAGTGGTCACCATGGCCTTAGGTGAGACCCCCAGTGCTGTGCTGGCTTCAGGTCTGATCTAGCACAATCCCAGTGGTAATGACCACAAGAGTTCTTGAATCAACCCTCTGGCAGCTACAGGAAGTTCAGCACAGACAGAGAGGCTCCTTTTGTTTAGGAGAAAGTAAGGAAAGAGAACAAGAGTCTCTGCCTGGTAATCCAGGGAATTTTCCCAGATCTTATCCAAGACCACCAACGCAGTACTTCTAGGAGTGTGCAAGAGCAACAGCATTACTGGGCTTGGGGTGCCACCTAATGCAGACATGGCTGCAATAACCAAAAATTTAGATCACAGCACCCAAGCCTCTTCAAATATCTGGAAAAACTTCCCAAGAAGGATGGGTAAAAATAAGCCCAGACTGCGAAGACTACAATAAATACATAATTTTTCAATGCCCAGATATTGACAAATATCCACAGGCATCAAGACCATCCAGGAAAAGATGACCGCGCAAAACAACTGAAGAAGACACAAAATGCAGATATTTCATGTTCATGGATTGGAAGAATCAAGAAAGAAAGGAAAGAAAGAGAGAGAGAGAGAGAAAGAAAGAGAAAGAAAGAAAAGAAAGAAAAGAAAGAAAAAGAAAGAAAGAAAGAAAGAAAGAAAGAAAGAAAGAAAGAAAGAAAGAAAGAAAGAAAGAAAGAAAGAAAGAAAGAAAGAAAGAAAGAAAGAAAAAGAAAAAGCAAGCAAGCAGGGAGGGAGGAAGGGAGGGAGGGAGGGAAGGAAGGAAAGGGAGTCAGACAGAGGAAACAAAAGAAAAAAGAATGAAAAACAATGAAACATGCATACAAGATCTATAAATATCATTCAAAGGCCAAATTCAAGAGGTATTGGCCTTAAAGAGGACGTAAAGAGAGAGACAGAAGGATAACGTTTATTCAAAGGGTTAATAATAGGGAACTTCCCAAACACAGAGAAACATATCAGTATTCAAGTACAACAAGGTTACAGAATACCAAGCAGATTTAACCCAAGGAAGGCTACCTCAAGGCATTTAATAATCAAACTCCCAAAGGTCAAGGATTAAAAAAAAAAAAAGAATCCTAAAAGCAGCAAGTAAAAGGAAACAAATAACATAGAATGGAGCTCCAATACACCTGGTAGCAAATTTTTCAGTGGAAACCTTACAGGCCAGGGGAGTGTAGCATGACATATTTAGTAAGTGCTGAAGAAACTTTTATCCTAGAGTAGTATATCAAGTGAAAATATCCTCCAGACATGAAGGAGAAAGACTTTCCCAGACAAACAAAGCTGAGAGATTTTATCAACACCAGTCCTATCCTACAAGAAATGCTAATGAAAGTTCTTCAACTTAAAAGAAAAAGATGTTAATAAGCAATAAGAAATCATCTGAATGTACAAAACTCATGGTTAATAGCAAGGACACAGAAAATTACAGAATATTATAACACTGTAATTTTTGTGTGTAAGCTACTCATTTCTTGAGTAGAAAGAGTAACAATGAACGGATAAAAATAATAACTACAACAACTTTTCTAGACATAGACAGTATAATAAGATACAACTAGAAACAACAAAAAGTTAAAAAGTGGGGTACAAAGTTAAGGTGTCAAATTTTATCAGTTTTCTCTTTGCTTGTTAGTTCATTTGTATGTTTATGCAATCAGTAATAAGATGTCATCATTTTAAAATAATGACAATTACTTTAAATGGCAATTATTTTAATGGCAATCAGACAAGGGAATGATATAAAGGCCATCCAAATTGGAAAGGAAGAAGTCAAATTATCCTTGTTTGCAGATGATATGACCTTGTATTTGGAAAAAACTAGATTTCAACAACAAAAAAAATAGAATTGATAAACAAATTTAGTAAAGTTGCAGTATTTAAAATCAACATACAAACATCTGTAGCATTTCTATATGCCAACAGTGAACCATATGGAAAATAAAAAAAAAAAAAAAAAAACCAATCCTATTTACAATAGCCACATAAAATAAAATACCTCAGAATAAACTTAGCCAAGCAAGTGAAAGATCTCTAAAATGAAAACTATAAAACTGGGATGCAGGCATGGTGGCTCATGCCTATAATCCCAGCATTTTGGGTGGCTGAAGTTGGTGGATTGCTTGAGCCCACGAGTTTGAGACCAGCCTGAGTATTATGGTAAAATCCCATTTCTACAAAAACTACAAAAATTAGCCAGGTGTAGTGGTGTGCACTTGTAGTCATGGCTACTTGAGAGGCTGAGGTGGGAGCATTGCTTGAGCCTAGGAGGTTGAGGATGTAGTAAGCCATGATCACACCATAGCACTCCAGCCTGGGCAAAAGATCAAGATCCTATCTCAAAAACAAAAAAAAATCTATGAGAAACATTGAAGCAAGCAATTGAAGAAGACACAAAAATGCAGATATTTCATGTTCATAGATTGCAAGAATCAGTATTGTAAACATGTTCATACTACCCAAAGCAACCTACAGATTCAACACAATCCCTATCAAAATGCCAATGACATTCTTCACAGAAGTAGGAAAAATAGTCTTAAATGGAAAAACAAAAGACTCAGAATAGCCAAAGCTATCCTGAGCAACAAGAACAAAACTGGAGGAATCACATAACCTGATTTCAAATTATACTACAGAGCGATAGTAACCAAAGTAGCATGGTACTGGCATAAAAGCAGACATATAGACCAATGGAACAGAATGGAATAGAACCCAGAAACAAATCCGTACTTCTACAGTGAACTCATTTTCCACAAAGGTGACAAGAACATACATTGGAAAAAGGGCAGTCTCTCCAATAAATGGTTCCGGGAAATCTGGATATCCATATGCAGAGGAATGAAACTAGATCCCAATCTCTCACCATATACAAAAAGCCAAATCAAAATAAAAATGGATTAAAGACTTAAATTTAAGATCTCAAACTATGAAACTACTACAAGAAAACATTGGAGGAAACTCTCTAGGACATTGGACTGGCAGATTTTTTTTGAGTAATACCCCACAACCAAAGCAAAACTGGACAAATGGAATCACATCAAATTAAAGTTTCTGCACAACTAACGAAACAATCAACAAAGTGAAGTGACAACCCAAGGAATGGGAGAAAATATCTGCAAACTACCCATCTGACAAGGGATTAATAACTAGAATATATAAGGAGCTCAAGGAACTCTATAAGTAAAAATGTAATAATCCAATTTAAAAATGGACAAAAGAGCTGAATAGACATTTCTCAAAAGACATACAAATGGCAAATAGGTATAAGAAAAAGTGCTCAACATCACTGATCATGAGAGAAATGCAAATCAAAACTGCAATGAGATATAATCTCACCCCAGTTAAATGGCTTTTATGCAAAAGAAAGGCAATAATGAATGCTAGTGAGAAGGTGGAGAAAACGGAACCCTCATATACTGCTGGTAGGAATGTAAATTAGTACAACCACTGTGGAGAAGTTTGGAGATTCCTCAAAAAACTAAAAATAGAGCTACCATGTAATCCAGTAATTCCACTCCTAGGTATATACCCAAAAGAAAGGAAATCCTAGGGACATACCCAAAAGAAAAGAAACTGTATCGAAGAGATACCTGCACTCTCATGTTTGTTGCAACACTATTCACCACAGTCAAGATTTGGAACCAACCGAGGTGTCCATCAACAGATGAACGGATATTGAAAATGTGGTACATATACACAATGCAGTACTATTAAGCCATTAAAAAGAATGAGATCCTGTAATTTGCAACAACATGGATGGAACTAGAGGTTATTATGTTAAGTGAAATAAGCCACGCAGAGAAACACAGACATTACAAGTTCTCACTTATGTGTGGGAGCTACAAATTGAAACAATTGAACTCATGAAGACGGGGAGTAGAATGATGGTTACCAAAGGCTGAGAAGGGTGGTGGCGGTGGGGTGGAGGGGGTTGAAGGAAGTTAGAATGGTCAATGAGTACAAAAAATAGTCAGATAGAATGAATAAAATCTAGTATTTGATAGCACCAGAGGATGACTATAGTTAACAATAATTTATTGTACATTTAAAAATAACTAGAAAAGTATAATTGAATTGTCTGTAACAAAAATAAAGGATAAATGCTTGAGGTGATGGATACCCCATTTATCCTGATGTGATTATTATGCATTGTATGCCTGTAACAAAATATCTCATGTATCCTATTAATATATACACCTACTATGTACCTACAAAAATTAAAAATTAAAAAAAACTGGTATTAATTCATTGCCACAAACATTCTCTACAAAGCCCATAATCTCAGGGTAGTGTGTTTATGGGTCAGGGTCAGAATAGGGTGTGTGTGTGTGTATATATATATGTATGTATGTATATATGTGTATATATGTATATATGTGTGTCTGTATATATATATAGAGAGAGAGATTTGTTATAAGAAATTAGCTCATGCAGTTATAGAGGCTGAGAAGACTCAAGATCATCTGCAGGATGATTTCACAGGCTGGAGACCAAAGTCAGTGGTTCCAGTTCAAACCTTATGGCCTGAGAACTAGGAGAACCAATGGTGTAGTTCCAGTGCAAAGGCCAGCAGGCTTGAGACCCAGGAAAAGCCAATGTTCCATTTTGAGTCCAAAGACTGAAAAAGCCACTATTCCAATTCAAAGCCTATCAGATAGGAAAAATTATCTCTTACTTAAGGGAGGGCCTGGCTTTTTGTTCTATTTAGGACTTCGACTGATTAAATAAGGCTCACCCACATTATGAAGTCAATCTGCTTTACTCAGTCTACTGATTTACATGCCAATCTCATTCCAAAAAATAACCCTCACAGAAACACTCAGAATAATGTTTGACCAGATATATGGGCACTCTGTGGTCCAGTCAAGTTGACACGTAAAATTAACCATTATGGTAGGGAAAACTGGAAATTCCTAAAAATATATTGTTCCATAAATAAGTGCCCTTTATGATTTATACACTAGTGACAGCATGCATTTTGCAAAGAATCACTTATAAAGAATCTATAAAAGATATAAATATATATGATAGAGATGCTGGCCTTCAGATTCTTCTTTTGGCAACTTCAATTTCCCTCTCATCTGACTGAGCACATAAACTCGCTTAAGATGTGCCTCAAATCTCTTTTATCATCTGTTTTATCATCTCCAGTCCTCTTTCTTCCATTCTACAAAGTAGTAAGTTATGACAATACACATTTTATGGGAGAAGAGGAAGAATGAAACAGACTTTCTATAATTTGTCTTCTATCTTAAATACTCCAATAAAAAAATACTCGAGTCTTCCTACTGTAAATGAACATACTTCTCTTTGTGCTATTTAGAAAAGACTTTATTTCTAGGGTCTCATATAATAGAGAGTTTTCTTTTTGTTTGCTGAGCTGTGGACTCTGTCATAAAGATAACTTTTACTGCCTGGCAAACTTCCAGAACAGCTTAATATCCACAGCTTGAGGCCTATTCTCTCATCTTGACTCATGCAACTGCTACAGCATACTGGCCACATACATGTTCTCTTTTATGCACAGAATGTCCTGTTTGTTTGAGTCACCCAATGGTGACACAACCAAGCAGGTACTAAAGGGAACTTTTAATGAAACTGTGAAATCTTAAGGCCCAAGGAGTCATCTGGTTTGGATTCTTGAAACATGGGAAATAGAAGAGCTGTCCAGAATGGTAGTTTTCAAATAGTGGGTTTCCTGAAGTTACATAAAGTAAGGGGAACAAAGAGAGGACTAAGGTGGGTCAGCTATGATCCTAACAATCATGCTTCAAGCAGAGTAGAGATACATTTTTGCTTTACTATATTAAAGTTTCACTGCTAAAACAAAAGCAAAAAATAAGGCTGAAAGGTGTATGGTATTGTTGGGGCCAAGCCCACGGTGTGGTGACTTAGTGTTATGCAGCATTGGAGTCCCCAGATAGCCTCCCTGTCTTTTATCCAACCTAAGAGGATGGATGTGAAAAAAGTGACAGCGAGGCTTTGTGAACGCATGGATGTGAAGAAGTGTAAAGATCAGCTAGTACTGGAGGTTCTGAAAAAGAAAATTTTCAACTGTTTTGGATACAAAACATAAGAAGATCCTTACTTTCTGCTTCTGGCCTTACACAGTTACATTCTGAAGAAATTTTAACTCCCTAGAGATTTTATAAAACAGATTTATGTAAGATATAGTTTGCACTGTATAACCAATCTTGTCAAAAGAGAGAAAAAATAAAAGTCTGTCATTTTAAAACATGATCTGTTACTGATGAGTGAAAAGCTGAGCTGTTTCAAGGATAAAGCTTAATGTAATGAACAAAAAGTGAATTACGATGTTATCCTCAGAAAATAATGTATCAATTATTCCGTGTCATTACTCTAGCTGCAGTTAAAGAAGAAAACCATAACGTGTATGAGTATATATTCCATGCTTACCTGGGTACTAAAGTTAACAGACATCATTAGTCCTGTCCCAGAATCTCTGGCCACCTGCAGACTGATTAAAGTGGCCTTCTTGTGAGCCACTGCCAGCCGAGAACCCACAGAAAAATACACGAGGCTTTGAGATTCATCACTTTGTAAGATTTTAATCTGTGCAAATCTGGCGCTGTTATTTATTGCTGCTCCAGCGGTAGCTTCATATAGTTCCACAAAAAAATACACTTCAACCTGTGGTATCTGACAATGAGAAAAAGGAAAAAAAAAAGAACTATTGCTAATATATTTCTATCTGTAGATAGTTCTGATATTTAAAAATTGTATGATTCATACACATTATTAGAGAAATAAATATATAAATCTAGAGATATATTCTGTAAATTATGGAATTAAATTCTTAGATTATCATGACATTTATTTTTTGGTCTTTCTTTAAAAATACATTCACTTTCTCTGGGCGAGCTTCTTACTAGAAAATCAATGTCAGGAAATAACCTATGTATACTATGATCAGCAAAAAAATAAATTAAATGTATTCATACCACAAAACACTATAAAGTAGTTAAAAGGAATAAACTAATTCAATATTTTTTAACACAGACGCATCTCAAAATATGACAAGTGAAAATATCAAGCTGTATAATGATATGTATAGCATGATACCGTAAGGGTAAAGTTAAAACTACACAAAGCTTAGTATATTTTATTAATAGATACACATTTATGTAAAGTTTTCTTTTTTAACTACCACACTCTGACGGCAGTTGCTCTGGGTGGAGGGTTTGGGTAGGGGACAGGGCAGGGAGTGGAGTTGGAGAATATTACTGGGGAGAGGGAAAAAATGGATTTTCAATTTTGTAAGGTTTTATTTTTCTTTCATTTTTTTAAGTGTTTTAAATAAATATAATCAAATATTTATAATAGTCAATTCTGAAATTTTATGTATTTTTCAAAATTTCCCAAAATTCAGTCTATTGTCTAAATGTAGTCTACTGGTTGTAGTTTGCTAATGTTTCACCTTAGTTCCTTCTCGATAGTCTCAAATAATTTATTTTCTAAAGCCTGAATTCAATTTTATAACATATTGGCAATCACCTGTTTTTACTAATGATTCACTCTTAACAAAATCATCCACGAGTCTTAGTAATATTGTTACCTTCCCGGCATAACTCAAAGGAGCTAAGCTGATGCCTTTATAACTGCAGTAACATTGTCTAATTTGATATAATGTATCATTTTTACCTACCAGCAACTGCCATTATGTTTTGTGATCATTTTAATGATAATTATTACATCATGAAATGATACAACGAACCCTTCAGAATTATCCAAGTGTTTATAAGTAAGTTATATCTTAGTCACAGCATAAATCAACTTAATCTCCTTTTGTTTTCTGAAGAAATATTTAGTTTTTCCTATGGCATGTATCATTCTTTACTGTTGCTGATCAACTGTCAGTCAATATTGAAATATGGAAATAATCATACTATTTCCACTTTTGAGAAACTACATTTGGCAAACACAATAAACTAAAGCACTATCAAAGTATAGTAACTATATTCAAGATCTAGTATGACCAAGTGAGCTTGAATTCAAAGTAGTTTCTTTTAACTAAGGATTTCGGTATATTATTGTCTAACAGAGACTTTTACTTATTCTCTAGTAAAATATTTCTTTTTCATTGTGATGATGATTAGAACATTACGTACAGCCACCTACAAACAAAATAATGTTACAATCTAAGTAAAGAATCATCTGAAATTGAAGAGTGTACAGATGGGTGCCTACACATCATTAGACTAGTAACATAAAGAGTCTTCCAGTCTTAGAAATAAACAGTCTATTGAAACAACATTTCTGAAGTCTCATGAGAAATCAAGACTCATAGATCATATGTGAACCTCCCCAGACTCCTAAAAATGACAGAAACCTCGTAAGAGCCCATTCCATGCGTAATTCCCAGCAGGTTCTTTTCCTGGTTAGGTCAGAAGGGTCCCAGGATGATCTTTTGCCCTAACTAGTATAAGATGATTTTTCCAAGGACCAGAACTGTTCAGCAATAGAAAAACCAAAGTAACAATGAAACAATACTTTACTTAAATATTTTTGAAAATATTTGCAACAAATATTTAAACACTGGATTTAAACAGACTTTGTGGTTAAGAGCATGCTTCCTAAGTTAATTGTTAACCTTTCACATTTCGCTAATACAGAATCATAAGATAAATCATCAGGAAAAGGGGAAATGGACTGAAATTCAAGAGATGAGTTATAATCTTGGCCCAGTAATTGAATTGGGAAAGTCACTTAAATTCTTAATAATTCGAAAGTGAAAGTATTGAAAAACTGCGGAGATGATAATCTGAGACAGGACAGAGTCAAAAAACTTTGAGTACCAATAGACTGGATTGAGGTAAGGGACACTGCCATTAATGAATGGTGTTGTAGGCGTCAAGCCACCCAGCTGCCAAGGCAAGGGACCGAGGGCACAAGCTGTGCCAGTACAATAAAGAAAATATACAAAATAAGAGTAGTTGTACTAGAAATAGATTATAGATATGATGATATATGAGTATTGTTAATCATCAGTTTGTAGCATTACTCTTTAATCCAATATTATAATAATCTTTGCTCTACAATTATAACCTAGGAAAAACCAGAGCATACAAAGAAGGAACTAAAGGGGCATGGTGAGAAGCGACCAGAAGACAAGAGTGTGAGCCCTTTGTCACGCCTGGACAGGGCCACTAGAGGGCTCCTTGGTCTAGCAGTAACACTAGCGCCTGGGAACGCAACTGTTACTTAGCTGACCTTGGTCTAGCAGTAGCATCAGTGCCTAGGGAAGGCACCCGTTACTTAGCAGGGGTGTTAGAGAAGACTCTTCTCCACCACCTCTTGTGGAAGGCCTGACATCAGTCAGGCCAACCCACAGCCATCCAGAGGCCTGTCTCCCTGTGATGCTGTGCTTCAGCAGTCACGCTCCTGTTTCACTTTCATGTTCCACTCTGTACACCTGGCTCCACCCTCTAAATAGCAGTAGCAAAATTAGTGAAGGTGTTAAAGTCTTTGATCTTTCTGAAAAGAGCATACAAGAAATAATGATGTAAGCTGTCCTCTCTCTCTCTCTGCCTTGGCTACCTAACAGGGAAGGGCCCCCTGTCTGGTGGACATGTGAGTCACGTGACCTTATCAATCATTGGAGATGACTCACACTCCTTACCCTGCCCCTTTTGCCTTGTATCCAATAAAGAACAGCGCAGCCAGGCATTTGGGGCTACTACCGGTCTCCACGTCTTGGTGGTAGTGGTCCGCCGGGCCCAGCTGTCTTTTCTTCTATCTCTTTGTCTTGTGTCTTTATTTCTATGATCTCTTGTCTCTGCACATGAGAAGAAAAACCCACAGATCCTGTAGGGCTGGTCCCTACATGATGTAATTCTGTGGATGCATTTGTTGTGTCTGCAATATCTGTAACCCTTCTATCACTTGTGTTGATGTAGTTATTACTCAAGTCACTGCATTCCCTTGGGCTCCATCTCCATCCATTCTGAATAATCACAATACTCACCATCTCTTATGAAGGGCCAACTCTGCCGAGAGCTGTGCTAAGAACTTCTTATTCATTATTTTCTTTATTTGCCTCACAGCCATATTATTAACCCCATTAAACCTGGGAGGCTCAGGAAGGCTGAGCAACCTGTCCAATGTCACCCAGTTAATTGGTAGAAGAGTTAAGATTTGAACCAAAGTCTTCCATTATCAGAACCCTAGCTCTTATACTGACTCCAGTGACTCCAAGAATAAGTTCAGGGCAACTGATGTCTTTCCTTTGACAAAAAATGAAGAAGATGGTGTTTAGGTCAAAAGTCTAGCAATAATTGGGGGGCTCTACTAGGACCTCCAAATAATTTCTCAAAGCCCACTACAGAAGAATATTGTCACAGAACATGTGTTGTTTATATCATTAGGTTTCAGTTTATCTGACATAAAAATAATTTGAACTGGATGAGTAATAAGTTCCCTTCTACTCAAAGAAGGTAAAATGTTAAAATGTATGGCAAAAGTACTTTTTAAAAAATATTTTTCCATTTTCATGAGAACATAATCATCTTCCATCTTCTCTCTTTTCAAATTTCCTCTTAATGAAACTAGAGTGTATATTAACCTTGCTTGTACCTTGCCTTTTAACAGGTGAAAAGATAATGAGGGAAAAAATGTCTTGAAAATTAGCTGCTTCTCAAAATGTAGAAGAAAACTCTATGATTTGAATATCATATGTGAAAGAGAAAGAAGAGGTGCGAGTAATTTTTTTCTCTTACCTAACTGAAACTATTTGATGATGGGCTCAGCAGCATTTCTCTAGTTAGGATAACAAATATATACAGATAGCACCCCATGTATTGCATGCAACATTCCCTTACCCCTTAATTATATATTCTTCTGCAAGGAGGGCAAGCTCCGAGGAAGCAGTCTTCCCTAACCCCATCTATACTTTAACTTTCCTGTTTCTCTTTATTCAGCTTCCCCAAGCCCACTCCTGATGGCTCTTCTCGTCTCTCTTCTTAGAATTACAAGGTTAACATCTACTGTACGAGACAGATGTTTAAAGTCTAGTGAAATCTTATCAGTATTCTAATTCACCAAAAATTCTATTCGAGATAAAATGCACAATATAATTTTTAGTAATGCACGTATGCAAAACATATTTATGGAGGATGTAAAACCACATTCTAATTTTTGAACGGCTAACAGTTTTGTAGTCTATATAAACTATGCATAAGTTGTAACACTGCATATAACTGATAACTTCCATAAGAAACGTACAGATAATGTTTTGTAAATTTAGAGAATCAACAACTCCAACTAGAGGTTTCATGGGAGGCTCCATGGAGAAAGTGGTACTTTGATTAAGAGAAAGCTATAGTTAAGAAATATGGAGGCTGGGCACGGTGACTCATACCTGCAATCCCAGCACTTTGGGAGGCCAAGGTGGGTGGATCGCTTGAGGCTAGAAGTTTGAGACCAGCCAGGCCAACAGGGTGAATCCCCGCCTCTACTAAAAATACAAAAATTAGCTGGGCATGGTGGTGTGCACCTATAATTCCAGCTACTCAGGAGGCTGTGGCATGAGAATCGCTTGAACTCAGCAGGTAGAGGTTGCAGTGAGCCAAGATTGCAGCACTGCACTGCAGCCTGGGCCACAGAGCGAGGCTCTGTCTCAAAAAGAAAATAACAAAAAGAAATCTGGGGTTGAAAGAGTTGATGGAAGCATAAAAATATTTGGAAGAAATGCGTGAAGAAGGGTTTAAATGTTTTCAAGTAGAATACAGTAAGTCTTCACTTAACCATGACAGATTCTTGGAAACAGCAACTTTAAAGGAAAGGACATACACTGTGCAGCAGGAACTCAACTGTTGTTTATATCAATTAGTCTATGGTAAAACTGGTTTCATTATACAGCACATTGTTTCACATAAAGTTGCAGTTTCCAAGAACCTATTGAGTACGTGAAGTGAGGACATACTATATGATCAAATGCCTTGAGTACTGAAATTTCAGTTCCTCATTGTCAGTGTGACAGAAAGTTTTAGTAGGTGATGATAACTCAAGAAAAGCAAAAAACAATGATGTGATATGTTGAACTACGAAAAAAAGAGTGGGGATTCAAGACCTTAAGGAAAATATATTTTCTAGCGCTACCACCACCAGAGTGGCCACAAGAGCAACACATTTGCCTGCATCAACTTCCCTGCATAGCTCTAGTACATACATATAGATCTCTAAAATCTTTCTGATCAAAGAAATCAAGTCCTTTGACACTAGTTAATTGGCTGTCTTACATTAGGGAAAAAATCAAGACAGCTCTAGAATACTTGTTATTGCTATAAAGCAAGTATGCTTCCAGATATTTTTAAAGTAATACTGAAAAGACAAAAGACCAGCATAATAAGACTATCAGTGGCCATGCCATGACTATTTGAATACCGAAAAGAAAATCACTTAGTAAGTAACAAAAATTATTTGAATTTGAATTTATAGTGATACTGAAAGAAGAAATGTTATCATTATATAAAAGAGATAGCATGCAAGATAAATATGATTCTAACGGTATATACTTAATATTTTATTAATTTTAATGTGTAGAGTTAGCATATCAAGACACATCTTTTATTAAGCATGTGTTCATTTATTAAGCAATGATAAACATTTTTTTCTTTGTATGTAAGTAGGAAGGCGTTAATAAAAAGAATTGTGAAGAAGACATTTATTTCAAGAAAAGGAAAGAACTGTACCAAGAATACAAATAAAAGAAGTGAAACCTACATGGTTGTTATTTTACAATATGGCAAGAAACAAAAAAATAGAAAAATGACAAGTTTATTTAGAAAATTCATAATGTAATCAAGTCTGTCTAAAGTTTGTTGTCGGCAAAGAGATTTAGAGATTGTGGCTAAGAAAGACACAAAGAATCTCCATATTAACAATGTATAAGTTTCAATAGTGGTTTTAAAATGATTAATTCTAAAGAAATACAATTAGAAGTTGACACTAATGTGTGTCTTCATTTCTTACCTTCTCTGGTTTGAGTTCGATGCTGATAAAGCATTTTGTTTGACCCGTTGTACAGGTTGTGGTCCCTGACACAGACCGAAGTTCCTCCACCAGGTTTACCCCATCCTTCTGGAGCACGACAACTGTTTTGTTAAGTGTGACTCGCCAAAAGACCTTGACATCTTCAAAGGCCCTGTGAGCAAGAAACCCACCCAATGCCTTAACAGAGGGTGTCATCCCCATGTCTAATAGAGTTTATTATCACTGTGCCAAATGGTACCTCTTCATCCAAAGTATAGCACTTACTTTACCATTGATGATGCTGAAAATGACCAATTTTCCTCACTACAAATGAGAGAATTAAATTAAGCCTCAGGGCTTATGTGGTTTTCTTTGACTACATTCCATTCGATAATGACTAAGTATCCTGATACTCTATATAAGGAATGTAAAAACAAATAATATTTTTCTATTATGTCCAAAAGATGTGAAAATGAGAATTACAGGGAGTTCTTAAAGGCAAGTAAATGTTCCTCATTTCTCTTTTAAAAAGAATTTTTCTAAAGAAACAACACTTCCACTCATAATGGTTGTTTCTGCAAAATAGGGCAAAGGGAGACTTACATTCTCACAGATTTTTTAGGCCCAAAATGGAAAATGTAATATATACACATGTGCATGTGTGCATGCCAAGCACATGTATGTGATTAGTATCCAAAGATGCTACTATACAGTTTTAAGTTGCAAATAAAATTTTGGTACTCCAAGTTTTCCTTACAGGAAAATGGTATGTATGTAGAGTGAGCAGGTAACAGGCAGTAAGATGAAGTGATGACCTACATAGTCTGATATTTGTATGGTACTTCATGAAGTATAAAACACTCAAGGTAACCCTAAGTTATGATCATAAACGAAGTATCATAATCACAGATTAAGAACTACAGCATCTGAAGACATGCCAAATTCCACACTACTTCCTTCTATCTTACCCTGCCTCTACCATTGTATGAATTAAAATTGGATTTATACAGACACACAGAATGTTACATCTTCCACATACTATATATATACTTACCTGTTTGGCTGTCTTGTGACAATAAGGTGCAGTCTTCTCATATCAGCTCCTTCCCTGAGTTCTAGTCCACTCTGGGACTCCTCACTGAATCCTATGATGCCATTGTGAATGTCACTCCCTGAAAAAAGAATGGAGGGCTATAATATATTCAAGAATTATTTAAAAGACCTCCCATGCTCCACTAATCTTGCCAGCTCACATGGTTTAAAAGTGAGAAATTCACAAGTGGTGAGGGGAGCTAGAGTTGTTAAAATATCTTTATTAAAAATAAACTAAACCGTGATAACATCAAGGTGGCTGTTTGGGAATAGAAGAAAAGAATAAATAAATAATCAAATCCCACTCTTTCCCCTGACACACATATTCATTTTTCTATTAAGATCCTACTTTACATTTGACAGTACTTGAAATTTTAGATATTTATCTGTTTTAAGACTATATATCCCCCACAGAATGTAAGCCCTACTCGAGCAACAACTTTTATTCACTACTGTATCCCCAGCTCCAAGAACAGAACTGAGCATATAGTAAGTGTTGAATAAATCTTTGTCAAATAAATGAACTCTGCTCAACGGATTTACCTTCACATAAGAGGTTTGACTAAAAGACCATCTATGCTACCCATTAAGCTATTTGCCCCACAACAAAACAGAAATATTAAGGAACTCCTGAGCATCTCTGGGTATCAGAAACTTTGCTAAGCAACACTTGAGGTTAGAGGTACCATTATACTTAAAAAAAAAATGTTTAAACTGGAACAAAACTAGGGCCCATACTATACAGAAATCATCACTTCAAATTCTAGGCAGCACCTAAACCAGCTTCTCAGACTAGAGAAACACCAGTGCACAGCTCTGACTGCTTTCTATTTCTCCATGACCCAGTTTTGCATTGATCCTAGAAGCAATGATCCTAAAGCAATCAGCCTGAAAAACAATGTGTATTAGTTCATTTTTATGCTGCTATAAAGATGCTAGCTGAGACTAGGTAATTTATAAACAAAAGAGGTTTGATTCACAGTTCTGCATGTCTGGGGAGGCCTCAGCAAACTTACAATCACGGTGGAAGGGGAAGCAAAGCACATCATATATGGTGGCAGGAGAGAGAGCAAGGAGAAGTGCTGCTTTTAAACCATCAGATCTCATAAGAATTCACTCACTATCACAAGAACAGCATGGGGCAAACTGCCCCCACGATCCAATCATCTCCCACCAGGTCCCACCCTCGACACACGGGGATTTGGGGGATTACAACTGGAGATAAGAATTGAGTGGGGACACAGAGCCAAACCATATTATCATGTGTACCCATCACCCTGAAACCTGATTCCTGGCATTCTAAGGAGACAGAACTTCTGAAGTTAGGGAGTAGGTTGGGTTAAGGAAACAGGAAACCACTGAACTGTCCTGATAGGGAAGAACTAGTAGTCATCAGCCTCTGGACCATTTCCCTGGTCTTAAAGTAAATGTGGAGCCCCTTTGTTAGGGACATGCAAGTGATGGGTTACATTTGTCCTAGGATCTCATGTGTGTTTTGTTTCAGACTGCCAGTCCTCATCCTCACCCATTAATCACTACAATCACTTCGTAACCTGGTATCAGAATCCGACATTGACTTTTTATCTTTGGCAGCAATTGTTTTCTTGTCACCTTAAGTGAGGATTTGGGCTCTTCAAGTAGATTACAAGACTATCACAGCAGAACCCTCATTTCCTTTTCCAAGGCAATAGCAATTAGCAAGATTCTAATGAAAATAACACTTCCCTTGTCACATTTACAATAACAAATTTGATTTCAGATTTCTAGTAAGATGATTCCAGACTGATAATATGCCAATGATCGAAATCAAAACTAAATAAACTATTTTTTCCCTGACTTACTCAGAAAGTTTGCTCTAAAATCTAAATGTAAAAAGATTATAAAGATGGGTGGATGCAGCAAAATTAATTATCCAGTTAAGTGAGAAATATTATTAAGAAAAAAATGCCAGATAGGGAAAAGATGAGGGCAACATTTGCAAGTAAAGGAACTTAAGGTATTATGACCACGTGAATGTGTCTGGTGGTGTAGTCAGGCCAATTACATCACATGACGTTAGTGGTAGCTATGGCAGGGTGTCAGTCATTTGCAACAGGTGTGTGATGAGTGTGCCTTATGTAGGGAAGGTAAACATCACAGAATCTCACAGAGCTCAGCTGACTTACCATTTGCCTGGTGAGTTAAAACTAAGCTCAGAGCTGATGAAGGAATAGGCACTGGTAGGCTATATTATCTCATAAAACAGGGAAGCACTTCCATTCCAGTTGGTACCTAACTTCTGTCCTGAGCCCCCCTCAAAGAGCCCACTGCCACTTCCTTAACCAGGACTACAAGACCTCCTCGTGATCCATTAATTAATGGAGTATCGCTTAGAACAGCAAAGAACCTCCAGAAGCCATTTTAATGGGCCTGGCCGGTGCCAAACTAATTGTTACATGTTTTAACTATCAGCCCTGGTCATATTCAAATAACTGTAATAAAATATCTGTATCATAGAATGAGAAGGAGGATGCTGACTGCCAAACTAATTTTAATAGAAATATATAGATGGTATTAAGCCAATTTGAATCAAAATCAGTAAATAACTTGTAGAATAGAATAAGAATTTACAATACACTACATAAACTGTAGAAATAGGAATAAATCATACTAATTGATGCAAATTTGTAGGTTAACTAAATGAGATAATGCTGAGCATATGAAAGGAAGTTAAAAGACTGCAAAATTATGACTGAATTAAAACTGAGTGACTAAAATAAAATATGAACTCCAGGAAGCATCAAATCTCAAAAATATGTTTTGAGGTCTATTGCACAGAATGGTGAATACAGTTAATACAGAGTACTGTACATTTCCAAGTTTCTAAGATAGTAAATTTGAAATATTCTCACTACAAAAAATGTTGGAGATAATGTACATGTTACTAGCTTGATTAAATTATTCTACACTGTATTTATAAATCATAACATCATTACTTGTACCCTTTAAATATGTATAATTATAAATTGTCCCTTTACAATAAAATATAAAAATGAAAAAAGAATCATGAGATAGCCTGTCACTAACTCATAAAAGGTATTGACATGCTGATGTATTTCATTTGAAGAAATACAGTATGATTGCAGGCCGGGTGCCGTGACTCATGCCTGTAATCCCAGCACTTTGGGAGGCTGAAGTGGGTGGATCACGAGGTCAGGAGTTCAAGACCAGCTGGCCAGAATGAGGAAACCCCGTCTCTACTAAAAATACAAAAAAATTAGCCAGGGGTGGTGGTAGGTGCCTGTAATCCCAGCTACTCGGGAGGCTGAGGCAGAGAATTGCTTGAACCCAGGAGGCAGAGGTTGCAGTGAGCCGTGATCGTGCCACTGCACTCCAGCCTGGGCAACAGAGCAAGACTCCATCTCCAAGAAAAAAAAAAAAAAAAAAAAAAAACAAGAAAAAAAAGAAATACAGGATGTATTTACAGAGGTAAACTGCAAACTGTCACAAAAAGATTGCATAAGATACCTGAGAAACAAAAAATAATTAAATTTTTAAGCTATTGTAACATATATATGCAATAGTATGATGGCTATATCATCTACATTGGGTCAAAAGCAAAACAAAACACAATAGTTTAAATCTATTTGGTAACAGAAAAAAAAAAATTTCCTGCCAATGAGATCTTTGACTTTAGGATGGATTACTGAAAGTGGCTGGTAAATTTAGAATGAAGTTTCAAAACAGGATAGGCAATCACGTGTTTGGATGATTAAATTAAATGCTCTTTATATTGTGAAAGTATGGATTTATAGATTGTATTACTGGCTCTGATCTTAGTGACATTTATAGTACATTAAATTACAGGGCCCTCAGAACAGCACATCTTGAGTTCATGTCATGGGTCCATGCTACAGAAAAACAACATTTTAATGCATTCCTATGAATAACTTAAGTACTTCACCTTCTATTAAATTTAAGCTAGATTCATCTTAATACAAATTATGTACCACAAAAGTACATTTTTATCTCCATCATTTCAAAGATATACCTGTAATAATAACCATGGCAAAAGCTGCAAATCCAGTGTCATCCTTCCCCTCCACAATCTGTGCTCCCCCTTGAGGGTTTGTGAGAAACACATAGAAGAACTCCTGCCCCTCGGGCTCATCGTCATCCAAAATTTGAACTGATACTTTACGTTCTCTTTCTCCATCTAAGAATATAAGGGTAAGAGTTTGTTCTTCAAAGTCTTCTTCTTCAACTGCCCACGTTAGGTTGGAAATCCCATAGATACCATGAAAGGGCAATGCATTTGGTTCCTTCTGAGCATGTCTTTCACCGAAAGTTTTAACTGTTATGCTGACATTGCCAGTAAACCCACCAGTTCTTCGGATAAGAACTTCTGCAGTGTTGAATACGCCATTCTTCATCTCCTCTTCAACATAAACAATGGATGGCCCAAGGCTGAATGTTCCATGAATGGAAACATTGGCAGTTACCGTGGCCACATCAGGCTTTTCAGACACAGCAGGTGTGCCATGAAGGGTGACAAGTTTCTCAGGGATGGCAGATACACCAGTTGCCTCAGTAACAATGGCAACCACATTGGTTGGCTGCAGAATGGTAGTCGTCTTGCTTGTGCCGAAGTATGTGGTGGATTCAGTTTCTACAGGAATGAGAGTTGTGTCAACTGCTACAGCCACAGTTGTCACGGGGAAGGAAACATCCATTCCTGCCAGGTCATCATTATCCAATATTGTGATCACTGCAACACTGAAATCTAGATTCAGGCGTGGGCTCCAACTAACATCAAACTTTTGTAATCCCCTAATTTCTACTGAAGTAAGGTTAATGTAAAAGAATTCTTCTATCTCAGAAAGCTGATCATTAATAATGGTTATTTCAAAATCAACCTCAGTTTGGAATTTTTGAAAAAACAGTTCCCCATTCTGAACAGGCTCAAAATCTTCCAGTGGCTTGGCGCTTCCTGCAGTGGTCTGATAAGAAACTTTAATAAGATCGCTGTGGAACCCAAATAGTCTTTGTACATGTAATCTGATCATCTGTGTATCTTCTGACACCATGATATTTCTTGAGCTACTGGAAAAGTGGAAGATGCCCATCGGTTCAATTTCAGCAACGATGAAACCTGATCTGGGAAAAAAATTAAATCAAGAAGAAATTGATTTTAAAAAATAGGAATATGACTGTAGAGATTCATCATTCACATATTTAAAATTCTGCTTGTGAGGGCAGTAACTTAACAATGAAGTGCCATTTCAAATTCCATCAAACCCTATTTATTGATAAGGGCACAAGAAATGTAAGAACAGGAGCTACAAAAGCAGGGACAGGACCTAACAAGTCTGAGCTAAATGAAAAGCTCATAGGTCTCTATTGTATTTCTCCATCATCCCAGAGCAACTGTCTGAGGGATCTGAAAATAGAGGATCAGTACAAGGGGTACAATATTACTACAATGTTCTGGACCTCTGCCAGCTTTCTTATCTACCAGACAGAAATAGTTACTGGCACTAGCAGCAAAATCCTTGCTTCCTTCAGCTGCCAGTAATGGGACTATCCTCTCATGCAAATGTAGCTAAAACTTTGTGTGTGAAGTAGGATAGACACCGATGATAGAATAATTTATCCTCAGTTTTTTTCCTATAGATTTTTGTTGTGAGTTAACAGCTATATCAGAGGTTACAACTGGTGGCCTCTTGGCCTAATTCTGTCTACAGGTATAATTTCTTTTGCCAACAGGTTTTTGGTTTTAATATAAATTTAAATGTCTTTAGGGAGGATTCTTCAGATCCCATCACTCTCTCTTGTCAAGCAGCTAGCACTCACTACATAAAACAGTGGCTAACACCTCAGACAGAGGTCATTCAGCCTGGGTTGAAATCATGACCCCAACATGTATAAACTGTGTGCTTCTGGGTTATTGCATAATCTATCTATGACTTTTGTCATTTATAAAATGGGACAAATAATAGAATCTACTTCGTAAGGCTGCTGGGGAGAGTAAAGAGAGAGACAGAATATGTGTGTGCATGTGTGTGTTTGTGTGTGTGTATGATTTATGCCTGGCCTAGAGTAAGCACTATAAGATTTATGCCTGACCTAGGGTACGCACTGTAATACTACTTGTTGTTGTTGTTTTTGAGACAGAGTCTCACTCACTCTGTTGCCCAGGCTGGAGCGCTGTGGTGCGATCTCAGTTCATTGCAACCTCTGCCTCCTGGGCTCAAGCGAATCTCCTGCCTCAGCCTCCCAAGTAGCTGGGACTACAGGCACATGCCATAACACCTGGCAGATGTTTTGTATTTTAAGTACAGATGGGGTTTCGCCATGTTGGCCAGTCTGGTCTTGAATTCCTAACCTCAGGTGATCGGCCTGCCTTGGCCTCCCAAAGTGCTGGGATTACAGGTGTGAGCCACCACAACTGGCCAAGCACTATAATACTGTTAATGACTATTGTTGCTGTTAAAGCATTTGAATTTGTAACTCTAAAATATGTTTTAAAATGACGAACATTTTAAAAATGGCATATGTATAAAGTCATATCTGATTTCCCCAATGGACATCTCCCACACATAAACATGTATACAAACATACTTGAATACGCTCTAGTTTTCATACTCCCAAATCTTATTTTACAAACAAACCGAAGAACAGAAAGATCAAGTAACTTTCTCAAAGTCACACAGTGAGTAAGTGGCAAAGCCAGGACTAAATCCCTAAGTCTGAATAACAGGTCTGCCCTCTACTGCTCTGGTTGAGTCTATCCCAGAAATAAGGAAAGTAAATTGCTTTTGGCTGGTATGTATTTACCTGCAAATATACTGTATTTGCAGAAAGAGTCACTACAGATACATAGTAAAAATCAATAAAATTAAATTAAAGTCAAAGGGTTACTGATCCAAACAGGTAATATTTATCACCCCACTGTGATGTCTTATTCTTACTTAATCTTATTCTTACTCTTAATCACTTGGAGCAATCAGGTATTTTCAGCTTCTCAGAAGACAGCTTCCTTTAACAAGAGGAGAACTGCCATCATGGCTTTTAGTGGAGATGGTACCCCAGCCCCTATTCTCAAGATGGAGCATGAGGAACTCTCTTTAAGGCAAGCAGTGGGTGGCGGGGCTCCTGAGAGCCGCCTCCCTCTCCAGCATGCACGCCATGTGATGCTCTACACTAAAACTATGTTTGCGTTTCCTTCAAGGAGAATAATCCTTGTGCCTTTTTCTGTTTTGATGGATGAATTCCAGATTATTCCTCAGAGAATTTCTTGGGTGAGAATTAGGTTGGTCTTACCGGAGTTGAGCTCCACCAGGAGCGCTGCTCTGCACTCCTGATAGATGAAGAACAAAGGCCTCTGGCCGACCAGGGCTGGGAAACGTCCACAGGAAAACTCCTTTCCTTTGTTCACCGTGGGAAAATGAAAGGCTCCCTGAAGGAAAACGTGAAAAGGAGAGTAGGGTATTAGTTCTTATCTTAAACTGGGATTTGACTTTTAAAACTGTAGTAATATATTTTCTTATCCAAAATTCAATTATAGTTTACAAAAGGTAAAACATTTTTATAAAGGGATAGGGGAGAGGTAAACTTACAGTGGACCACACAAATCTTGCTGTCAGTCCCTGTTTACTTCTCTCCTTTATATCTTTTTCTTTCCTGGCTCAATGACAAAATCCAATAGTGAAAAGAGCAGTCTCTTGGTGTTAGGCAGGCTTTAATACAGATTTAGTGTCAGGCTTTGGTTTAAATTCTGGCCCCAGAATATTTTTAGGATACATATTGAAGTAGATTGGGGTGAAATATCATAATCTATGTATTTTACTTTAAAATGCTTCAGAAAAAATGTCACAAATATGGCTGACTGTAACAACTATTAAATCCAGTCAAGGCCAGGTACAGTGGCTCACACCTGTAATCCCAACACTTTGGGAGGCCAAAGAGGATGGATCTTGAGGTCAGGAGTTTGAGATCAGCCTGGCCAACATGGTGAAATCCCATCTCTACAAAAAATACAAAACTTAGCCAGGCATGGTGGAGCGAGCCTGTAATCCCAGCTACTCAGGAGGCTGAGGCAGGAGAATACCTTGAGCCCAGGAGGTGGATGTTGCAGTGAGCTGAGATGGCACCACTGCACTCCAGCATGGGTGATAGAGCAAGACTCTGTCTCAAAAAAAAAAGAAAAAAAAAAAATTAAAAATAAAATAAATAAATAAATCTAGTCAGTGAGTTTATGGGTGTATACTGTACTTTTCATTGTGTCTGAAAATTTATTACAAAGCCTCAAAAAAACTAAATGAACCTGTTTGAAGATACAGATCTATTATTTGGGAACTCCTGTTATTTCAGTTGAATCAAGTTAACATAAACTCACAAAAGCGTTTGAAGATTAATGTGATATGTAAGCACAAAATCGTATACACACTCATAATAAGCAATATTTCTACACATAAATCTTTTCATATGTAGAAGTAGTTACTAACATAAAATTTTTTAAAAATCACCCTAAATTGTATGGAGCTATGCATATCACCCAAAGTGACAGAGGAGTAAGGAAGTAAAAGATAAGAGTTTCTGCAGGAAAAAAGGGGCTAGAAAATAAAAAAGAAAAGATAATAAAATATCTTTAACTTAGGGGACATGCCAAAAGGAAAACAAGAGGAGCCAATGTCTCAGACATCAGATTAGGGCACCTATCCAGTGGCTAAAGAAGCCCCAGTATCCAAGGCAGTTATCACACTATGGTGTCTCTCAATCGCGCAGCTAATTTCTCTCTGTGTTCTGGGATTGCTGTTAGGATGGAAGCTGGCATGAAAATGTCATTTTCATTGGCCTAGCCCTCACCCCCCATCTTCTACAGGACTTTAGCTTTCATTCCTTCTTATCTCTCAGTGATGCCAAGATCTTGGGAAAATGAAAATCATTCCCTCCTCTTTGAGAGACTAAGGATCTCAGTCCTCCGCAGGATTCCCTAGGTTTCTTACTGAGTGTAAATGGTGTTTGCCTGGTGACCAAGACCCTGTGAATCAAGGAGGGAGATCCTCAGATTCTGAGCCCATTGGAGGGTTCTTTATAAACTCTCATTATCTAAATTTGCAATGAGCTTTCTATAACACGTTAGAGGTCAAACCATCTAACATTCGCATCTCACTAACTCTCAAAGAGCTAATGGTATACTTTAAAAAATAAAGTATCTAAAGTAACAGCTGCCCTACTGCCAGAAATAGTCAGGTGAACATGGAAATGCATAGAAGAGCTGTACGTATTTTTATTTTTCTTATCACTGTATTTGCCAAATTAGATTCTTAGAATTACTTTCAACAAGCTCCTATTGTATAGATAGAGTAGTTTGCTTAGTGACCCCACTCTTTTGAGGTAAGGCATGAAGTTGTTAATTTGACTGAAAAAAGTTTCTCTCCTTTTCTCACCAAGCAACCTGCACTACTCTGATCACTTAAATATGGGAGTATTGTATTAGAAAACTACATTCAGTGTCCAGAATAAGAATAACCCAAGACAATTAGTGGTCAATGATATCCTTCCAATATTCTACAGGACCCATCTTAGAAAAACTACAACTCACCCAGTGTTGGGGTCATGTTGCCAACAACAATGAATTCAGGAATTTCTAACCCAGGAGCATATCCAGTGGTCCAGGCAACTGACAGAGCACCATATGTGCCCCTCCTAGAAATCATAACGTGGCTTGTGCCGGCAGTGATGTTCATGAGTTGAAAAGCAGTGGAGTCAAATCCGACCTGAGGGAAAAATCATGCTTATTTTATTTCTCTCTAAACCTTCCTGTTTTCTGAGGAATGGGTTAAACGTAAACTTTTCCTTGGTTTATATAATATATATCCTTGTCTTATATTGAATTAAAGAGAAGTGCTTAAGAAATAACATCTCAGATTTTAAAATTTATTTTACTTTATTATTTAGGTTATAGTCGATAGCTTTTTCTTTTTTAATCAAAAGGCTATCTTTTGAATGAACAACATCCAAAAAAAGGTAAGCATAATTATGGTTAAATGAAAGGAAACTATTTTAAATGGCATTTAACAGGACTTGTTCATGGGTCTTTCCAGAACCTCATTTGTAGAACTAAAATTTGCCTTCTAAGATAGAATAGTATATTTTGTCATTTATAAAATAAGCACCATGAACTAGACCTTCTATTAGGGTTCTTTTCAGCTCCAACTTAATTTTATACCTTTTTTTGAAGACCAGAAGACTTCAAAGTTTTTTTAAATACCCATCTCTATCACAAGCATCAAGTAAGATTTTGTTTTATGCGCAGCATTCCCAGGGTATGTGATTTATAGATGAAGTAAGTTCTGAGCAATGAGGAAGAAAAGCAGATTCCTGGCTTCACATTTTGATTTGAACAATTCGGTTTACCTCTTTTGGTCTCAATAGCTATAAATGTGGGATACCATTTAATCAAGAGTTATATATTAAAACTCATTCTCCCCTTCTTAAATTGTAACGAAGAATAATAGAAAAATGTGAGAGGGTTCCGCAGGATAACTTCTGGAGCCACAGAGGAAAAGCAACAACTACTTTAATTTGACTCCAGCCTAGATTCTCTGTTACTGACAGTGAGGCTGTTCTTCTTCTTCCTCCTCTTCTTCTTCCTGTTCCTCCTCCTCTTCCTCTTCTTCCTCTTCCTCCTCTTCTTCCTCCTCCTCTTCCCCCTCCTCTCCCTCCTCTTCCCCCTCCTCTCCCTCCTCTCCCTCTCACTCTCCCTCTCCTCCTTCTCCTTCTTCTTCGACAGAATGTCGCTCTGTAACCCGGGCTGGAGTGCAGTAGCATGATCTCGGCTCACTCCAACCTCTACCTCCCGGGTTCAAATGATTCTCATGCCTCAGTCTCCCCAGTAGCTGGGACTACAGGCGTGTGCGACCACATGCAGCTACTTTTGTATTTTTAGTAGAGATGGGGTTTCGCCGTGTTGATCAGGCTAGTCTCAAACTCCTGACCTCAGGGGATTCGCCCACCTGGGCCTCCCAAATTGCTGAGATTAAAAGCATGAGCCACCATGCCCAGCCCAGTGAGGCTTCTGCTTAGCAAATGCCAAAAGCTTTGAGTGAGCTCATTCTTGCTATATGGCTAGAGGGCTATTTTAAAATGCCCTAGCCACATCACACACACAAACACACACACACACACACACACACACACACACCCCAAACACTGATACGAGTATAGAGTATACACCAAAGACATGAATGTACCATGATGGACTCTAGCCTTGCCCTTTGGGGTGATACAGTATTGTGACAATATGCATGGATAAGCAGTAGGAAATGTTTTACTCCAAATGCATGGTTTTGCTGAATCTTTTTTTTATAACAACCCATGAACAAAAAGACGACAACAAAATTCAAAGCATTAATAAATTCTATTTCTTCATTCGCTCTTAAAGAAGAGGAGGCAAAGAAAAAAAAAACCTCTTCCTCTCAGTTATTTTAAATGCCAGTGTATTCCATTTTAAGATAAAAAGCATTCATTATCCTTGGAGAAGATGCTCAGGAGGGAGTAGCTGAAGAGCATCCCGTAGTGGCCAGAGACTATATCTGCCCATATTCCTGCCCATTCATTTGTACAGATTCCACCTCAGCATCTTAAGACAGGCTTGCCCACGTCACTTCAGCTCCCACCTGAAGGAGCAGGATAGAATTATATCTCACAATGGCTTCAAAAATACACGTTACCATAGCCACAGACAACAGCCTTGTCTTTTTCTTATATTGACAGAATCTGCCTGAAAGGAAAGGAAAGCCCTCAAGTTGTTCTTTGTTCTCATGAGCATTTATGAAGCGATTGGGAAATAATCTTTCCTACAACGACCTCAGACAGAAGATGCAAATACTTAGATACAACCGTATCACAGGATCTGACCATCAACATTTATCTACATCAGCACAAACTCGCCCCAGTAAACCAAAGTCTGAATATTAAAGATAAACATTCACAATGTTAGTACAAGAAAAAGTCTGGAATATTAGTGCTTCATTATAATTTTAATTATTTAACATAAAATACCTCAATATTAGATACATAATATCAAGAAGAGATCTGGACATATCTCTTTTTTTCCTACTGAATGTTGAAAATAGACTAAGTAGTTTTATATAATATATCGGTTACATCTACTGTGATATTCACAGAGTTATTTATATTTAAGAAAATAGTTACTCATGAGAAATGCTAGCTCTAAGAGTCTCCGTCCTTCCTGTAAAAGCTGCTCTCTAGTGGTCTGCTGAGAGAACCACACCCAGGGCCAATTACCTGAGAATTGGCAGCTTTCTCAGAGACTGGAAGGACAGCAGATTTTGCTTCCTGAAGAATTGTTGGCATTCCATAGAAACGTCCACCGACAAGCATCACAGTCACCAGTTGCAAAGTGAAATTAGAGCCCAGTGATAGGAAGACCTATAAACAAACAGTGTCAGTGATTTAGAAATAATTTTCAGAGAAAAATGCTGTTATTTGACTTGAGCCATTAGCATACTACCTGAGGTTGCTTTAGTAGCAAACAGTTTCATCAATATATGCACTTTCCCCCATCACAAAACAAATGACCAGTATGTAAGCTGTGAGATAAGGAGCGGAAGATGTAGAATATAAAAAACTACAAATGGGCCGGGCGTGGTGGCTCACGCCTGTAATCCCAGCATTTTGGGAGGCCCAGGCGGGTGGATCACTTGAGGTCAGGAGTTCAAGACCAGCGTGGCCAATATGGTGAAACCCTGTCTCTACTTAAAAAAAAAAAAAATTAGCTGGGCTTGGTGGTGCAAGCCTGTGGTCCCAGCTACTTGGGAGGCTGAGGCAGAAGAATCACTTGAACCCAGGAGGCAGAGGTTGCAGTGAGCTGAGATTGTGCCACTGCACTCCAGCCTGGCAACAGTGCAAGACTCTGCCTCCCCCTCCCCCCAAAAAAGGAAAAACAACAACAACAAAAAAATACAAATTTTCAAATTTTTCACATGTGCCCAAATGGCTTGACCAATGACAGTAGTCACAGAGGCAGTGTTCATGATGGAATCAAGTGTCAAGAAAACGGAAGGGGCACTCTGGCGAAAGTGTCAGCTCCCATAAACTTGGCAAAACTCACTTTCCTCCTCATCATTGAATAATTACTAACAATTCATCATATTTACTCAAAATGAGTAATTTCAGTATACTAATTATTTGAATATGTTGGATAAATAAAAATTAATGCTATGTATTACATATTTTCAAAATTTTAGAATCCAACACAATGGGGGAATCTGGAATTTATGTATTGATGTTATGCTAAAAGTTATTTTTGAAACTTACAGCACATTTTCCCATAGAAACATTGATCTTGGTAATAATCCCCAAGTTATCTTACAACCTGGAATATTCCCAAAAACTTCGCATATCTTTATTGAATGTAATAAGCAGCCGTTTCTGTAAAATCTCTTCTTTTAAGAGTAATGAATTTAGACAACACATCCTCAAATTTGCAAAATATATACCGTGGTGGTTTCAAATACTGGGCACCATGAGGGTAACAGATGTTTTATTCATTCAAAATGACATTCACTGCATGAATCATGGGTCAAGTGCTAAAAAAGACAAATAAATCACAGAAAAACTTTAATCATATACATCCCACCTCTCCTATAAGAGTGTACCCCTCCCCCATGAAGGTCACTGGCTTGGCAGCTAATGATTTTTCTTTATCTTTATTTTCCAAGAGTGAAGAGCCAGGTGTCAACTTAAAGCACCAGGTCACTTGTGCCTTCTCGCCTAGCTCCTCTGCTCATGGGCCCATCCAGTACACGCAGACTTGTATGATGTGGCAGATCCCCAGGGAGCAGTCATTAAATGCTAAAATGGAACATGAGTTACAGCAGATTTGAGGAAAAGCTGGTTTATCTACAGAAGAAAATAGGTTAATTTAAAAATGAATTTGAAAGTTTTTAGGAGTTGATCGTGTTCTCAATATGCTCTTCCATTTGTGTAATCCAAGACTGTGTCACCAATACCATTTTCTATATTGCCTATCGTTCTTTCTTTATTTTTATTATTATTATACTTTAAGTTCTGGGGTACATGTGCAGAATATGCAGTTTTGTTACATAGGTATACACGTGCCATGGTGGTTTGCTGCACCCATCAACCCATCAGCTATATTAGGTATTTCTCCTAATGCTACCCCTCCCCTAGCCTCCATCCCCTGACAGGCCCTGGTGTGTGACGTTCCCCTCTCTGTGTCCATGTGTTCTCATAGTTCAACTTCCACTTATGAGTGAGAACATGCGGTGTCTGGTTTTCTGATCTTGTGTTAGTTTGCTGAGAATGATAGTGTCCAGCTTCATCCATGACTCTGCAAAGGACATGAACTCAACCGTTTTTATGGCTGCATAGTATTCCATAGTATATATGTGTCACATTTTCTTTATCTAGTCTATCACTGATGGACATTTGGGTTGGTTCCAAGTCTTTGCTATTGTAAATAGTGCCACAATAAACATATGTGTGCATGTGTCTTTATAGTAGAATGATTTATAATCCTTTGGGTATATACCCAATAATGGGATTGCTGGGTCAAATGGATTTCTAGTCCTAGATCCTTGAGGAATAGTCACACTGTCTTCCACAATGGTTGAATTAATATACACTTCCATCAACAGTGGTAAAAGTGTTCCTATTTCTCCACATCCTCTCCAGCATCTGTTGTTTCCTGACTTTTTAATGATCACCATTCTAACTGGTGTGAGATGGTTATCTTATTGTGGTTTTGATTTGCATTTCTATAATGACCAGTAATAATGAGCATTTTTTTCCTGTTTATTGGCTACATAAATGTCTTCTTTTGGAAGTGTCTGTTCATATCCATTGCCCACTTTTTGATGGAGTTGTTTTTTTGTTATAAATTTAAGTTCTTCGTAGATCCTGGATATTAGCCCTTTGTCAGATGGATAGAATGCAAAAATTTTCTCCCATTTCGTAGGTTTCCTGTTCACTCTGATGATAGTTTCTTTTGCTGTGCAGCAGCTCTTTAGTTTAATTAGATCCTATTTGTCAATTTTGGCTTTTGCTGCCATTGCTTTTGGTGTTTTAGACATGAAGCCTTTGCCCATGCCTATGTCCTGAATGGTATTTCCTAGGTTTTCTTCTAGGATTTTTATGGTTTGGGGTCTTACTTTTAAGTCTTTAATCCATCTTGAGTCAATTTTTGTATAAGGTGTAAGGAAGGGGTCCAGTTTCAGCTTTCTGCATATGGCTAGCCAGTTTTCCCAACACCACTGATTAAATAGGGAATCCTTTCCCCATTGCTTGTTTTTGTCAAGTTTGTCACAGATCAAATGGTTGTAGATGTGTGGTGTTATTTCTGAGGGCTCTGTTCTGTTCCATTGGTCTATATACCTGTTTTGGTACCACTACCATGCTGTTTTGGTTACTTAGCCTTGTAGTGTAGTTTGAAGTCAGGTAGCGTGATGCCTCCAGCTTTGTTCTTTTTGCTTAGGATTGTCTTGGCTATGCAGCCTCTCTTTTGGTTCCATATGAAGTTTAAAGTACTTTTTTCCAATTCTGTGAAGAAAGTCAATGGTAGCTTGATGGGGATATCACTGAATCAATAAATTACTTTGGGCAGTATGGCCATCTTAATGATATTAATTCTTCCTATCCACGAGCATGGAATGTTTCTCCATTTGTTTGTGTCCTCTCTTATTCCCTTGAGCAGTGGTTTGTGGTTGTCCGTGAAGAGGTCCTTTACATCCCTTGCAAGTTGGATTCCTAGGTATTTTATTCCCTTTGAAGCTACTGTGAATGGGAGTTCACTCATGATTTGGCTCTCTGTTTGTTACTGGTATATAGGAATATTTGTGATTTTTGCACATTGATTTTGTATCCTGAGACTTTGCTGAAGTTGCTTATCAGCTTAAGGAGATCTGGGGCTGAGATGAAGGTGTTTTCTAAATATACAATCATGTCATCTGCAAACAGAGATAATTTGACTTCCACTTTTCCTGTCTGAATATCTTTTATTCCTTTCTCTTGTCTGATTGCCCTGGCCAGAACTTCCAATACTATGTTAAATGGGAGTAGTGAGAGAGGGCATCCTTGTCTTGTGCTAGTTTTCAAAGGAATGCTTCTAGTTTTTGCCCATTCAGTATGATATTGGTTGTTTGTCATAAATAGTTCTTATTGAGATACATTCCATCAACACCTAGTTTATTGAGTTTTTTTTAGTATGAAGGGCTGCTGAATTTTGTCAAAGGCCTTTTCTACATCTATTGAGATAATCATGTGGTTTTGTCATTGCTTCTGTTTATGTGATGGATTACTTTTATTGATTTGCATATCTTGAACCAGCCTTGCATCCCAGGTATGAAGCTGACTTGATCGTGGTAGATAAGCTTTTTGATGTGCTGCTGGATTTGGTTTGCCAGTATTTTATTGATGATTTTCACATCGATGTTCATCAGAGATATTAGCCTGAAATTTTCTTTTTTTGATGTCAGGTTTTGGTACCAGAATGATGCTGGCCTCATAAAATGAGTCAGGGAGGATTCCCTCTTTTCCTTTTGTTTGGAATAGTTTCAGAAGGAATATTACCAGCTCCTCTTTGTACCTCTGGTAGAATTCAGCGGTGAATCCGTCTGGTCCTGGACTTTTTTTGCTTGACAGGCTACTAATTACTGCCTCAATTTCAGAACCTGTTATTTGGTCTATTCAGGGATTCGACTTCTTCCTGGTTTAGACTTGGGAGGGTGTATGTGTCCAGGAATTTATCCTTTTTTTCTAGATTTTCTAGTTTATTTGCGTAGAGGTGTTTATAGTATTCTCTGATGGTGGTTTGTATTTCTGTGGGATCAGCGGTGATATCCCCTATATCATTTTTTATTGAATCTATTTGATTCTTCTCTCTTTTCTTCTTTATTAGTTTGACTAGCAGTCAATCTATTTTACTGATCTTTTCAAAAAATCAGCTCCTGGATTCATTGAATTTTTGAAGCATTTTTCATGTCTCTATCTCCTTTAGTTCTGCTCTTATCTTAGCTATTTCTTGTCTTCTGCTAGCTTTTGAATTTGTTTGCCCTTGCTACTCTAGTTCTTTTAATTTTGATGTTAGGGTGTCGATTTTAGATCTTTCCTGCTCTCTTGTGGGCATTCAGTGCTATAAATTTCCCTCTAAACACTGTGTTAACTGTGTCAGACATTCAGGTACATTGTGTCTTTGTTCTCATTGGTTTCAAAGAACATCTTTATTTCTGCCTTCATTTTGTTATTTACCCAGTTTTGAGTGAGTTTCCCAATCCTGAGTTCTAATTTGATTGCACTGTGCTCTGAAAGACTGTTTGTTATGATTTCCATTCTTTCACATTTGCTGAGAAGTGCTTTACTTCCAATTATGTGATCAATTTTAGAATAAGTGCTATGAGATGCTGAGAAGAATATATATTCTGTTGATTTGGCATGGAGATATCTGTAGATGTCTCTTAGGTCCACTTGGTCCAGAGCTGAGTTCAAGTCCTGAATATCCTTGTTAATATTCTGTCTCGTTGATCTGTCTAATATTGACAGTGGGGTGTTAACATCTCCCATTATTATTGTGTGGGAGGCTAAGTCTCTTTGTAGGTCTCTAAGAACTTGCTTTATGAATCTGGGTGGTCCTGTATTGGGTGCATATATATTTAGGATATTTAGCTCTTCTTGCTGAATTGATCCCTTTACCATTCTGTAATGCTTTTGTCTCTTTTGATCTTTGCTGGTTTAAAGTCTGTTTTATCAGAGATTAGGATTGCAACTCCTGCTTTTTTTTGTTTGTTTTTTGCTTTTCATTTGCTTGGTAAATATTCTTCCATTCCTTTATTTTGAGCCTATGTGTCTCTGCATGTGAGATGGGTCTCCTGAATACAGCACACTGATGGTTCTTGACTCTATCCAATTTGGCAGTCTGTGTCTTTTAATTGGGAAATTTATCCCATTTACATTTAAGGTTAATATTGTTATGTATGAATTTGATCCTGTCATTATGATGCTAGCTGGTTATTTTGCCCATTAGTTGTAGTTTCTTCATAGTGTCGATGGTCTTTACAATTTGGTATGTTTTTGCAGTGGCTGGTACCGGTTTTACTTTCCATGTTTAGTGCTTCCTTCAGGAGCTCTTATAAGGCAAGCCTGGTAGTGACAAAATCTGTCAGCATTTGCTTGTCTGTAAAGGATTTTATTTCTCCTTCACTTATGAAGCTTAGTTTGGCTGGATATGAAATTCTGGGTTGAAAATTCTTTTCTTTAAGAATGTTGAATACTGGTCCCCACTCTCTTCTGGCTTGTAGGGTTTCTGCCAAGAGATCTGCTGTTAGTCTGATGGGCTTCCCTTGGTGGGTAACCCAACCTTTCTCTCTGGCTGCCCTTAACATTTTTTCCTTCATTTCAACTTTGTTGAATCTGACAATTATGTGCTTGGGGTTGCTCTTCTCGAGGGGTATCTTTGTGGTGTTCTCTGTATTTCCTGAATTTGAATGTTGGCCAGTCTTGCTAGGTTGGGGAAGCTCTCCTGGATAATATCCTGAAGGAGTGTTTTCCAACTTGGTTCCATTCTCCCTGTCACTTTCAGGTACACCAATCAAATGTAGATTTGATCTTTTCACATAGTCCCAAATTTCTTGGAGGCTTTGTTCATTCCTTTTTATTTTTTTTCTCTAATCTTGTCTTCTTGCTTTATTTCATTAAGTTTATCTTCAATCTATGATATCCTTTCTTCCACTTGATCGATTCGGCTATTGATACTTGTGTATGCTTCATGAAGTTCTTGTGCTGTGTTTTTGAGCTCCATCAGGTCATTTATGTTCTTGTCTAAACTCATTATTCTAGTTAGCAATTCATCTAATCTTTTTTCAAGGTTCTTAGCTTCCTTGCATTGGGTTAGAACATGCTCCTTTAGCTCAGAGAAGTTTGTTATTATCCACCTTCTGAAGCCTACTTCTGTCAATCATCAATTTTTTTTTTTTTTTTCAGAGATGCCCTGCCCAGAGAGGAGAAATCTGGCAGTCCAGCCACAGCAGCCTTGCTGCACTGTGGTGGGCTCAGCTCAGCTAGAACTTTCTGTTGGCTTTGTTTACACTGTGAGGGTAAAACCGCCTACTCAAGCCTCAGCCACGGTGGATGCCCCTCCCCCAACCAAGCTCGAGCTTCCCAGGTCGATCTCAGACTGCTGCTGTGCTGGCAGTGAGAATTTCAAGCCAGTGGATCTTAGTTTGCTGGGCTCCTTGGGGGTGGGACCCATTGAGCAAGACCACTTGGCTCCCTGGCATCAGCCCCCTCTCCAGGGGAGTGAACAGTTCTGTTTCGCTGGCATTCCAGGTGCCACTGAGATATAGGGCAGGGGGGGAACAAAAAAAAAAAACTCCTGCAGCTAGATTGCTGTCTGCCCAAACAACTGCCCAGTTTTGTGCGTGAAACCCAGGGCCCTGGTGCCTGGTGGTGTAGGCACCGGAGGGAGTCTCCTGGTGTGCAGGTTGCGAAGACTATGGGAAAAGCGCAGTATCTGGGCCGGAATGCACAGTTCCTCAGGCTCAGTCTCTCATAGCTTCCCTTGGGTAGGGAGAAAATTCCCCCACCCCTTGCGCTTCTCAGGTAAGGCGATGCCCCACCCTGCTTCAGCTTGCCCTCCATGGGCTGCACCCACTGTCCAACCAGTCCCAGTGAGATGAACTGGGTACCTAATTTGGAAATGCAGAAATCACCTGCCTTCTCACTGGGAGCTGCAGACTGGAGCTGTCCTATTCGGCCATCTTGCCAGCAATTCCTGCCTATTGTTCTTGATGGCATTGGGCACAAACAGAAACAATTTATGGTACCATAACATCCTGTGAACATGCCAACACTGTTTATCCACATGCTTTTATAACTGGTTGTTCATACACTACACAGGGAGCAACATGGCACCAGGAATTGTTTCTCAGTCATCTTTGTATCTGCTGAGCTTCTCACAATGATTGGCACATAATAAGTGCTCAATAAATGACCCAGCCACAAATATAAAATTCCTCTTGCATTCTGAAAAAGTATTTCAAACCTAGACTTGTTTCTTTAGCAGGCCAATGATTCTTATTGTCAGTTTGTGCCTCATAAAAAAAAGTCAGTTGTTAACCAGGTGTTAACAACTTACCAGGTGCTAACAGTTGACAATCCAAGGTTCTGGTGTTAAACCTACATCAAGACTCTTTTGTTCTTAGAGTCTAATGGAAACCTACCCTGTTCAAAGACCCATTTGAAGGTTACAAGCCACAGCACAAGGGGTTAGATACATCATGGCCCTTGGGGTCCTTCTCTGTGGCTTACCTGTCCAAAGTCTCAACTTTTATCCCAGATGGTAGAAGAGGGAGAACAGGATGTAAACTCTTGTAACTAACATCCTAATCTTCAAAGAGCAATGGGTTATATACCGGGTGAGAAGGAAGAAAGGGACCACTGAAAAAACTCTTGTCTTTGGTTTAAGGGCATGTCACACCTTTCCCCAAACAGTTCCTTGGAAGACTAACTCACCAATACCTAAAAATCTATGTGAAGTCTTACACCACAATCCTGGAATGTGCCAGAAAGAAAGAAGATATGCAACTTGAAATAGGTTAAAGAGAGGCATTAAAGTGAGCAAAAAAGAGGGTTTTTTTGCATGCATAAACTAGTAAACTTGTGTTACTCTTTATGAAAATAGAAATCATAAAAACAATTAAAATGGGTTCAAATACAATATTAAGAAATTCATAAATGATACTTCATTTATCGTATTAGGAAAGCTAAGTTTTTTATAAACAGGAATGCTAAGCTTTGAAATGAAATGAAAAGGGGACTACCAGGTACTGTGAAAAACAGTCTAACAACTAGGCAGATCAAGGGTGTTAGTCCGTGTAATAAACATCACATATTTTGGTTTTCTTACACCTGAGAGCAATTTTGTACTACACATTGCTTAGTAAAATAATACAATATCTAATCTTCTCTTTGGCATGCCTTATTGTCAAATGAAAACTTACTATAAAATGATACCAAACTATTCCCAGAAAAGTTAAAGGATTGTCCCCTAGTGTTCTTTAGCAGCTTATAACCTGAATATGTTCAGAATGTAATGCTACAAATATATGGGAAAATGTTTCGAGTTACACAATTGAGGCATACTGTATTTTAAAAAATTTTTCTAATTTGTAAGTGAGACTTGATACATGATATTCTGGTTAACTTAATCCACCTCTCTTTTTCCATTTTTGTACTCTTTAGCCTTGAAAGCTGTTGGATACAGGAAATGGAGGTTAGAAATTGATCAAGCAAGGTCATGACATTGAGTCAGTTTCTCAAAGAACTACAACAGGTCTTCAAATCACACGATTTCATTCAATGCTGTTTCATACAATGTTGATGAGGAAAACATGAATTCCCAGCCAGGGCCACTGTCCGGGTGGAGTTTGCACATTCTCCCCATGTCTGCATGGGTTTCTCCAGGTGTTCTGGTTTCCTCCCACATTCCAAAGATGTGCACGTGAGGCTGAATCAGCATGTGTCAATGATTCCAGTCTGAGTGAGTGTGGGTATGAGTGTGACTATGCCCTGCGATGGGATGGAGTCCTATCCAGGGTTGATCCCTGCCCTGAGCCCTGAGCTACCATGACAGGCTCTGGCAGCCCACGACCTTGAACTGGAATAATAGGGTGACTAATTATTTTGTTTTTATTACTCTTGTGACTAATTATTTTGCTTTCATTACTCTTTCTCAAACGTAGGTATAGCTCACATTTATTTCAATGTTTAATTTCAAAGTAGGTGGTCTTTATTTAGAAGTCTGGTGCCGTTTTTGTGACCAGAAATATGCTGTAGGAACTTAACTATTGTTTATATCAATTAGCTTATGGTAAAATTGGTTACACTGTACATCATTTCACTTAAAGCTGCAATTTCCAAGAACCTGTGGACATTAAGTGAGGACATACTGCACAGGAATGTAGGAATAACTATGAAACCCATGTCTCACTAAGAAGACCCCATTTGTTTTCTGTATTAAGCAACAACAAAACGCTCAGGTACACAACACATCAAAACATTGCACTGTAAATATGGATTAGTGTAATAGGCTTATTCCTTACCCAGAAATGATAACCTATTTTCTACGGATCACAAGTTTATATGAAACTAAGCTGACACTGGCTGAACATCACACCTCCATGAAAGCAGCACCCAAATGCTCGAGCCTTCATGGAATTGATTTGGGTGTTCCCAAAGGCTTCAGAATCCCCCTCTTCACCATTCCTCAACAGAGAGAATATATATCCTTTCTCATTCTCTCCTAGCTTCACAATTCACCCTGCAAGTTTTTCTCAAGATGACTCCAATCTGTCTACTTCTTGGATAGCCTTTCTTACCTGTGAGATAATTAATACCAATGCCATAATGCATCCAGTGGCAATGAATGCCATAATGCATGCACAGAGGATGATATGACATGTACCATCCTTGGGGGATTTAAAAAAACAGTCAAATCACTTTCTGTGGTTCAGACTGAGAAAGACTGCTGGGCTGTCTGCTTGACCCACAGGAAATCCATGCATTCTGATCACTCACCCCAGATGTTGGCAGAGCAGCCTGCTGTGATTTCTCCTCACGACCATTAGAGAATATCATAGCCAATTTCCTATGTTCCAACTTTTCAAAGAGAGAAGCAGGTACCAGTCTCCGTATTCGCAAATCCTTTTCATGTAAACTATTTCACTGCACTACTCTTTGCTAGAAGCACAAAGAAGCCTACAAATTTCTCCCCTTTGACAAGCAGTGTGTGCATGCGTGTGTGTGTGTACACATGTGCATGGGTGTGCAGGTGTATATGCACAGCACTGCAAACACTTCCTAGAACTTTGTAAGTAAGTGTCTGTTACTCTCTACACTAAAATCTATTATCTCCATCCAAATAGTAATACACTTATTATAATCTGCAAATGTATTATCCAGTAGTTACCAAACATTTTCAAGGGCATTTTTTTGTGGTTCCATTTAAATATCTGAATAAGATTTCAAACTGATCATGAGGTAAGCATGGGCACTCCTGAAAGGGTTTTATTGGAATGATCAGAAAACTGAAGAAATGTCACAAACCTGATTCTTTATTGGCACCATGTCCACTTTATATGTGGCACCATCTTTGACCACCAGCTGCCTCTCCATATTTTCAGTAACAATCGGCTGTTCTTTATGATCAGATGATATTCGAAGCCCAACAGCCACATCTCCAAATGTTCCAGCAAGCCGGGTTATGTTAATTTGGATGGATCTAATAAGGTTCTGCCCAATAAGTATTGACTGGCGATCAGAATACAGGGCAAATATTCCATGTGGGTCATCATTTGCATAAACAGAGAACCATGTAATACTTTTCTCCAGGTCCAGTTCTGCTCCTCCCTCTACAGAAACAAGCTGGATCATATAATCTTCCTCTATCTCAGGTACCTCATCTGGTAGCAAATGAACACCAAAGCTAGCTTCACTCTCTCCATCAGCAATGGCGAAAAATCCATTGGTGAAAAGAAAGTCTTCAGTAATGTCAAACTCACTACTTAATTCCCAGTAGACCTAAGATAAAAGAAAAAAACTCAACAAAGTTATATAATTCAGTATATAAATATATATATGTGTGTATATATATATATCATATATATATGCACCAAATTCCTTTAAATTATGTTTTTCTCTATAATATACAAAAAAAATTGTAATTGTGCATCACTATATTCAAACCAAACTCTCTAAGTATATGTTAGCTTGAGACGTATATTGACTCTTTCAGGCTGTTGAATACTATTTGCAGGACAAGATTACAAAATCTCATTATTTAAAATAATAGCACAATTTGAAGGGACACAGAGAAGCAAGCTACCTTAAAAATTCCAGTTCCACAAATAGCTTTAGTCACACACAATATTTAAAGGTAAAAAGTAGATAATTTGACAATTCAAATAAGAATTTTTGTTTGTTTTTAATAAAAAGGGACTATCTAGGAGATGTCAAAAATCAATCATCATTTTTCAGGAATTGCTGGCCTCCAAACTACGAAGTTTCAACTGAAGAAGTACCAGTTAATATCCAATACAGAAAGAGAAGTCAGTGTATAGAGAAATTTCACAAAATATGTTTTTCTAGCAAACAAATTACCTTGATCTGTTAATCAAAAATCATGAAAACTTACAAGGCCAAACATTCTATATAAATATACATGCAAATACAATTTCTTAAAAAACAGTTGCTAAATGGAAAAATTCTAATGAGAAATAAGCCCCGGAGAATTTACACAAATCATTGAGAGGCTTAAGTAGGAAAGGCTTCACTTTATAGTAAACAATAAAATGTAAAATCATTTGGTTCTTTTTTAAGTGTGAGGAAAATCTTTCGAAGTAACTGTAACCAATTTAATTTAGAAAGACAGCTAGTGGTTGATGCTGAGAGAGCCCAAAGATGTTTAAACAAAGCCTCTGTTTCTCTGAAGACTCATGTAATTTTAGTTTATCAAAAACTTTAATTAACTAGAATATGCAGTTTCTCTGTCCCTCTTAACCACATGTTAGGCAAACAGTACTTTGAAAAATCAAATGAAAAATAATACCGTAATCTCTCCAAAGGTGCCCTTGACTCTTCTGACAAAGAAGGTAATGAGCAGGGGCCCTTCCAGAGCCAGAGGCTCCGAATAAGTCTTCTTAGACAAAGTCTCAGGAGCAAACTGAACAACTCCGTTTGGGTCACCAAACTTTTGTATCTAAAAAATATAAACAGAGAACAGAGGAAATAATATATAAAACAATAGGGATGAAATTATAGTATCCAACATATTAACAAACGGAGAAGCTGAGGAAATTAAAGAAACATAAAAATGACACTTGAATATAATCTACCTAGCTACCTGATTTTTGAAAACTTCTTTATCACATTGACTGTTACCTAAAACAAGTAGGTTCTTATTCCCCAAAGATGATGGGAATTAAAAACCCAGAAAACTCCCATTTGTAGAATCCCAAGAGAACAGTAATCTGATGCCTGAATTTTGCTTTATTCATCTCATATTTACTACATTTAATCAGTTAATTTTAGCTAAATTCCTCCTACTAGCTATGATATACACGGAGCGAAGCAAATAGGTCCTGTGAGGACTAATTTTGTGTATCAGTTTGCCAAGACTATGGTGCCCAGTTGTTTGGTCAAACGCTCATCTAGATGTCACTGTGAAGGTATTTTGGAGATACAATGAATACTTACAATCAGCTGACTATACGTAAAGGAGATCACCCTCAAGAAAGTGAATGGGCCTCATCTAAACAACCGAAGGCCTTAAGAGCAAAAACTGAGGTTTCCTGGAATAAAAGGAATTCTGCCTCAAGACTGTAACTTAGGAATCCTGCTTGAGTTTTTAGCTTATTGAACTGCTCCACAAAATTGCAACTTCAACTCTTTCCTGAGTTTCCTGTCTGCCAGCCTATTTCATGGATTTTGGACTTGCTAGCCCTCACAATCATGTGAGCTTATTCCTTCAAATCTCTCTCTCTCCCACCCCCCGCTGTGTGTGTGTGTGTGTGTGTGTGTGTGTGTGTGTGTGTATGTGTGCGCGCACGCGCGCCATGTCTGTCCTATTGGTTTTGGGTCTCTGGAAAACTCTGAATGATATAGATCCCAAATACAAGTATTTTATAAACTTTAAAAAATGGGTCATCCATCTGCATTATTTTCAGTAGTCTTGGTCCCAGCACTTTTTGCCTTAACTGAACAAGTACCATTTTTCCTTCAAACCATCTGGAATACAACTAGTTAATAATTTTTACATTCTCTGATGACAAAGATATCCAATGTTTGGTATGCTATAACAAATACCTCTGGTATGCTATAACAAATACCTCTGCTCTAAAACAGCCAAATATTCCAAAAACACCAAATTTTCTCCAAGCTTGTAAAATAAGTACTTATCATATATTAAAATGTTTTTTAATTACCAATTGTCAGGCTATGTAATGAGCTGACATGAAAACCAAAAAGTTTGACCCTTCAGAATTATTATGATTTTATTTGGTTTTATAATTTCCAATTCATCACAAGTATGTAGAGTTTCAACAAATGTAAATGTATTTTCTGATAAATCCATTAAATCCACATTTTGTGAGAAAAATAAAGTCATACATACGGTTAATGTAACATCTTTAGCTCTGGAGTCTAATTTAGCTTCTCCTTTCACAAGATGAAGTTTAATAATGAACGTCTCTTCAACTTCAATTTCTTCATGAGGATAGATTGTCAGAATTATGGTTCTCACTCCGCCTTCTCCTTCTCTAAAAGAGAAGAGCCCGCTCACTGGGTCTGCAATGTCTCCATTCTGTGGCAGTAAGGCTTCTTGAGAGTTGGGTCCTACTATCTCCCAGTTCACCTATAGGATGTTTTTGGTTTTGGTATTTAATAGAGATCAATTTTAAGCAAAGAATTATTTCAGGATATCTAGTATTAAGAAAATATATACACATACAGGAAAATTATTCTAGGATAATTCCATCAAATTGCTGTTTCATAAACTGTTTTTTGTTGTTAAAAAGAATGATATCTGCGGCAGGGTGCAGTGGCTCACGCCTGTAATCCCAGCACTTTGGGAGACCGAGGTGGGCGGATCACCTGAGATCAGGAGTTTGAGACCAACCTGGTCAACATGGTGAAACCGTGTCTCTACTAAAATTATAAAAATTAGTCGGATGTGGTGGCAGATGCCTGTAATCCCAGCTACTTGGGGCTGAAACAGGAGAACTGCTTGAACCCAGGAGGCCGAGGTGGCAGGGAGCCAAGATCATGCCACTGCACTCCAGCCTAGGCAACAAGAGTGAAACTCCATCTCAAAAAAAAAAAAAAAAAGATATTTGCAAACATAAACTACATACCTATAATATTCATGAATAAAATTGTCTAACAGAAGAAAAGTATTAATAACCAGTAATTTGTCATCACATAGGATAAAAAACATGTAATAATCTATATTAAAATACATATTGGAGAAATATAAACATTTTAAAAACATATAAGTACAATACTGTCCTGCTGTGTGCACAGGCTGTGCCAATCAAAACCTATATAAATAAGACAACAAAACCATGCAAAAACTCTGCTGTAGACCATGCGAAAACGTTAAAGATACTTACATTCCTAGTGTAAAAGACACAGAAATCTTCATACATTGTTATAAGAAACGAAGATTTCTATGTTTCTATGATTTGAAATGGTATGCCTCTCACACAGTCTACAAAGAACATTGGGCACTTGTTTTTGCTTCTTACTTGATCTTTCATCAGCAGCGTGCCAGCTGACTATTTCCTCCTTCAAACACCATGTCCTGTCTTCTTGGCTTACATGATACTTAATGTGCCACCTGCCTTTCTAGTTTTCCTCCTCCTTTACTTCTCAAGCTTCTCTGCTGGCTCTCCTTCCTCTGATCTCTACATGGTGGAAGCTCAGGACTCAGCGCCATATCCTTCCCGTTTCCAGATATACCCCTTAGGCCCCACGTGTTCAAACGCCTCTCCATGTGTCAACACCTTCCAAACCACAACACACACTCACACGCTGACCTGCCTACATGACCACGCTCCCCTGGGATGTCCAGTAGTATCTCAGAAGAACAGAAGAAAACAGAACTTTTAATTTCTCCTTGAGCTTCTGCATCTTAGTAAACAACCCTACAAATTATCTAGCTGCTCAAACTTAAATTCAAGGAGTTATCCTTGATTCCTGTGTTTTCCTCAGCCTCTACTTCCAACCTAGTGAATGTTTCTTCCAAATATCAATGTATACCAACTTCTCGCCATCTTTATTTTCACCACCTTGTCGGAGCCACTGTCAGCTTTGACTTGGACGGTAGAGGGAAATAAATAGCCTCCTAGCCATCCTTCCTGCTCCTATGCTGCCCCACCAACTTCTTGAATCCGTTTTCCTTGCAGTAGACTTAAATAGCTGCTTTAAAAGACAATCTGGTGACATTGTTCTCTGGCTTACGATTTTCTAATGGCATCCTATTTCCACTTCGAATGAAATGTTTTTTTTAATTATTATACTTTAAGTTCTAGGGCACATGTGCACAATGTGCAGGTTTGATACATAGGTATACGTGTGCCATGTTGGTTTGCTGCACCCATCAATTCGTCATTTACATTAGGTATTTCTCCTAATGCTATCTCTCCCTCAGTTCCCCACCCCCCAACAGGCCCCAGTGTGTGATGTTCCCTGCCCTGTGTCCAAGTGCTCTCATTGCTCAATTCCCACCTATAAGTGAGAAAATGTGGTGCTTGGTTTCTTGTCCCTGTGTTAGTTTGCTGAGAATGATGGTTTCCAGCTTCATTCATGTCCCTGCAAAGGACATGAACTCAGCATTTTTTATGGTTGCATAGTATTCCATGGTGGATATGTGCCACATTTTCTTAATCCAGTCTATCACTGATGGACATTTGGGTTGGTTTCAAGTCTTTGCTATTGTGAATAGTGCCACAATAAACACACGTGTGTGTGTGTCTTTATAGTAGCATGATTTATAATCCTTCGGGTATATACCCAGTAATGGGATTGCTGGGTCAAATGGTATTTCTAGTTCTAGATCCTTGAGGAATCGCCACACTGTCTTCCACAATGGTTGAACTCATTTACACTCCTACCAACAGTGTAAAAGTGTTTCTATTTCTCCACATCCTCTCCGGCAACTGTTGTTTCCTGACTTTTTAATGATCCTCATTCTAAATGGAGTGAGATGGTATTTCATCGCGTTTCGATTTGCATTTCTCTGATGACCAGTGATGATGGCATTTTTTCATGTGTCTGTTGGCCGGATAAATATCTTCTCTTGAGAAGTGTCTGTTCATATCCTTTGCCCACTTTTTGATGGTGTTTTTTTTTTTTTTTTTTTTCTTGTAAATTTGTTTGAGTTCTTTATAGTTTCTGGATAGATTGTAAAAATTTTCTCCCATTCTGTAGGTTGCCTGTTCACTTTGATGGTAGTCTCTTTTGCCTTGCAGAAGCTCTTTAGTTTAATTAGATCACATTTGTCAATTTTGGCTTTTGTTGCCATTGCTTTTGGTGTTGTGCTTTAGTCATGAAGTCCTTGCCCATGCCTATGTTCTGAATGGTATTCTAGGTTATCTTCTAGGGTCTTTATGGTTTTAGGTCTAACATTTAAGTCTTTAATCCATCTTGAATTAATTTTTATATAAGGTGTAAGGAAGGGATCCAGTTTCAGCTTTCTACGTATGGCTAGCCAGTTTTCCCAACACCATTGATTAAATAGGGAATCCTTTCCCCATTGCTTGTTTTTGTCAGGTTTGTCAAAGATCAGATGGTTGTAGATGTGGGGTGTTATTTCTGAGGGCTCTGTTCTGTTCCATTGGTCTGTATCTCTGTTTTGGTACCAGTACCATGCTGTTTTGGTTATGGGAGCTTTATAGTATAGTTTGAAGTCAGGTAGCATGATGCCTCCAACTTTGTTCTTTTTGCTTAGGATTGTCTTGGCAATGTGGGCTCTTTTTTGGTTCCATATGAAGTTTAAAGTACTTTTTTCCAATTCTGTGAAGAAAGTCATTGGCAGCTTGATGGGATGGCATTGACTCTATAAATTACCTTGGGCAGTATGGCCATTTTCACTATATTGATTCTTCCTATCCATGAGCACGGAATGTTCTTCCATTTGTTTGTGTCCACTTTTATTTCGCTAAGCAATGAAATCTTTAACCCGGCTTAGGAAGTTCTGTGTGATCGAACATCTGTTGGGCTCTCTGATTTATCCTGTGCTATTATCCCCTTACCTCCAGGTCCCAACCACATGAACCCCTCCATGCCTGAAACATGCCAGCTTATGCCTCTGCAGAAGCTATTATTCCTTCTGCTCAAATGCTCACTCTTCTAACCTCTTTCTCATAACGCATCTTTCAGCTGAATTATCACATCCTCACCATCCAACACAGCATTCGCAATTGTGTCTCCCAGTTTTACAAGCAGAGCCCTTACTGTTATCAGATCAATTTATTTTTAGTTGTTTATTGCTCAGCTCTGCTTAATAAAATGAAAACTCTGTAAGAATGGAGAGGAGGTCTGTCTAGTTCCCCAGTATATTCTCAGTACCTAGAACAGGGTGTGACACACAGAAAGCATTCAACGAATACTTGTTGAATTACTGAATTTTATCAGAATCATTTACTTCATTTCTAACAAGCCCTCAAGGTTCTCTGAGGACAGATGTATGCCTCATACATTTTTATGTACTTTATCTGGCTCAAAAGCTGCTGTACACATACAAGGTAATTAATAAATATTGATTGATTGTGAATAAAGAAATAAATATACTTGGGGAATGAAAAAACACACCATACTCAGTCTATCAAAAATATTTAAAGTCATGGGTAAAATAAATCTACCTGAATCTCTCCCAAGAGTCCTCCAGTCCGCTCCAGAACCAGTGATAAAATCATTGTGGAATTGGGATTAGGAACAGAAATTTTGCTTTGATTGAGAAACCTTACAATGCCAAAGGGAGAGTCACTCTTGGCTATTATAATTCTGCTCACTAGGTGGCGCCCAAGGACCGCTCCTCCAGTAGCTCCGGTGAGTAGAATTTCAATGGGCTCCTCAAATTCACTGCATGGCAAGAAGGAGCAATTCTGTGAGTCTAAACATATTAAAGTGCTTGTAAAATCCCAATAACCAGTCATTTTCCAAATTGGTCATACATATTCAAGGCACAGTAGTCACACATCAAGTGGTAAGAAGTGGGTGCTTAGCTAAAAGAATGAATGATTAACATCAATATTATATGACCTAGAGCAGTCGTAGGGACTTTCTTGCCCTCTTTTTAATTGCTTAATGCATAAAGCAAGCGAATTAAAGGATGTTTCCACATTCTGATTAGATTTTTTTAAGTCTAGAGAAACAGAAAATATTATTTCCTTTATTTGAAATGAAGTGACATATGCAACCACATTGTCTCCTAGCCCCTTTCCCTACCCCTATACCCCAAAAGTATTTCACCTGTTGTTTCTCAATGGACACATATTATCTAAAGTTCTATTGTCAGTGCGGAACATATGTAAGGGTTAGAACACAATACTTATGTCTGATGTATGCCCACATTATTTTCTATATACCAACCTTTCATTGTCATCAATGATGGAGATATTTATAAAACTTAAATTTTGCCCATGCTGAAAGGTGACTGTACTGTCATGCAAAATGTAATCAACACCTCCAGGACTGGCAGAGGAGCTCTGAGAGATGAAATCAGCTGTCACATAGCCATAAGTTCCATGTAGCCTCACCACTGGAATCATGATCAGCCCAACATCTTCCTCCACTGTAATGGGAACTTGGAATTAACTGGTAAGCCAGACAGAGCAACTAACTTATAAGATTCAGCCAAATTAAACCTGGCAATTAAATATAATGGCACAAAGTAAGCACTCTATGTTTTCATAGTTCTTTTATCATTTTCAAAGGGGATTAGTGAAAAACCTCCTGACTTACTTTTTAGGAGGAACATAGTTTATGAGATGTTGGAAGTTACAGTGAGCAGTACAATTAGCATTTAAATAACCTATTTAATCGGTAGCATTGGCATTCTCCCTCTGTGTACTACATACCAATAAATGATCCTTGCTTTCTAAGACAATGTTAGATGGACACAAGGAAACATTTAAGTTGGTTGTGCTCACAGGAAACCACTCTGGATTGCTTCCACACATTCAATTGAAATATAAACATGGTAATATAAATAAATGAGGTTTATGATATGTATATCATATGAATTTTTTAAAAGTCTAGATATAAGTACAATTTGATTACATTTTCACTTCCCATGAAATCTACTTGTGAATCTGAAAATGCATCTACAGTGTTTGATTTCAACTTAAACATTATTTTCAAAAATATGTTTCTTAAGCTATGCTAAATTCTGCATATTAAAATATAATTTAATAGGGTTCATATGAGCTATGACTAAACAATACCCAATGTACATTATAAATATAAATATGCACTGACCAAAATTCCCCAAAGACAATGAATCTAACAGAAAACAATGAACTGAAAAAATTCTAAGTCTCATTTATTTCTTGATGCAAAAATGTAATAAGATTTTTACCAGGTAGAGACTGAAGTTCACAAATAGTGATGCATTCCATGACTTACCCATAAAGTCATTATAAACCAATGCCTAAGGTAATTTTTTTTTTTTTGAGACGGAGTCTCGCTCTGTTGCCCAGGCTGGAGTGCAGTGGCCAGATCTCAGCTCACTGCAAGCTCCGTCTCCTAGGTTTATGCCATTCTCCTGCCTCAGCCTCCCAAGTAGCTGGGACTTCAGGCACCCACCACCTCGCCCAGCTAGTTTTTTGTATTTTTTAGTAGAGACGGGTTTTCACCGTGTTAGCCAGGATGGTCTCGATCTCATGACCTCGTGATCCGCCCGTCTCGGCCTCCCAAAGTGCTGGGATTACAGGCTTGAGCCACCGCGCCCAGCCTCTAAGGCAATTTTTTATGAACTTTAAAAATGGCTAGATAACCAAAGAATTTTGGTAGAGGCAATGAAGCCAATCAGGTTAATTGCAGCAATAAGATATTTATTTTTAAAGTCATATTCGTATTCTGTATTTTAATAAAATCATTTCCTAGAAAGGCAGCCATCTCTTCCTACCTGGGAAGGAATATAACCATATATTCTGTATTCTGCTTCTACAAGAGGAGAAGGATTGGGAATATCAGGCAACCTGTTATTGGGGACTGTTTCGAGAAAGCAAGATCAAGGATTCAGATACTACCTGCATCTCTAGGCCAGTAAAATGTTCATTTCAAAGATGATTATTAATTAGGAAGTGAATATTCACTGATTTCTAGTCATATACGAAATTAAATATGCACAAATTACAAAGGCTTTCATTAAAATGTTTGAAACAGAAACATTTTAATAATCCTAATGTTAAATACAGTTTTTCTAGATAGCCTTGTTCCTAACATTGCCATGCACAGCAAAGTTCAAGACCACCCAAAGGTAACTGAAAATGTACTTCAAATAAGTAAATAAGTATAAAAGTGCATATGTGTAAACACACACACACCCACAGCAAACTAAAAAAAATGTACACACTGAAATTCAAACTAATGTAATTTGGAAAGTGGTGGTAAACTTACTTACAAGCTAGCTAACTGAACCTACCTTCGAAGGCAGTATACTTCGGGTCAAATTCAATGATGCCTTCTGCGTTATCATTTTTCATTATCATGATTCGAACAATGGAGATGTTTCCTATTTCAGGAGGTTGATCTATCTGAAGTCCATTTTCTTGGATGGTAAAATCATACCCTCTTCCAAAGTCATACGAATTAGAATAAAATAAAATACAACAAAACAAAAAATACATAATTGCATAGCATGAATTAAAAGGTCCTCTTAGCTCTTACAACTTAGTTCTATAAAGAACTGCAATACTTTTAAAGATCTTCAACACTAAAATACTCTTTTTTTTTCTGAAATGATACTTTGAAACAGATTTCTGTACTGCTCTCAATTATTGGTGCCTATACGAAGCCAAAACTAATATAAAGTTACTAAACGTGGGCAATGGGAAGATAATAAACTGTGAGAAAATCGGAAAGATGCTGTCGTAAAATGAACCTTTGGGAATCACGGCTGAATACATGTGCAGTAATAGACCTAGTGCACTCAGAGATAGGTAAGCAGGAGGCCTTGAGATTTATAGTGTTAGGTTAAGATGATTTATTTAAAGAAACAGTGAGTGTCAGGACACTAAATTTCAAACGAAAACATCAAGATTCAAAAAAATATCTCTCAATACCAGCCTGGGCAACATAGTGAGACCTTATCTCTACTTAAAACTAATCTTAAAAAATTAGCCAGACATGATGGCACATGTCTGCAGTCATAACTGTTTAGAAGTCTGAGGTGAGAGGATCCCTTTATTCCAGGCATTCAAAGTTGCAGTGAACTATGATTATGCCACTGCACTCTGTCCTGGGTGACACAGCAAGACTGTGGAAAGAAAAGAAAAGAGAGAAGAGAGAAGAGAAGAAGAGAAGAGAAGAGAAGAGAAGAGAAGAGAAGAGAAGAGAAGAGAAGAGAAGAGAAGAGAAGAGAAGAGAAGAGGAGGAGAAGGAGGAGAAGGAGAGAGAGAGGGGAAGGAAGGAAGGAAGGAAGGAAGGAAGGAAGGAAGGAGAAAGAAAAATAAGAAAGAAAAGTATTTCAATTTCTACAGAAACCAATCATAACCAATTCCTCTATCTTTATATAGATGGTAGTTTACTTCTGTAATGATACTTCTGCAAAAGAAGTTTTTTTTTTTTTTTTAGATTAATATTATTCCCATCAAAGCATCGACTTCCAGGGCTTCAAAATATGACTTTAATTCCTGATGCTAAAAAATGGCAATAAACCATTTTAGTCCTTCATTCAATTCCCAAATTCTATTCTGGTATTTATATGCTACCTAGTGTTGAAAGGTTTAGTTGGTGAATCAAATATAAGGCAAAATCAGAAAATTGAGGTTTGGACTATTAAATGATGAGTAACTGTTATCAGTAGTCTGAGATGGGCTGTAGATTAGCTAGTTGTACTACTTACCTTTTGAGATCAAAGAAAACCTAGAAATTTATCTAGAAGGCAAAACTTGTTTCCCCAGAATTAAACTTACATAGAAACTGCTTTTTAAAAAAACAGTAGCAAAGAAGACAAAATCCTCAAGCTCTAGCTGGTTAATAACACAAATATGATCTCACACTAAATGAGCTTTTACCAAATTGCATTTATTTAATTAAAATAGTCAGTGATCAGCTCAAACTTTTTACTATATTTACTAGGAATACAAATTCACTCTCATTGCCAGGCACAGAAGCATTTTTGGGAAATTTAAAATTTGAAGGGTATGTGAGCCCACAATATATTTTTTTCCCAGATGGGATGATATACACTTAAGTCACTGAGTGACATATTTTAGTTTAAAAAAGTTTTTAAAGCATGATAGTCACATTACAAATGCAAAAATATTTTCATGCACAAGAAAAATATCTTTGTGATTCTTCTAAACGCAGGCATTATTCTAGTGGAAGGGCCCACCTATCTGCTATCCGGGCAGAGGTGCTGGTAGGTCTCTCTCAACCTGTGCGCTGCAGAACCTGTGAGTATTTAAACATGCTAAAGATGTTTTTCCACCTCATCAAATCTGCCCCACTAAATCAGGGAATAAAAGAGACTCATTATGGTTAATTCATGATCTTCCTTGAAAACATGGTGCACATTAATGGCCAACTAGCTTTCACTCAAAATTTTCCCCACTTTAAAACTATGGGGCATCTATGTCATTCACCCACAGAGAAAACAATCCAGCCTTCAGATGCACCAAGGAAAGAAATCCCTCCCTCTAGCCCTTTCACAAGTATGGAAATCAAAAGCAGCAAATTCAGCCACACCAGTTGACCTCTGATTTAGAGAGCTGTTAGGCTGTTTCTTCACCAATTAGAAGCCCATATCATATTCAACTTCCTGGCCACCCAGAATGAGTCCACACAATAGAAACACATACTTTCAACTTTCAGAGGGAAGTTATATTTGAGAAAATTAAAAAAAAAAAAAGCAGTCATTGCCGTAATTTCCCTTCTATGACCTGTTCTAATGTAACACAAATCTGAGAAACAGTAGGGAAAGAACTGCTTTAGACCTCAGTATCAATCTCTACACCATAGAACTTTCTCTCTCTCTGCTTTTTGCTTTCTTTTTCCTAATTTCCTTTCTACTTTACCTTCCCTGGAGTTCCACCTTTGTAATTGTTAGAGAAAATTCCTCTGGGCCTTCAGGATGGTCATCATCAAGGATTTCAACTTGCAGACTTTTCTTCATCTCCCCTGCTTCAAAGAGGAGTTCCCCAGCGGCAGGAACAAAATCCAAGCCTGCTTCCGCTGTCCCGCTCATCCACTCGTACCAGAGTCGCACGCGGCCAAAAGCTCCACCGGAACGGATAATTGTGATGTTAACCTATGCAAAAAGCATTTTCTTATTTGATTTGGATGTTTAATCTACCAGACAATACTATCTCTAACTAAAGGTTCTATTTACCAGGATTGTGTTAAAATTGAATATAAGGTTGTAAAATTATATACATTATCTGCTAAAATAATGATGTTTGGAGCAAATTAATCAGTTTGTGAAAAGTTTGGAATAGAAACAAGAAAGCATTTTATTTTTATTTATTTATTTATTTTTTAAAATTTATTTATTATTATTATACTTCAAGTTGTAGGGTACATGTGCATAACATGCAGGTTTGTTACATATGTATACTTGTGCCATGTTGGTGTGCTGCACTCATCAACTCGTCATTTACATCAGGTATAACTCCCAATGCAAACCCTCCCCCCTCCCCCCTCCCCATGATAGGCCCCAGTGTGTGATGTTCCCCTTCCTGAGTCCAAGTGATCTCATTGTTCAGTTCCCACCTATGAGTGAGAACATGCGGTGTTTGGTTTTCTGTTCTTGTGATAGTTTGCTAAGAATGATGGTTTCCAGCTGCATCCATGTCCCTACAAAGGACACAAACTCATCCTTTTTGATGGCTGCATAGTATTCCATGGTGTATATGTGCCACATTTTCTTAATCCAATCTGTCACTGATGAACGTTTGGGTTGATTCCAAGTCTTTGCTATTGTGAATAGTGCTGCAATAAACATACGTGTGCATGTGTCTTTATAGCAGCATAATGTATAATCCTTTGGGTATATACCCAGTAATGGGATGGCTGGGTCATATGGTACATCTAGTTCTAGATCCTTGAGGAATCGCCATACTGTTTTCCATAATGGTTGAACTAGTTTACAATCCCACCAACAGTGTAAAAGTGTTCCTATTTCTCCACATCCTCTCCAGCACCTGTTGTTTCCTGACTTTTTAATGTTCGCCATTCTAACTGGTGTGAGATGGTATCTCATTGTGGTTTTGATTTGCATTTCTCTGATGGCCAGTGATGATGAGCATTTTTTCATGTGTCTGTTGGCTGTATGAATGTCTTCTTTTGAGAAATGTCTGTTCATATCCTTTGCCCACTTTTTGATGGGGCTGTTTGTTTTATTTCTTGTAAATTTGTTTGAGTTCTTTGTAGGTTCTGAATATTAGCCCTTTGTCAGATGAGTAGATTGCAAAAATTTTCTCCCATTCTGTAGGTTGCCTGTTCACTCTGATGGTAGTTTCTTTTGCTGTGCAGAAGCTCTTTAGTTTAATTAGATCCCATTTGTCAATTTTTGGCTTTTGCTGCCGTTGCTTTTGGAGTTTTAGACATGAAGTCTTTGCCCATGCCTATGTCCTGAATGGTACTACCTAGGTTTTCCTCTAGGATTTTTATGGTATTAGGTCTAACATTTAAGTCTCTAATCCATCTTGAATTAATTTTCGTATAAGGAGTAAGGAAAGGATCCAGTTTCAGCTTTCTACTTATGGCTAGCCAATTTTCCCAGCACCATTTATTAAATAGGGAATCCTTTCCCCATTTCTTGTTTCTCTCAGGTTTGTCAAAGATCAGATGGCTGTAGATGTGTGGTATTATTTCTGAGGACTCTGTTCTGTTCCATTGGTCTATATCTCTGTTTTGGTACCAGTACCATGCTGTTTTGGTTACTGTAGCCTTGTAGTATAGTTTGAAGTCAGGTAGCGTGATGCCTCCAGCTTTGTTCTTTTGACTTAGGATTGTCTTGGAGATGCGGGCTCTTTTTTGGTTCCATATGAACTTTAAAGCAGTTTTTTCCAATTCTGTGAAGAAACTCATTGGTAGCTTGATGGGGATGGCATTGAATCTATAAATTACCTTGGGCAGTATGGCCATTTTCACGATATTGATTCTTCCTATCCATGAGCATGGTATGTTCTTCCATTTGTTTGTGTCCTCTTTGATTTCACTGAGCAGTGGTTTGTAGTTCTCCTTGAAGAGGTCCTTTACATCCCTTATAATTTGGATTCCTAGGTATTTTATTCTCTTTGAAGCAATTGTGAATGGAAGTTCATTCCTGATTTGGCTCTCTGTTTGTCTGTTGCTGGTGTATAAGAATGCTTGTGATTTATGCACATTAATTTTGTATCCTGAGACTTTGCTGAAGTTGCTTATCAGCTTAAGGAGATTTTGGGCTGAGACAATGGGGTTTTCTAAATATACAATCATGTCATCTGCAAACAGGGACAGTTTGACTTCTTCTTTTCCTAACTGAATACCCTTGATTTCTTTCTCTTGCCTAATTGCCCTAGCCAGAACTTCCAACACTATGTTGAATAGGAGTGGTGAGAGAGGGCATCCCTGTCTTGTGCCAGTTTTCAAAGGGAATTTTTCCAGTTTTTGCCCATTCAGTATGATATTGGCTGTGGGTTTGTCATAAATAGCTCCTATTATTTTGAGGTACGTTCCATCAATACCAAATTTATTGAGCGTTTTTAGCATGAAGGGCTGTTGAATTTTGTCAAAAGCCTTTTCTGCATCTATTGAGATAATCATGTGGTTCTTGTCTTTGGTTCTGTTTATATGCTGGATTATGTTTATTGATTTGCGAATATTGAACCAGCCTTGCATCCCAGGGATGAAGCCCACTTGATCATGGTGGATAAGCTTCTTGATGTGTTGCTGAATCCAGTTTGCCAGTATTTTATTGAGGATTTTTGAATCGATGTTCATTCGGGATATTGGTCTAAAATTCTCTTTTTTTGTTGTGTCTCTGCCAGGCTTTGGTATCAGGATGATGTTGGCCTCATAAAATGAGTTAGGGAGGATTCCCTCTTTTTCTATTGATTGGAATAGTTTCAGAAGGAATGGTACCAACTCCTCCTTGTACCTCTGGTAGAATTCAGCTGTGAATCCATCTGGTCCTGGACTTTTTTTCGTTGGTAGGCTATTAATTATTGCCTCAATTTCAGAGCCTGCTATTGGTCTATTCAGGGATTCAACTTCTTCCTGGTTTAGTCTTGGAAGAGTGTAAGTGTCCAGGAAATTATCCATTTCTTCTAGATTTTCCAGTTTATTTGCGTAGAGGTGTTTATAGTATTCTCTGATGGTAGTTTGTATTTCTGTGGGGTCGGTGGTGATATCCCCTTTATCATTTTTAATTGCGTCGATTTGATTCTTCTCTCTTTTCTTCTTTATTAGTCTTGCTAGTGGTCTGTCAATTTTGTTGATCTTTTCAAAAAACCAACTCCTGGATTCATTGATTTTTTGGAGGGTTTTTTGTGTCTCTATCTCCTTCAGTTCTGCTCTGATCTTAGTTATTTCTTGCCTTCTGCTAGCTTTCAAATGTGTTTGCTCTTGCTTCTCTAGTTCTTTTAATTGCGATGTTAGAGTGTCAATTTTAGATCTTTCCTGCTTTCTCTTGTGGGCATTTAGTGCTATAAATTTCCCTCTACACACTGCTTTAAATGTGTCCCAGAGATTCTGGTATGTTGTATCTTTGTTCTCATTGGTTTCAAAGAACATCTTTATTTCTGCCTTCATTTCGTTATGTACCCAGTAGTCATTCAGGAGCAGGTTGTTCAGTTTCCATGTAGTTGAGCGGTTTTGATTGAGTTTCTTAGTCCTGAGTTCTAGTTTGATTGCACTGTGGTCTGAGAGACAGTTTGTTATAATTTCTGTTCTTGTACATTTGCTGAGGAGTGCTTTACTTCCAATTATGTGGTCAGTTTTGGAGTAAGTACGATGTGGTGCTGAGAAGAATGTATATTCTGTTGATTTGGGGTGGAGAGTTCTATAGATGTCTATTAGGTCTGCTTGCTGCAGAGATGAGTTCAATTCCTGGATATCCTTGTTAACTTTCTGTCTCGTTGATCTGTCTAATGTTGACAGTGGAGTGTTGAAGTCTCCCATTATTATTGTAATGGGAGTCTAAGTCTCTTTGTAAGTCTCTAAGGACTTGCTTTATGAATCTGGGTGCTCCTGTATTGGGTGCATATATATTTAGGATAGTTAGCTCTTCCTGTTGAATTGATCCCTTTACCATTATGTAATGGCCTTCTTTGTCTCTTTTGATCTTTGATGGTTTAAAGTCTGTTTTATCAGAGACTAGGATTGCAACCCCTGCTTTTTTTTGTTCTCCATTTGCTTGGTAAATCTTCCTCCATCCCTTTAGTTTGAGCCTATGTATGTCTCTGCATGTGAGATGGGTCTCCTGAATACAGCAGACTTATGGTTCTTGACTCTTTATCCAGTTTGCCAGTCTGTGTCTTTTAATTGGACCATTTAGTCCATTTACATTTAAGGTTAAGATTGTTATGTGTGAACTTGATCCTGTCATTATGATATTAACTGGTTATTTTGCTCGTTAGTTGATGCAGTTTCTTCCTAGCCTCGATGGTCTTTACATTTTGGCATGTTTTTGCAATGGCTGGTACTGGTTGTTCCTTTCCATGTTTAGTGCTTCCTTCAGGGTCTCTTGTAAGGCAGGCCTAGTGGTGACAAAATCTCTAAGCATTTGCTTATCTGTAAAGGATTTTATTTCTCCTTCACTTATGAAACTTAGTTTGGCTGGATATGAAATTCTGGGTTGAAAATTCTTTTCTTTAAGAATGTTGAATATTGGCCCCCACTCTCTTCTGGCTTGGAGAGTTTCTACTGAGAGATCCGCTGTTAGTCTGATGGGCTTCCCTTTGTGGGTAACCCGACCTTTCTCTCTGGCTGCCCTTAAGATTTTTTCCTTCATTTCAACTTTGGTGAATCTGGCAATTATGTGTCTTGGAGTTGCTCTTCTCGAGGAGTATCTTTGTGGCATTCTCTGTATTTCCTGGATTTGAATGTTGGCCTGCCCTACTAGGTTGGGGAAGTTCTCCTGGATGATATCCTGAAGAGTGTTTTCCAACTTGGTTCCATTTTCCCCCTCACTTTCAGGCACCCCAATCAGACGTAGATTTGGTCTTTTACATAAGCCCATACTTCTTGCAGGCTTTGTTCATTTCTTTTTCTTCTTTTTTCTTTTGGTTTCTCTTCTCGCTTCATTTCATTCATTTGATCCTCAATCGCTGATACTCTTTCTTCCAGTTGATCGAGTCAGTTACTGAAGCTTGTGCATTTGTCACGTATTTCTCGTGTCATGGTTTTCATCTCTTTCATTTCGTTTATGACCTTCTCTGCATTAATTACTCTAGCCATCAATTCTTCCACTATTTTTTCAAGATTTTTAGTTTCTTTGTGCTGGGTACGTAATTCCTCCTTTAGCTCTGAGAAATTTGATGGACTGAAGCCTTCTTCTCTCATCTCGTCAAAGTCATTCTCCGTCCAGTTTTGATCCATTGCTGGCGATGAGCTGCGCTCCTTTGCTGGGGGAGATGCGCTCTTATTTTTTGAATTTCCAGCTTTTCTGCCCTGCTTTTTCCCCATCTTTGTGGTTTTATCTGCCTCTGGTCTTTGATGATGGTGATGTACTGATGGGGTTTTGGTGTAGGTGTCCTTCCTGTTTGATAGTTTTCCTTCTAACAGTCAGGACCCTCAGTTGTAGGTCTGTTGGAGATTGCTTGAGGTCCACTCCAGATCCTGTTTGCCTGGGTATCAGCAGCAGAGGCTGCAGAAGATAGAATATTTCTGAACAGCAAGTATACCTGTCTGATTCTTGCTTTGGAAGCTTCCTCTCAGGGGTGTACTCCACCCTGTGAGGTGTGGGGTGTCAGACTGCCCCTAGTGGGGGATGTCTCCCAGTTAGGCTACTCAGGGGTCAGGGACCCACTTGAGCAGGGAGTCTGTCCCTTCCCAGATCTCAACCTCCGTGTTGGGAGATCCACTGCTCTCTTCAAAGCTGTCAGACCGAGTCGTTTGCGTCTGCAGAGGTTTCTGCTCCGTTTGTTATTGTTTACTGTGCCCTGTCCCCAGAGGTGGAGTCTACAGAGACAGGCAGGTTTCCTTGAGCTGCTGTGAGCTCCACCCAGTTCGAGCTTCCCAGCAGCTTTGTTTACTTACTTAAGCCTCAGCAATGGCGGGCGCCCCTCCCCCAGCCTCGCTGCTGCCTTGCCGGTAGATCACAGACTGCTGTGCTAGCAATGAGGGAGGCTCCGTGGGTGTGGGACCCTCCCGGCCAGGTGTGGGATATGATCTCCTGGTGTGCCTGTTTGCTTAAAGCGCAGTATTGGGGTGGGAGTTACCCGATTTTCCAGGTGTTGTGTGTCTCAGTTCCCCTGGCTAGGAAAAGGGATTCCCTTCCCCCTTGCGCTTCCCAGGTGAGGCAATGCCTCGCCCTGCTTCAGCTCTCGCTGGTCGGGCTGCAGCAGCTGACCAGCACCGATCGTCCGGCACTCCCCAGTGAGATGAACCCAGTATCTCAGTTGAAAATGCAGAAATCACTAGTCTTCTGTGTCGCTCACGCTGGGAGTTGGAGACTGGAGCTGTTCCTATTCGGCCATCTTGCTAAGAAAGCATTTTAATATGTAAAAATAAAAATGATATTAAAGTCTTAAGCATTTCATACTATACCCTCTGTGCTTCTGACACTCGAAGTTGCTCATGTAAAAAGGCAAATCGGCCATAGGGAGAGTCGCTGGCCACCATCGTGATGTTGGCAGTGCTGCTGGATTCACTCAGAACTCCTCCCTCACTGATGGCAGTGAGCTGAAACTCATAGAAGCTTTTTTCCTCGGGAATGTCATCGTTCAAAGCCTAGAGAAAGACAAAGAGTCATCGACAGTAGAATCTGTGAAATTTCAAAAAAAACTCCTAACCTCTAAATAATAACAGATTTTGGAATATTAATCTCCTCCCCATTCCCACTCTTAACCCCACACACAGGTGCCTCCACAACAACAAATGCTGTCATATTAACCTTCTCTCCAGTCCCCATTGTCATCCACACACACACACGCATGTGCATGCCAACAACCATAAATGCTGGAATATTTACCTCCTTCCCATTCCCTACTTCTAACCCCCCCACCCACATACACACACACACATGCTCACACCTGCACACACACCAGCACACACAGTAAAGGGCATAACAGAAACCAGCTAATTTGATACCTGTATTACTACAATGACTGCAGACTGTCCATCTCGCATTGTCAGTTTTCCTGATGTTTCAGCAAATTCCCCCATGGAAGGAGGGAATATCCTCCAGAACACTGTGACCGCCCCCAGAATTCCTGGGCCACGAACAAGGCTACAACAATAAACAAATGTATATCCAATACATTTCAGTTGAAGGTACTTTTCTTAAACATTTTCTCTTTTAACAATAATCAATTTTCATCCATTTCAGTAACAGTTCTCTTTTACATAACCTCATCTACCAACTATAAACCAAAGAAAGTCTTAAAGTTCCAAGACAGTAACATCCAAAGTATTAAGCTAGTGTAAATCTATCTTGACAGGAATACAGGCAAAAATTTATCACTAAAAGCAGAAGGTTTAAAGAAATAAAAAGAAGTATTAATATTTATAGGCTTTTCACTTAACACGAAAGGTACAAAGTATGAAAAGTCTTAAGTTATCTAAAGACTGGAAGACCCTTCACATAAGGGCATGCTGATGGGAAGGGATAGCCTTACTTCTGGATAACTACCATGAGGATAAAGTATAAAGTCAAACTCAGCTATGCCATTGATAGTTGCTTCCCATCCCTTATAAGAAAATTTACGAGAAACAAACTAGCCTATGATCATACTAATTTAGTTATATGATAGGCCCTGATACAGTTTGGCTCTGTGTCCCTACATAAATCTTATGCTAAAGTGTGACCTCAAATGTTGGAGGTGGGGCCTGGTGGGAGGTGACTGAATCATGGGGACGGAATTCCTCCTTGTTGTTTTCGTGATCAAGTTATCACGAGATCTGGTTGTTGAAAAGTAAGTAGCACCCCTCCACCCCTTCCTCCTGCTCCAGCCAGGTAGGACGTGTCAGCTCTCCTTTTGCCTTCTGCCATGATTTTAAGTTTCCTGAGGCCTCACCAGTCATGCTTTCTGTACAGCCTGCAGAACCTTGAACCAATTAAACCTCTTTTCTTCGTAAATTATTCAGTCTCAAGCAGCTCTTTATAGCAGTGTGAGAACAGACTAATACAGACCGATTTTAGAACACTTGGAAGCAAAATGTTTGGCCCTTATGATTTTCTAAGGAATGATTTTGTAGCTAAGACACACAAGCTTGCAGAGATGAAGTAACTCCTTTATATCACATGTTTAGTAACAGAACAGAGGTGAAAGCATAGATTTTCTGATCTGAACTCCATGTGTTTTCCTTGGTATAATTTGTGCAAATCACTCAAGAGTCAGAAACCTTCTCATGATCTAACATCAAGATAGGTCAGGATATTACTTCAATTTCTGCCCAAAATTTGTTCTCCTCTCCACAGCATGTTAACAGTATATAGGATGTTAATGCTTGAAGACTATGTATGTATTGAGAATGATGGATTTAAGACTAATTATTTAAATAAAACTTTGTAACCTCCACATAGGCAAAGAAAAATCATGAAGTCCTTACCTGATAATAGCGGTACCATTATATTTTGCTGAGGGTTCCCCGATGAGGATGTGCCTAGATGACGGAGCTATCCCAACTTCTCCTGATGCTCGCTTATCACCCTGAATAATTATTGATGCACTACCTAAATTCAAGATGATATAGACCGCTTTGTAGCAGATGCACACAAGCACTTAGTATATGCCTGGCAACTTTCTAAGCACTTTACACACAGGAATCTAGTTCATTCTCATGACTCTCATGTAAGTTAGATATTAAAATCCTCATTTTACCTGTGATGACACTGAAGCACAATGAGGTCTTGAAGACATGGATGCAAATCACTTGCCCAAGATTACATTTTAATGAAAGGGGCAGAAAGAAAATTGGCAGTAATTTCCCTATCACTCTCATGAAAAGCAAGGGCTCCTCTACCATTGGCATTAATTTGCTTCTATAGTAACCATTTTGCAGCTCACTGCAATTGGCTACACAGCTATGTCAACTGGCTATGTGGCAAAAGCAAGACTTCTTGGGGGCACTTTTTCATTTTTAATTTTCTGACTCTATCATTTGACTGTAAGCATTTATAAACCTGTGTCAAATATTTCTACTAAGATGAAATAAAAAACTGTATCAAGTATTTGAGTATCCATATAACTTAGCAGAAACTTAAAGAAAATTGTTTCCAGAAACACACATTAGGGGTTCATGACACAAAGAGCTAGATCATTATACTCTCATTTGGCTTGACAATGGATTAATGGAATCAACAGTGGCTTGTCACAGCAAGTGTCACAGTCAGACAGAAATATATTAAGAATTAGGTGCAGTGGATCATACCTGTAATCCCAACACTTTGGGAGGCTGAGGTGGGAGGATCCCATGAGCCCAGGAGTTCAAAACCAACCTGGGCAACATAGGGAGACTCCATCCCTGCAAATATAAAAATAAATTAGCTGGGCATAGTGGCACATGCCTGTAGTCCTAGCTACTCAGGAGGCTGAGGTGGGAGGTTTGTTTGAGCCTGGGAATTCAAGGCTGCAGGCATCTGTGATCACACCACTGAACTCCAGCCTGAGTGACAGAGCAAGATCTTGCCTCAAAAAATATTTTTTAGTATGGTAAATGATTTATCCTGATCCAATGATATATTCTTCTATGTTTGATTAGCCGATGTGACATCTGTCATTTTAACATGATATGGATAACTAAAGACCTATGAAAGAGTTAACTAAAGCTAACTAAAGACTTATAAAATAATATGGTGCAATGATATGATTCCCTTGTTGGAAAATATCCTAAACAAAAATGCAGAAAGAATAACTACCCTAAGTATATATAGTGATAGATACTCTACAATTCTAAAAATTTCCTTGGACATGAAACCTGCTTTTAGCCACAGACCCTTGCATAGAATGGAGTTCTTGATGGCAAAAAAGAAATGTAACAATCACCAAATTTTCATGCTAAAAGTTTCTGAACCAGTTTTTTATGGTTGGTTATTATTGTTTATAGCACAATAAAACCATTTTAGAATCATTAATTTTTTCTCTATGGATCCAAGAAACAAATCATCATATCAACTGGAGGCAAATGAGAATTAAAATGCCTGTTTCTGAAATGTCAAAATATCTGAGTAACTACTTTCAGATGAAAATAGATGTACATAGGCTATAATGCTAAACATAATATGAAACGTTTAAAAATAATGTTTTATTACAAAGATAATGTGTGATAATTGTAAATATGTTTTAAAAATACAGGTAATCAAAAACCACTATTAACATTTCAAATCAATAATTCCAACCTCATGTAAGACATGCACATGACAAAACAGATTACATTTAGCATGTTGTTGTAAAATCTGTTTTCTTAATGTGACTGTTATCCATGTAGTTATGTGTTCTTATTTTTTAATGTAATTAACAGTTTTTCCTGTTACATCATGTTGAATGGCTGCATAGTATTCTAACACATTTAACTAGTCTCCTACTATTGGACCACTTAGGAAGCTGACATATTTTATTTTACATTTTATAAACACTGCTACAATAAACATCTTCATTAAAAAAAAAATTACACAACTAAGCAGTATGAAATCTTTGACCTATGATCTTACCAAGATTGGGTATTGTAATTTTAATTTAAAACATTCTTAACCTTTAATACATGTGGAAAATGGTATCTTTATGTTTTAGGAATTATAAAACCTAACACTGCCCATTTTTGTAACTATGGGTTATTTTATTACATTTTTTTCTGAGAACTTACTTTTTAATTTCCAAAAATGTGAATTTCTCTTACCTTTTACTGGAGATATTTCTGCCTCATCAATTGATATCAGCTGAATGGTGAAACGCCTGTCCTCCTCCAACACTGTGTCTTGAAGTGTGTGCAACACAATTGTCTTCTGGGACTCAGTCTACATCCAATGACAGAAACAGTGCATTTTCCAGATTAACCAAAGCCAAAGTTTGAATGTTGTCATTAGCAGAATAATGTTTATGTCCATAATCACTTTTAAGGGTGTCTTTTTTGTCACTAGACTTATAAGTTGCACCTAGAAAGAATTACTCCACGAAAATCAGTTCTGAATACAAATTCCATTTGGGTTCTTTATGGGGAAAATGGGAAAAGAATACAACCATTAAATTTACTGAAAAATTTTAACCGTTGAAAATCCAATCTTTAAAGAAAGCTAAATGATCACACAATTATGTAAACAAAGGCCACAGACTTAATATTTATAAGAAACAGCTCCATTCAAAGGAGGAAAAAAAGTGTGAATGACATTAGATTACAGTTGTAGGGACAACCGACAGTCCTGAGATGTCAGCCGTTGTTCATCATCACTGGATATCCAACTCATAGTATATTTTGCTGATGTTAAATTAGTAATGGCACCTTCCAGCTAACAAAAGTATCTAAAGGTAGCAGTAAAGGGCCTAATTCATATGAAAATGTAGTTTTTCTATCCAGGAACTTGGTATTTTATATGCATGTTTCAGTTTTCTTTTACCTTCACCTTTAAGATTTTGTTTTTATCTTTATTTATTAATCAGTTCCACTTGTTTCTTGCTGAATCTATTCCTAGGTGTTTTATACTTCTTTCTCATAGTACATTGTTTTTCATTACTGGTAATTCATAAGAATGTTAATGATTTTATTTTTTCTTACTTTTTTTTCTTGGATCTCAAGTGTATAGTTTGAATTGGTCCTTCTGTCAGCAGCATTGTTTCTACTGGACAACAAATGGTCTTTTATTATAATTTATTCTTTTTGTCCCCTTTATCAGCCCATTTCAATCTCCCTTTTCAAAACTCTTCCCATCCTATTATTCACTCTAAAATGCATTATGTCTCCTTAATTTTTCCTTCAATGCACACTGTTGAGGTTACCCATATTTTCATATGTAGATTCAATGTATTTTTTTTTTTTTTTTGAGACAGGGTCTCACTCTGTAACCCAGGCTGGAGTGCAGTGGTATGATCTCAGCTCACTGCAACGTCCGCCTCCCAGGTTCAAACTATTCTTCTGCCTCAGTCTCCCGAGTAGCTGGGACTATAGGTGTGCATTACCATGCCCGGCTAATTTCTGTGTTTTTAGTAAAGATGAGGTTTTGCCATGTTGGCCAGGCTGGTCTCAAACTCCTGACCTCAAATGGTTCACCAGGCTTGGCGTCCCAAAATGCTGGGATAACAGACGTGAGCCATCGCTCTCAGACTCAATGTATTATTTTCATTGCTGTGGGGATTCCATTGTTTGCCTTTAAACTATTTGCAAGATTTATCTGACAATGGCTATTTACTCTTACAAATAATACTGCCATGAACATCTTTACATACGTATTTATATGTACAGTAATTTCTCCAAGGTGCTACTGATTTTATATACAGTTGGTTCCTCTATTCTTGGATTCCTTATTTGCACATTTGTTTACTCACCCAATTTTGTAACTCCAAAATCAGTATTGAGAACTTTTGTGGTCATTTGCAGACATGTGCATATTAGCAAAAACTTAGAATCATTCAAATACATTTCTCATGTTTAATAAGCACTATGACTCACACCTGAATAAAGTTTATCTAATATACATATTTTCTCCTTAGGGTACATCACAGCCTTCTTGTGCTTAGGAACACCATATTTCAGCACTATACTTGGGGGCAAATTTAAACAGTAAACTCACCAACAGAAAGCACAAAAATTTTAAAAAGTGATAATAAATGGACTGTAAAAAGAACATTTGTTTGCAACATGAGAGCTGAAACAAAAAGTCAATGTGTTGACTTGTTCAACCTCGGCTGTAAATGTACAAATCAGGTGAATCAAATTCTCCAACACTTTCTGTATGTCCCTGAATGACCATGAAAACACCAGGAGTATCGACTTTGAAGGTTGCAAATACACCTTAGTGAGTAGGGAAATTCACAAGTGGGGGATTGTGAATGATAAGGATTGGCTACTGTGAATCATGATAATCAACTATATTTTATGTTTATATTGCCCTCCACCTTATCTACTGTATATGTAAGGCAGCTCTTCATACCATATGCTCTTCATTTCTCAAAGAAATCTACGACCAGTAAGAGGGGGAAAAGGGTGACTACAGGTGGAAAATTCCAGCCAATGGTTATAGAAGATAGTAATAAATGTTCTCGGATAAAAAGGTGATGGGGAAGTTTCACAGAGGAATAAATTCAGAATATTTCTTCTATTAGAGATTCAAAATGGACTTAAGTACATTAAAGTATCTAAAAATAATCCTGCATAAAAAGAGCCTACTTAGTTCAATCAAGGTTTTCCCAAATCCATGTGAACCTGGAATCCCTTTTTTTCTTTAAAATTCAGAACAATTATTTCTGTTCTGCTGAATAGCAGTGCAGAGCAATAGTTTGAGAAATGGCACTACATATAGGCTATCTCAGGAAAATAGAAATACAAAGTCTTCCTATTTTTACAAAATTTAAAACCTTTATTTTTTTATCCTATGGTGTAGAAAAGGTGTTGAACTTCAAAAATTTAAAGCGTTTAGTTTTTATCCTATGATGTAGATATTAAGTTGAGGTAGCAGCCTGCTATTTCATTAAAATGTTTCTAAATTACAGTTGTTGTATCAAACACTTTCTAAATGTGTGTAAATTGGTTAGTTTCTTCACAAATATTATTTCATGCAATGCTCAGAGCCTTTGTTTAGATTAAGCCTTATTATCGCCATTTTGCAACTAAGAACCCAAATGTGAGATAAATTAATTTTCCTAAAGTCACATGGCATTAAATAATAGAGTGAAGATATGGATTAAGGTCTAGCTCGCTATAAAATCTATATCCTTTTTACTTTTCAGTGGCTACTTCCCATATCTCAAGAGAACCAAGATTGTGAAGATAGTAAAGGAGAGGAAAATAATACAAATTATAGGTGATAGAAGTCTGCGAAAGTATATAAACATTCGGGAAAGGAGAACTAGACAGAATTAAATACTAAACAAGAAATATGAATCCCAGAAAGACAGAAAAAATGTAAGAGAACTACAAACACCACAGTAAACCAGTGCTCATGAAGAAATGTCAATAGTATCAAATAATAAGGGGAATCTATGCAATGAAAAACATGTAACCAATTTTTTTAGTGCAATGGATTTTGGCTAGTATGAAAAATAAATGTTTAAGATAGATTATAAAGTAAAAAGAGCAAGCTACTGAACAGATTGCAGTGTAAAATTCCATTTGTGTAAGAATAAGATACATATGTTTGGATACGCATAGAAAATTTTTCAAAGGGTATATAAAAAACTGTCAATAGCGGTTACCTCTGGGAAGTAGGAATGCAAGATTCAGAAGGAGTCAGGAGAATTTTATTTGTTTTTCTACATCCTTGTGTACTGATTGAGGTGTTTATTTTTATTTTTATTTTTTTCCATGAGCACATATATTTTTATAGCAAATTTAAACAAAGATGGAGGAAAGAGACTTCTGAGTTAAACTGGCAGAGACTGGTTGAGTGAATTATGTCTTCTTCAAACGCACATGTAAACACCATAAAGGGCCAAGACTGACAGAAAGAAAGAAACTAAAGATTAAAATGTTTCTAAAATATAGGTACAATTTCACTAATGAAGGAATCAATTTGGAGTAGACCACAGGATACACATTTCATGCCATGAACCTAAATAACAGGAAGAACAACAGAGGCGGTGCTATCGTTTGGCTGTGTCCCCACCCAAATCTTATCTTGAATTGTAGCTCCTATAATCCCCACATGTCATTGGAGGGACCTGGTGGGAGGTGTTGAATTGTGGAGGTGGGTTTTTTCCAATGCAGTTCTCATGATAATGAGTAAGTCTCACAAGATCTGATGGTTTTATATAAGGGGCAGTTCCCCTACATATGCTCTCTTGCCCGCTACCATGTAAGACATGCCTTTGCTCCTCCTTCATCTTCTGCCATAATTGTGAGGCCTCTCCAGTCATGTGGAACTGTGAGTCCATTAAACCTCCTTTCCTTTATAAATTATTGAGTCTTGAGTATGTCTTTATTAGCAGTGTGAGAACAAACTAATACTGGGGGTAAGACCCATTTCCTGACTTCTTTGAACTCCAGGCCACAGAGACTACACTAACCAAGAATAACTGGTTGCCACCTACCTCAGAGCTTTAGTGTTCCCACTGTTATCAGCTCTTTCCTCCTTATATCGCTTCTGAGTTTCCAATTCATAATATGTAGAGAGTAAAAGGAATGACAGTGATGCACTGCATCCCAGAATTACGGATTTTTCATAAGTACATCTAATGAGGTCTCAGGCAGGGAGTACATATTTTCCTAGAAGCCCTTACAAAATTTTTTAAAATGCATATATTGTAAAAATAACAATAAGCAACTATGAAGAAACAAAAGCTTAACAATAAGCAAATATGAAGAAACAAAAGCTTAAGTGAAGAGATTAACACTATTTAATAATAAAAATCTCAAAGAAAAAATGCAATTGCAAAACTACAATGTTCATGAGAAACAATAAAACGCAGAATTCAAACTGCAGAAAATTTAATCAGTGATGCATAGGACAAATTAAAGTTGTTTTAGAATGTGGAGGAAAAGGTAGAGATAAAAATGATAAGCATCATGATTCTCAAAGTATTGGCGTAGTTGTTCTCTGTATATTTCCTTTCCTCTTATCTTCCCAGGACCATTTTATTTTTACCAGCCTACAGTGATACTTAACAAAGTTTCTATAAGTTACTCTGCTAAGAGAAAGACAAGAGAGGAAAGACATAATAGGGAATACTCTTGGGACCAACAAAAGTGGATGGGGCGGGAAGGAAGCAGGAATGGGTAGAAGGCAAAGAGTCAAAGTGGGCAGTGAAAGAATAAGTTATATCATAAAAGACCAAGGGAAAGAGAGGGAGAACTTTTCAGAACAATCTTCTCTTGAACGTGGCCCTACCCTGCATCTCTGTGGTGGATGCATTGATGTTCACTAAGATTCCCCTCCTGGAAAGGACTCATTATCCTGTCTGCTGGAAGCATTTCTAGCAGACAACTCTCATCTGTCAGGCTCCTTTGCAAATTGCCTCATCTGAAGACAACCCCTTCCCACATGGTCAAATGCTCTTCCTGGCATGCTCCACACACAATGACTGCTCAACACAAGATTATAAAACTTAACATCATTCTAACTCAGACAGCTCTGAAGGGTCAGTCCCATTTCAAAATAAATTGTAGTATACTATAGTGTCAGTTTCAACTGCCTCATGGTTTGCCTTCATCCCTGCCCAATCCTGCTTCTTCCACTTACACAGGTGTTGACCTCAAGAGTACTTCCTAAAAAGCCTCTGGACACCAATCTCCACTTCATAATTTTCTCCCCAAGGAAGGTAAAGTGCAATATCCCCCTGACTTATCACCTATGGACCATTCATCAGTTCCAGAGAGTTGTATGTTTCTATAAACAGAGTATGGAGCTTAGTTGTCCTGCATAAAGTAGAAATAGGAAAGAAGAACTTTGCCCTGTTACCAAAGGTAGGATTGAACAGAATTATTGTGAGACTTTCCCTGTAAGATGGGCAATGGTGAATCTACAGTCACTGTTACATTTTGAGAAAGTCCAGGAAATATTTACACAGTAAGTATTGGTACAACCTGGTATGTACAGTAGGTACAACAGCTTCTGTAGACTAGGTTTCCCTATTGCCAATGTGAATACTAAGTTGCTATGAGAACGATTTGTGGGAATGGAGATCCACCTAGGCATTACTGATGCAGTGGATACCACTAGCCATGAGTAGAACTGAGAGATGATGAAAGGCATCCTCAAAACCAATTAGAACCTGTGGGAGACACAGATCTTTGCACATATTCAGACATAGACATACAAAAACAATGGAGCCGTTACACAGTTGTACATGAAATATACCAGGCAGATGACTAAACAAGTAGATGGAGAGAGTGGAATCTAGAAACAACACCATCCCTCCTAATGCAGTACTCTAAAAACGAATGACCTTATTCGCTGGAGGAAAAGATCAGACTATTTGCCATTTTAGTGTAGATTTTATGCTCAAAACAAGAAAACCTTTTTAATCACCTGGGAAGTGTATATAGCAGTAAGAATCTGGTAACCAGAAAATTATTGCTTCTTATTACTGAGGAAAATCTTTATAGACATTTGAAACTAATTTCTAAATTCTAAATGCTCCTCAGGTGAGAAGTTTTCAGATCATGGCTAGGGCACACAACCTAGATGTTTCATGAGTCATAATTTGTCAGAATCTGAGAAGTAAGTGGATGATATACTTGCAACATCTGCCTTGAGATTTAATGCCATCAGGGTAATCACACCTCAAAAATGATGGCAGAACAGGTGCATGGCAAACAGACTGCCAGAGAGCATCACTGATGACCTCCTTAATCACATATTGCAATACTGAAGGGCAAAAAGGTATTTGTTTCTGTGCCATCTCATGTTGCAGGCTCTGAAGAAGAGTCACTAGACTGAAAAAAAAAACGTAGACATGGACAATGTAAGCATATTTGTTAGAATTCCTTTGGAAAACCCCCTACAGATATTTTAATGTTTGTAATATTTATTCTCTATTCATTTTCAAAAGTGCATAGGTTTAGACTTTCTATATCTGCTGTATATCTGCTAGAGCCAATTTCACATAGGTTTTAAAAATTTATTTGTCTACATTTATATAATCTCTTACAATTTTCAATATTTTCTTTTAGTAATTACTTCCTTCTTGTCAATTCTTATTTTCTAAGTTTTTTAAATTTATGAATCAGGTTTTATTGGTATTTTTGTTTTTTAACTAATTGCCTTCTGGTTTCATCTTTATTAATTTAAGAAAGCTGTTTAGATATTAAATTAAGAAAACTGTTTAAACATGATTCTAAAAGCAAAAACTATAAAAAGACTGACAAATCTGGACTAGTTTCTTCTCTTTGGCCTGTTTGTTCATCCCAGAGCAAATATCACACTGTCTTATTTACTTTAACTGTGTATTATATGACACACTGGCTAAGTAGGGCCACCCTCCATATTCTTCTTTGCGAGCTGCTGGCTATTCTTGGCATTTTGTATTTCCATGTATATTTTAGAATCAGATTGTCTCTTCCACCTCCACATCCTCTCTTCCAGAAAAAGACTTAGGAGTTTGACTGGTAAATACCACTGTCCTGTGGTTAGGTTGGAATTATTCATTTAAAAAAACAAAAACAAAAAACTCTGTGCTCAGCTTAACTGGGCTCCATATGCTGCTTCCTCACTTCTTTTGATTATTAAAACTAGCCAAAGAATGGAAAGAGGAGGAAGAAACTGAATGAACACAGGCAACCAGAAAAATCACATCCTACGGTGGGTTGGTTGATACTCCAGCCAAGGTTCTCAGGCTCATGTTGATGAAGACATAAAGAAACAGAAACAGATCTGTAAATGTCCGACCAAACTTTGAAAAGGGGAGTCATTCTTACAACTTACAGAAACCAACTGTATGGGCCAAAAGATTATGTTCCTACTTCAAAGTAGATAGGACCTTGCACCTTCACTTCTTATCAGTGTGGGAGGCTGAGACACATACAGATGGACTGCAATATGCTTGCTATTCTCAAACTACTTATTGTGTTTCAGTTTTTTTGATTGGCTGAAATACTTCCTTAATTTCTTTTCAAAGTGTACATGGATGTTACAACCTATGAGTTTTTGTAAGTTTGACATTGTCTTATTATGTTACACAATCAGTATTTTGAGTCAGTATAGAAGTTCTGCACAGTCAGAATAGTCAGAAAACACACTTAAAGGGAAAACTGACTAAACTTGGTAATCAAATACATGTAACAATTACAGAAAGGGTGCAGCTGGGAATGACACCCAGACATCCAGCGTGGTTGATTGGCTTTGCCTTCAATCAGGAGAGGAAAAATGTGAGAGAGGGGTAGTTTTGATGGTAAAATGGGGGCAGAGTCTGAATTTAAAATTTGACTATAGATAAGGCACAGTGACTCACGTCTGTAATCCCAGCACTTTGGGAGGCCAAGGCAGGTGGATCACGAGGTCAGGAGATCGTGACCATCCTGGCTAACACGGTGAGACCTCGTCTCTACTAAAAAATACAAAAAATTAGCCAGGCGTGGTGGCGGGTGCCTGTAGTCCCAGCTACTCAGGAGGCTGAGGCAGGAGAATGGCATAAACCTGGGAGGTGGAGCTTGCAGTGAGTGGAGATCGTGCCACTGCACTCCAGCCATAATGACAGAGTGAGACTCCATCTCAAAAAAAATAAATAAAACATAAAAAAATAAATTTAAAAATTTTAAAAATAGCTGGGCATGGTGGCACAAGCCTATAGTCCCAGTTACTCATGAGGCTAAGGTGGAAAGATTGCTTGAGCCGGGAGGTTGAAGCTTCAACGAGCTATGATCGCATCACTGCATTACTGCCTGGGTGACAGAACAAGACCCTGTCTCCAAAAAAAAAAAATTTTTTTGATATAGGTAATAATAATCTATTGTACATTTCAAAACAGCTGCAGAATAATTAGACTGTTCCTAGCATAAAGAAAAAATACTTAAGGTGATGGATATCTCAAATACTCTGATTTGATTATATGAATGTATCAATTTATCACATGTACTCTGAAAATATGTATATCAATTATGTATCAATAAAAACTTCAAAAAAAAGAATTTGATTTCAGATCTAGAGTTTCTCTGTGTGTGTGTGTGTGTGTGTGTTGTGTGTGATTTCTTCCCCCCATCATGCATATGGATTTCCAAAAAAATTCAATAGTAAATATTATCGCATGCATTCACAAGTAATACTATGCAAAAGAAAATCAAAGACAGTTCGCGAGGTGTGGCCACACAGGGTGACTACAGTCACCATTCCCCTCAGCAGCGACAGCACAGTGCCCACTGCCTCTAGCAAATGACTCTCTAGGGACATCAGGTGCCAGTTCTCCTCAGGAAGATGACCAAAGTTACTGGTGAAAGGACAAGTTCTGAACAGAAAACCGGTGGAAGAGAGCCAGGATCTGTCAGAGGGCCAGTGGGAAGAAGCTGGGGTGTAGAAAACGGAAGCAGCAAGAGTCCGCAGAGATGGACCCCAAGGAGCTCGGAACCCCATGGAAAGTAGGTGGGAGTGCTTCTCTCCTCTCCTCACTCCTCTGACAATCTCCTGACTGTCAAGCTTCTGAGGAGCCACTCTGTGCTCATGACACAAGACAATGCTGTAAGTGGCTATTCAGGAACTTCCCAGGGACAGAGAACCGGGTTGCTAGCTTGTGCAGGCATGTCTATGTTCCCCTCAGACCAAAAATGAGATGGAGGGTGCCATAGTGGTTGTGTACCTGTAGTGCCACTGCCCTGCCTGAGACCTCTCTGCTCTAGAGTCCCTGCACCACCAGATCTCCTGCAAATACACCCCACAACTGGCTCTGACGTTGGGAAGCACGGAGGACGGGTGGGTGCCAGGGAGCCAAAGGACTTCTGGAGATCTAAGATAAACAATACAGGCTGCCCATAAGGGAGGGGGAGCACAGCCCACCAAAGTTCCTTGGGACAAAGGAAATGCAGGCATAGGGCCAGTCACTGAAAAGGGCAGCACCAACGCCTAGGGACAGTGGTAGAGAGGTGGTCATCTCCCACTCTAGACTGTTGCAGACACAGCTGTGGTTCTTCCCACTGGGAGTTAATGCATGCATACAAAGAAAGCTTTTTTGTGTGCTTTTTTTCAGTGACTCTATCCCTGCTCAAAGTGAGCCTGTGCCACTTGGGCTTACAGGAAGAACACGGCCCAACTCCCCCTCCTTACACAGAGCAACAGTGTCCCAGCAATGGAGGACAGACAAGTTGTGAAGTTGCTTGCCCTGGAGCAGGGGAAGAGGCCTGCCCTGAACCCATTTTGGTAGCAGCTCCTAGAGGGGCACATCTGTGGCCTGCAGCTGCACTGCGGAGCCAAAGGACAGTCTATATGAATTGAAAGTCATGAGTCCTGAAACAGGGGCACGAGAGGGAAGCAAACTTCATTCCTGCTGGCTCAGGACTAGAAGCTGGTGTACCCCCTTACCACTCCCCAAGAGACCCCAACACATTCCAACATGATCGCTTCTTACCATCCTTCCCTGCCTGCACCCCACACCAGGGCAGGTGCTTCCACTCAACATCAGATATCTGTCAACCTATTCACAATAGCAAAGGTATGGAATCAACTTTAGTGTCCATCAACAGTGAACTGGATAAAGAAAATGTGGTAGATATACACCATGAAGTACTACACAGTCATATAAAATAATTAAATCATGTCCTTTAAAGCAACATAGATGCAATTAGGAGCCATTATCCTAAATGAATTAATGCAGAAACAGAAAATCAAATACCATGTGTTCTCACTTATAAGTAGGAACTAGACAATGAATATACATGGACATAAAGATGGAAACAGCAGACACTGGGGACTATTTGAGGTGGGAGGGTGGGAATGGGGTGTGGGCTGAAAAACTACCTACTGGGTACTATATTCACTATTTAGGTTATGGGCTCACCAGAAGCCCAAAACCCAGCATTATGCAATATACCCATGTAACAAACCTGCACATGTGCTCCCTGAATTTACAATAAAAAGGAAAAAGAAACTCAAAGACAAATTAGGGAAAAAACACACAAGTCCTAATGCTGACTATACCTCATCAAAATGAAGGGTCCCATTCAAAGGACTAAGGTCATGTTTAGCCTTCTCATCTATGGTCCACTGAAGTCGTACGGTTCCTTTTCCTCCTGGGGACCGGACAACCGTCAATGTCACATATGAATCTGGGTCATCGGATGAAAGGGATTCATCAATCATTACCTGAAAGAAGAAAATCCAGTAAGGCAAAAGAAACAAACAAAAAGAGCAGGATAAACAAAAAGAATCTTATTTCTGTTTACAATGACTGCAGTTTTAAAGTTTAGAATGAATGTTACATGTTATGATCGTGTGGCAGAAAATTTTTTTTTTTACCAAATCCCACTTTCTATTCCTAGATGCTCAACTAGTTGGCATTTCCTGTCTTCTCTTGCAATTAGGTAGGGCATGCGACTGAATTTTGACCGAGAGAATAGAGGCAGAAATGACTTATGCTGCTAATATTCTTGCCATAAACTTCCACACAAGACCCCACATCCTCTACTTTTCCATTTGGCAGGTGAACAGAGAGGATGCCCAGGACATAGAAGAGGACAGAACCCCAAAATGGACAGAGTCTAGGGCCTGAGAGTTGCCAGCTGAATAAGAGGTGTCCATAAGCATCAGCCGACTGGGCACTCTGGTGCAGGATTCCTGCATGAAGAAGAAATGCACATTTACTATATGAAGAAACTGGATATGGGGGGATCTTTGTTACTACAATGAGGCTCCCCACATAATACAGACCTAAACTGTCCTCTGAATTATCTGTAGTGTACCTACTTTAGTGAGTCGAAGTTTAAAAGTGGTTTTATTAATCTGAGATAAAGAGAGGAGATTCAATACATTCATTTACCAGCACTATTTATTTTTTATACAAGTCCTTATTAACAGATCTAGTTTAAGTGAAGTACATATGTTGACTCTGTGAAGCAAAGTCCTCATTGAACCTATATCATCCATCTGCTATATAAATAGAAAACATAACACAATGCTTTCCACTTTCAAGACAGATAGAAGCTTAACATGCAATACAATCTTGTTTTGTTTTCTTCATGAGATTTGCATTGATGTCAAGAGCACAGATTTAGAACAAACTGAAATGAGCTTCTATTGTGTGTCAGTTCTTACATATACCTTATCTTATTTAAGCCTCACAGAAACTCACAGAAATCTGAGGGCCAGACATATACATATATTTGGAGATGAGGAGCCTGGAATCTAATTAGGATATTTTGACTCCAAACTGTTCATACCACTCCTCAGGGACTAGAGATATTTAGCAAGAAAAAAATAGAGAAAATCCATTATATAAGTCTTCTTGATTCTATAGATGTAACATTTTAGTTTAGGTTTCACAGGTAGATTTCCATGGGTCTCTGCTATTCCCAGGGCTTTCGTGTACTTACCACATTGCCCTTGTGAACAGCTTGTTAATTTTGATGGATTTATACTAACAGTCTTTTCTCAATGTACCTCAGCTGTGAATCTAATCTGTGTCACCAAATAGTGCTAACAGAATGTTTATTGTGTGCACAATATTGTATATCTCATTAAGGTTAAAAGACAAACTCCATGTTACCAAGAAACTTTTGTGATAGGAAAGATAGGATATAAGCAAGGGAAGCAGTCACAAAGGGCTGAGCATCATGCAGCTACTATTATCACCAACAATCAAAATAGCCATCAACATCTAATGAATTAAAGCCCAAGCACGTGTGCTTTACATATTCAACAATACAGTAGGAATTGGGTAACCTAAATCTTTCCTTTAGACTCTAAGACAAATTGAAAATTTGTAGCTGTAACGATATTATTTCCCAGACCAAGTGTGCTTAACACTAGGTTTAAAACACTAGAGTTTATGATCGCAGTTACAATAAAATGAATAAAAATTATTTATGAATACTAGTGTAGGTATTCATTTACTCTAAAAGTAAGAGTAGATTATAAACACATTGTCCAGTGCCCAAGTCCAAAAGTTTGATGAAAAACGTTATTGTGAAGTTTCATCAATTGAAGATTTGAACACTAAACCCTGAACTTTTAATCATTTTATAAAAAATAAATTACATATTCCTATGTAATTTTCTGCTGCTTGGAAGATATTCAGTTACTCTTTTGCCAATCCAACACTCCTTACAAACACAGCTGCCCTTTTTTTTTTTTTCAAGGAAGAGCTCACTGGGCTACAGTGAAAGTTTGTTCTATCCCTCTTACAGGTTTCATTTTCTTATGAAATTGAAATTAAATAGCCAAATCATTAGGCAGTTATTTGTTATATTTCAATTTTAGAGCATCTGGGAACTCCAGCCCTTGCAGGCAAGCTGTGGGTCTAGCCCTGCATCCACAGGACAGTAGAAAATTACGGCAATTGGTTTATTAATTAAAAGCGATCTATGTGAATTACTGACTACCTATAAGTGATTAAATGAAGGGAATGGTGACATATGGAGCCGGAAAAGTTGCTGAGTATATGGGGATTATCTGAGTACTTTTATGGTTAATTCATACCTTGGAATTTCTTTTGAAAGGTAAGGTCATAATATTATGTCATAATTATGTAATAATAATTATAATGGAATTTATAGTGTTTTACACTTAAGATGTAGTGACAATTTAGTACTGGGTACCAAATCTGGCTGCACAAACACTTAGTTTTCATGATTAATTAGGCTTTTTTTTTTCTCTCTCTCTCTCTCTTTGTGGCTGAATCAATAATAATTGGGTTCCTTCTTTCAAGTCTTGGAAGTAAACAGCCAATGAGAAGTGAGAAGAAATAGAGAGAAATACATGAGCTGGTGGGGGGTGACTGTGGTGCTTTGTTCTACATAAGACACAACAGACTAGCATAACAGTGGGTAATATAAATCCCTCACCAGGTAAACCCATTGTGGGATGTAACACCCAGACCCATGACAGAATCCTGCCTGTGACCAGAATGGTGGTCTGGCAGTAAAGCAGGCAGAAAATAGGTGGTGTGGATGAAAAGTACATCTTGGGCCGGGTGCGGTGGCTCAAGCCTGTAATCCCAGCACTTTGGGAGGCCGAGACGGGTGGATCACGAGGTCAGGAGATCAAGACCATCCTGGCTAACACGGTGAAACCCCATCTCTACTAAAAAATACAAAAAACTAGCCGGGCGAGGTGGCGGGCGCCTGTAGTCCCAGCTACTCAGGAGGCTGAGGCAGGAGAATGGCGTAAACCCGGGAGGTGGAGCTTGCAGTGAGCTGAGATCCGGCCACTGCACCCCAGCCTGGGTGACAGAGCAAGACTCCGTCTCAAAAAAAAAAAAAAAAAAAAAAAAAAAAAAAATACATCTTGGTCTACTACACCCAATAAATAGGAATCTGTTCCCCTTCGTAATTTCCTGATATTAAGGCTCACATTACTATCAAATTGTGTGCACAGGCTGGAGGATTGGCCCCTAATTCAATAGCCCACTCAAAAGATCCTTGAGAAGAGACTCATACGTGAAGGGTAATAAAGACTTTCTTTTTTTTTTTTTTTGAGATGAAGTCTCACTCTGTTGCCCAGGCTGGCATGCAGTGGTGTGATCTTGGCTCATTGCAACCTCTGCCTCCCGCGTTCAAGCGATTCTCTTGCCTCAGCCTCCCAAGCAGCTGGGACTACAAGCATGCGCCACCACACCAGGCTAATTTTTGTATTTTTTTAGTAGAGACAGGGTTTCACCACATTGGCCAAGCTGGTCTCGAACTCATGACCTTGTGATCCACCCGCCTCGGCCTCCCAAAGTGCTGGGATTACAGGCGTGAGCCACCATGCCGGGATTTGTTTTTTTTTTTTTTTTTTTTTTTTTTGAGATGGAGTCTATGTCGCCAGGCTGGAGTGCAATGGCGTGATCTCGGGTCACTGCAACCTCTGCCTTCTGGGTTCTAGCGATTTCTCCCGCCTCAGACTCCCAGGTGGCTGGGATTACAGGCACACACCACCATGCCCAGCTAATTTTTGGATTTTTAGTAGAGCTGGGGTTTCACCATGTTGGCCAGGATGGTGTTGATCTCCTGACGTTGTGATCTGCCCGCCTCGGCCTCCCAAAGTGCTGGGATTACTGGCCACCACGCCTGGCCAAGACTTTCAAAACAAAAATGCAAGACACTTTCTACTCAAAATTACATGAAACACTAGCCTGAAATAAGGCATGCATCCCCCTGATATATTTAACTTACTGTCTTTTCTTCAAATCCAAATACTCCAAATGGAGAATCATTTTGTGGAATAACAACAGTTACCACAACATCATCACCAAGTCTGCCACCTCCAGCAACACTGATCAAGGAAATATTGAAAGTCTCTGTCAATTCAAATTCAGCATCATCAATTATGGTCATTTCTATCACTGCAGTAACCTATGAAAGAAAGGAAGGAAGGGAGAAAAAGAAGGAGGAAAAGGAGGAGGAAGATAGGAAATGAGGAGAGAAATAATGTAGTAACAGTTTTTGCTTATATATATTTTAATTTTTTAGTTGAAACTAAGAAAACTTAGAAACATGGTACAAAAAAGTAGTTCTTTTGCTTATAATATTCGTAATACTTTTAAAGTTGTATATATTTATGGCATTTTAAAGTTGTGTATATTTATGGTATTTTAAAATCAGAAATTTGCTGTCTATTACTTTCAAGATAAAAAATTATTGATGTGGTAAGATAGTATTATTTATACATTAAAAACAATAAATCCTTATTCTGAAATTTTTTTTAATGTCATGCAGGTTCTAATATCATTGCACAAACACAAAATGCAGTATGCTTGGTATTAATATTACATGATATGAAACTTAACATAAAAATTACCATTGTCTTCTACAATTAAAATAAATCCCAATGGTTTCAGATATTGTTTTTGCAATGCAGTCAAAAATAAAGGCAGAAAGAAGACCCAAATGTGCTATTCCTGGATGTTTATAATCAGGATTTAGTTCAATCTTCTATGTTAAAAATTTTTATAAACTTATAAATAAATAAACCTTGATCCAGCTTGCAGTTTGACTATTGGTCATAAAAATATTCCAATGTTTCTGACACAGACATTTATCAGAAAATGAAGTTTTTCTATCTAAATCTACCTAAAGTCTTTAATTTAACAACAGAGAAAAGTGAAAAAGCTGGATATCACACTCAGACAGGTGGAAACATGAATAAAATCAAATGCTCAAATAGAAGCTAATTAAATTGCCTGCACCTCAAATCTGTGCTGTAAAATAGAGTCCCTTCCTTAGAGGATGTGAATTTTAAGAATAAACCTGATCCTCAGGATGCTGGTTAATGATGGAACTTGAACTTCATGCACAGATAAAGAGTTGATAATGTCATTAAAGCTGGAAGGCTGCTTCAATGAATAATCAATGTATTTGTTTCTGCTTTTAACATAAGAATCTCATTGACTTGCATTCTGCTCTTTTTACTAGGAAATGTTTCAAGTTCTAAAACTGTTTTAAAAGCTCAGAATTTCAAAAATATTAACAATAATATGTTTTTCTGTGTAGGAAAATCTAGATCTGTATGCTTACCTTTTAACAGCATTTACTACTGCTCACCATGAGCAACTAGTAAGTTGACGCATACTCTGGTAATCTGTCTAGCCAAAATAAGGCTACCTGTAGACAGAGGTGCTAGTTGAAGTTACTAACATTTCATGGTTGTTCATAAGCCTTTTCCACTTACTGATTAAAAAAAAATTTGTATGAAAACATCTTATTCTTACATATTAAAAATGCCAAGTTTACAAAATTTGTAATTCTTGGGGAATGTTTCATAACATTTAAGACTGGTGAGCCTAAATGTAGAATATTGTTTTTCAGTTTTTCAAGTTTTAACTATTTTTTTCATTTTCTCTTAGTCATTTTTTTAAATTATAAAGGGCATTTTAGATATTAAGTAAAAACTGTCCATACTTTTAGTGCAAATTCTAAATAAATATCTATATTTACTGGCATTAAGAAACAAAATAAAAGATAAAGTCCACAGGAATATAGTTCATCAGACAGTTTTCTATATATTGTTAGGCATTTCTAAGTTAATTATTATCCTGTTTTATAACTTCTATTTATTTTAAATAAAACTGGGGCAGGGGGTTCAGAAAAGGGTAAGATTGTTGTATCTTTATAAGTCTCTTCCCATGCCCATTAATAAATTGTATTTCAATTAATAATATTTGTTTGACTCAACATAGAAACATTTAGAGTATAATGCATTTAGCAGTCACTAATGTACATTCATTTGATGGATGCCTACAAAATGTCTGAAGTACAATGCAAAAAGACTAATATGTTAGTGACTGGCGTACTTGTCTATCTGCAAATTCAAGAATCCCATGAGATGGTTTAAAGTCTTCCAGGCCAGCACTGTCTGGTGATGCTTTCCAATAAACATTTACTGCCCCAAAGCTTCCAGCCAGCCGGACTACAGGAACTTGAAGAACGTTCAAGGGTGGAGGCACTTCATAGGCAGTAATAACTTCACCAGCGCCCTTTAAGTAAAGAATATCAGTTGAAAGGCAAGATAAAATGGTAACTCTCATAAGTCATCTTTCTAAAGGTATTGTTTCTACTTAACTTTCTATACTTCACCCTTCAAAGTAGAAATTAACAGTCAGATGTAAGTATGCATAAAAGGTCTTCTGAACTCTTACGTTTAATTTAATGAAAGTAAACTTGTTGAATCCTTTGGTCTAGCCCAAAGAGATCTAAGAATTAGTTTATAAGAGCAATTTGGTTACTTATCTATTTAAAAATAGAGACAAAGCTAAATGTTTTGCAGAAAACATTACAAAACACTGGCTAAATCAGCAGGGAGAGGCCTCTGTATGACTGTAAACAAATGAAAGTTCGTCTCACTCTAGTAACATGAAACATAAAAATTCCTCTGGGATCGTCATTTTCTTCAATCATTATCTCAGCTACTTCCATTCCAGGCCTCCGCACACTTGGCTGTCCTGCAGAGAAGTCAGAATTCACCAGGTTCACCTCAGTGATAGTGACAATAAATCCTTCCTCCAATTCAGGAATGTCATCCTGGGGGATGGGGGAAAAAGATGGTGTTTCATTTTTTTAAAGACATTTAACTTGCATTGAATACTGGATATTTTTCAGTAAGGAAATAATTGACTTTGTTCATGGGAATGGGCAGATCTGTCACACATAGAAAAGATTCTTGTTATATTTTAATATCTTCCCACTGACAACTTCAGAATCTATGGAATATCCTAGCTCACTGGTGATGTTTCAATGGAAACTTCACACTCATTAGCAAATAAAATAATTTTTAAAAATCTATCCTGAAATTTTGACCATATTCTATCGTATGTTTTACATATTTAATATCCCAAAAGAAAATTTAGGAAACACTGGTAAATGCTACATACATTTTTAAAGTGCTCTAGACTTGAAAATCTAGATATAAGCCTATATTTAATTTTTTAAAATTTCTTATTTTGTTTTCGCATAATAAAAAATTTCCAAAGATAAAAAATACTCTAAAAAGAGGAGGAAAAAACCCTCATTTCTATCCCATCCCTTATATCTTTCCCAAATTATAATCTTCAGAAGATACTATTACCTAAAACCACTAATATCACTATTAGTAACACTAACATTATATATTTATTTAATAACGTAATATATTATATGGTATATAATATATAAGATTAATACTATTTATATAATATAAAACAACATTTTGTTATTATTTTGTAATAATATTAACACTAATCCACTATTAAACACTTTCAATTTCTTGTGCATCATTACGGATATATTCACACATTCTCCCCATCTCTTTCTCTGTTTTTCTCTCTCTCTCCGGACATACATGGATAAATACAGATAGCTAAAACCAGATCTAAACCATCTGAAGACTAATCTTGATTCAAGTAATCATACCATGAAAGGAAAAATACTGTCCTATTAAATGAATAATAAAAATAACGAGATTGATTTGGGCATTTCATTTGTTGTCATTAGTTTAAAAACTGACAAAACAAAATTACAGTGGATCCAATCAGATATAATTAATCTAAATTCAGTGCTTCAAAATTCATTCAAACAATATTCCAGTTCAAGGATAAATACAAGTAATAGACATCATTTTTGTCAGCCAGTTATAAAATATTCATTCATTATTAAATATTTAGGTGGGTGGGAACATTAGAATACTTACATTTTTTTATGCTTAAAAGCATCCTTTTATGAAAAAAGAAAAACATTTTTACCTAGAAGAGCATCACAATTTTACTTAAGAGCATTTTCCTTTACTTTAGATCACATTCATGGCAGCCTTGACTTACCGGCAAAATGGAAACTTTGGCATGAGCTTCTTTTACGTTTTCTTTCATTATGATTATTGTTTCTTGCAATATATAATCTTCATTCTCAGTAGCTTGATTATCGACATGCAGTAAGAAATTGGGTTTAGCTCTCAAGTGAATGGCAATATCCCCAAGTAGTCCTTTATCTCGAGCTATTTGTAACTGAAGAGTGGTGGTGTTTTCTGTAAGAGAAACATGCCACAAATAAATAGGCTTTTCTATTTGCTGCTAATGCTGTTCCAAGCACCTAGAGTGGAACACTCTACTCTATCCCTTGTAGAAAGTTAAGGAAAAAGAAGTGAAACAAAGACAATGTATACTCCCAAGGATTATTCTGTGCTTGGTCTTCCTGGTCCCCAAAGTTGGGCAGAGAATCACCACCCACTCCTAACATTATATCCCAGTTCTAACCCCCCACTTCTGATTCTCTAAGCACCCTTCTATGTTGCACATGTCATACACATTAATAGAAATTGCTGCAAAGTCTTAGGGAAGTACAGATATGCAGGTTGAACAGAGATGATAATTATAAATGCTCAAAAGATTCTTCAAAAAATGAAAAATTATGTATACAAAGTCATCATTTAATGACTAATCATTAAGAGTGATTTTGTTCTTACAGTGATGTGCCTATCACGAGACTCAAAGTATTTCACAGCACCTAACTTTTATTTCACTGTTTAGATTTTAAAAACTTAATATGCCATATTAAAGACCCAGGAACATGACTACATGTCGTATTTTTCCCATTGACTATTCAAATGAAAGGTACTGGAAAGCTGGATGTCCATGTTATCATGTGAAAAGTTTAGAACCTTCACCAGCAGCTAATATGAATAATTATTTGGGTGATGATTTTATACTCAAAAGAGAAACTGGACACTGTACACTTCCCAGGATAAAATTATTCTAATTACTATTTTCGATTAAACAATTAATACCTTTAGTGCCATGTACATTTCACTGTGTTGCTCATTGTTCTCTGTAACTATAGAAAATCTATAGAAAGTATAGCTGAGTGAAGAGAACAGATGAATGATGAAAAAGAAAAAGTAAAAAAAGTCACCTCTACTGCACTCACAACTAAAATATTAATATTTCTATTATAATGTATCTTTTAAAAGATACATTTGCTTTAACAGTATTGCTAGGTGATTTCACATGATTACCAAATTTAACAACAAGGATTGAGTATGACCTGTCAAACTGAAAAAGCCATATAAAAAGAGAAATTTACATTCCTTATAAATATTAGAATTAAATTATCCAATGAAGCTTCTCATTAAAACTTGAAAGATATTTAACAATATTTACCTTTAGGCTCTGCTACCCTAATGAAGACAGACACAGCATGCCAGCCCACCAAGCCAAAAGGTGAGTCACTGGGCAAAGTTGTTATAACAGACTTGCTTCTGTCCTGATCAATAGTAGCACCTTTGTATGAGTCCTCAACCCCTTCTGTAGTGATATGGGTGAGGGTTACAATCACAACCTCTGATAACTCTGGTATATTATCAGCAAGAATAGTCAGAGTGATTGTTGACAGTACCTGGCCTTCAGTAAATGAAATCTAGAATTTTAAAGAAAGAAGATGTTACTTATTTTGTAATTGTCACTATGTAGCAAGAATATTTAAAAATTTGATTTTCTTTTATTAAACCCATAACTTAAATAGCAAGAGATATTTAAGCAACATAATAATATGATTCTACATAATCAGATGCCTTTCATATTAACAGAAGATTGTTAGGAAAAAGGAAAAAGCAAACCATTTATAAACTTTAAGCTAAACAAACAAACAAACAAACAAAAAAAACCCATGCAGCCAAATTGTCAAATACTGGAGCCTGAGTTCCATTCTAAGATAAAGTACATAGTCTGTCTGGGAATCTAAGCTCTAGATACCCTATACAAAGATCCATAAAAATAAAATAAGGTGGCATACTAGCTTAAAGATTTTTCTCTACAAAACTTTTGCCCAGATTATTTCCTTTGACTAAACTCTGAACAGATATATCACTAAGCAATGAATCAACTAAAACACAGGTGGAGAGAGAAAGATAGAGAGAGATGCAAATCATAGCATCTCTCTTCTCCTTTTGTGTCTCTCCTGTCTAAAGAGTCAAATTCAAATTTGCTAAAAAGCATCTGAAATCCTTGCTGATAGGACTTCTTGAATGTCATTTTCCACTGATTCTCACCTCACACACCACTCTCCAGCAATGCAGCTACAAACTATTTATAATTATTCAAACTAGCATTATAGGCTGATGTTATTATCTACCTTTGCTGACATTCATCTTTCTACCTGGAAAAGGCAATGGAGAATATAAATTCAAAAGCTCTATTCAGTCTATCATTGATGGTCATTTAGGTTGATTCCATGTCTTTGCTATTGTGAAGAATGTTGCAATGAACATACATATGCATGCGTATTTATCCCAGCATGATTTATATGCCTTTTAAACTCAGTAATGGAATTGCTGTATTGAATGGTATTTCTTTCTTTAGGTATGCAGTCATAAAAGAAAAATAAGATCATGTCCTTTGCAGGGACATGGATGGAGCTGGAGGCCATTATCCTTAGCAAACTAACACAGGAACAGAAAACCAAATACCACATGTTCTCACTTATAAGTGGCAGCCAAAAGATGAGAACACACAGACACATAGAGGGAAGCAACACACACTGGGGCTTATTCAAGGATGGAAGGTGGGAAAAGGGAGAGGATCAGGAAAAATAACTAAGGGGTACTAGGCTTAATACCTGCGTGATGAAATGATCTGTACAACAAAACCCCATGACACAAGTTTACCTATGTAACAAACTTGCACATATACCCCAGAACTTAAAATAAAAGTTACAAAAATAAATTCAAGAGCTTTATTAATAAAATCAGAGGTCAGAAAACTACTGCCCAATGGCCAAACCCATTTGTCATAAATCAAGTTTTACTGGAAGACAAATAAGCTCATTCAATTGCATATTGTCTATTGCTGCCTACATTGTCTGCTGATATTGCTTATATTGTCTAGCACAATTCTACTACAAAGGATAAGTAGTAGTGAAAGAAACCAAATGGCTCACAAAGCCTAAAATATTTACTATCTGGCCCTTTACAGAAAAAAAATGTACTAACTCCCTGAATGAAATAATTAATTCTTCCAAAATATAGTCTATGTTTAAGGTACCATTTTATATTTAAATTAGAAATAATTGTAATCATGTTTATATAAGAAATGACAATTGGGGAAATATAAATCAGAACATATGGAACCTGGCAGACATAACTTACAGTTTTGGTAGCTTACGTAAAGTAAATATTAAATGCAACAGAATTTGCTATAACATTCTTAATATACAGAAGCGCCAATCACCTTTGAAATAATACAGTAACCTCGAAATGATGAACCATGATATATACCTGTCCTTTTTTTGAGACAGTTCCATGAGAGTTCCTTTAAAAGAACTCTTCAGAGAAGCATGTGGGCAATATACACAGACTAATCTATGAAACCGAAGGCAAGCCAAGAAGACAACCCATCTTCCAGCTAGGAACGAAAGGCTCTCTGATCCCTCTTGTTGTTAATCATGTACTTATTTGGCTCATTCTGATTCCATGCTTGAACTTCAGCTGCAACTTTATACTATTCTCCAGTAATGGATAATCTTGTCGTCTGGCCACATCCCTTCTTGGGGCTGATGTACCCACCCCGTGGCTACTAGGAACAACAAGTTCTGCACTCCACATTGGGAATCACCCTGTGCTACAGCAAAGGTCTCACTCAAGGTTATACCCAACCCTGAGGGTGGACCGAAGCCAAGGACTGCTAAAATGGGGATGTCAATGGCTCAGCTCTAAACTGGGAACAACTCCTAAGGACCAGCTCATCTCCTGAACTCAGTTGCAATCAACCTCAACTGCAATTGCCTGTGGATCAACTTCTCCTTCTGCACATCCTCACCTTCCTCATAGCCTCATAGATTTATCTCCTTAAAATCCTTCTGTCCACAACTCTCAATCTCAGAGTCTATTTACAGGAAACCCAACCTATATCACTCCACAACTCAGATCTACTTTTTCTTTTTTTTTTTTTTTGAGACGGAGTCTTGCTCTGTCACCCAGGCTGGAGTGCAGTGGCCGGATCTCAGCTCACTGCAAGCTCCGCCTCCCGGGTTTACGCCATTCTCCTGCCTCAGCCTCCCGAGTAGCTGGGACTACAGGCGCCCGCCACCTCGCCCGGCTAGTTTTTTTGTATTTTTAGTAGAGACGGGGTTTCACCATGTTAGCCAGGATGGTCTCGATCTCCTGACCTTGTGATCCGCCCGTCTCGGCCTTCCAAAGTGCTGAGATTACAGGCTTGAGCCACCGCGCCCGGCCTCAGATCTACTTTTTCATATGTCTGACTGTTTTATGCAGAATTGTTCCCTACTTACTACTTCCATTGTGCCTAAATCTGGAAACCACATTTTGATTTTATCTAACAATGTAATGCACCCACAATGTGGCCAAAGAATGTACTGAAACTCAAAAAGAATGAACTTTTAAAGGAAAATTTTGGTTTTACATTTTAAAAGAACAATACCCACAAAAAGAAAACTAACCTTAAAATTGTATCCCTCTCTACGATGATTAGTAGGAATCCAGTGTTGACATGGTCAAACTCAAACACTTCATCCATAAGGCAGGATTTGGCCCCATACACCACTAGTAACCATAATTTAAAAGTGTATCCTATAACTTCGTAAATTACATACCACTCCTGAGGTAGGAAATATATCACTAATACTTCCATCAGCTTCCCATGCTACGGTTATACGACCATATGTTCCTTTCAAGCGTTCAACATTCAAGGTTACTAGGCTATCTTGCTCCATTTCTTCCACTTGCTTATATAATGAATTCTGAAAAAGTACACAGAAAGTCACAGGGGGTTACCTGAAATTACATAATCAGATTTCTTTTTTTGTCTCATGTTATTATGAATTTGCAAACTTCACGGTCCTAAGCAACATGACATAGTAAGTGAAAACAACAATTAAAAAACAGTCATATAGAATGACCATGATTTAAAACATACATGTTTGAATAAGTAAAAGACTAAGTGAAAGTAAACAAAAAGGTTTATTATTATAGGATTATTTTGTTTGTTTCTATATTTTTCGAATTTTGCTCGGTGAACATATATTACATTAATACTCAGAAAGCATGTACTTTTGTAAAAGTATTCATAGCACGCAAAAAGTTTGTAGAAGAGAAAGGATATAGAGTCAGGAGAGCAGGGAAGCCTTTTTCCCCTTTGTAACCTCTGGCAATCCCTCTAGGTCTTTGTTTCCTATTTGTAAAACAAAAGCTTGACCTATATGGTTTCCAACATCCCATCCATGCGCAACGATGCCATGAGAATTAGAGCTTTCTCCTTGATCATTCGCAAATGTCTCTTATCCTTAAATTCATATCCTCTGAAATGTTTCTGTGGGCTATCCTGTCTCCATTGATGGTGTTTTATCCTTAGCTCATGGCCTTTACAACTGTGTTTTCCTGCCTGAAATATCCCTTTCCCTTATGATGGAATTCCTTACTTTCTTTGTTCTTCTTATCTATGCTTCCTAGCCTCTTTCTTTTGTCCAAACTAATTATCTATTTCTGTGTGACTACAACATTCTTCACCAAACATACACAACATCTCTTGTCAGCCATTTCACGAACTGTTCCTCAAAATGAATGCTTCAGGCAATCTCTTCTTGCAATACCCCTGGATTTTTCATATCAGTAAAGCAAGAATAAGGAGTGTAAAGATTTTTTAAAATCTTTCCATTCAGGTCACTATGATAACCTGAAAAGAGATTCCCCCATTAATTTCTTAAAACTTATGAGAGCTTCTACTTAGAATGCTAATTTGAGTAGCCGTTCTATCCTTTAGCAATATTTTACACAGTATTTTAACACGTTGTTACAGATGTTACATAGTAATAAAATCTTGCTCCAGGCAATCAAGCATTCCTAAATAAAATGCCCTGATTTTAAAATATGCACATAATTTATTCACAAAAGACAATGCCTTTTAAAAAGCCAGCTCTCTCTGGCTCCATGCCCTCCATTAATGAGGGTTAATAAAATAAGCACTTCATGAAGCCAGAAAATATTTGAGAAATTCTCATTATCTACTATATCTCATTTTGAAATGAGATTGTCCAGACATAAAAGACCTGTAATGAAGAATTCTACTGAACAGATTGAAAGAATTCAGTATCTATTGGCAAGTATTAACTAACAGTAATTTTATGTCTCCAGAACAATTTTGGAACAAGCTTCATAAAGGGAAATCTACCATGCTCAAACAGTTGAGGAATAGCACATGCTCTCCATCTGCCATAAGGCTGCAGGGTGAGAAGATGGAACCACACAGCAGAGCATGTCAGTTCTCACCCCAAGAAGCCCAACTCTGCCCTACAGACTTGTACAAGGCCTTGAGAAGGCCTTGTAAGTGTTGTGCTTCTCCCACAGAATGACAGGTATGACAGGTTCATCCTAAGCCCCTAATGTGTGCCAGGCACTTCTCTGGGTGCAGGGATAAAGCTGTGAACACAGCAGTATCCCAGCTCTCATACTCTTCAATTCTTGTAAAAAACACACCTTGATGATAGACAAATTAGGAAATTATAAGTGTCATAAAGAAGAAACTTTTTATAATGATAAAAAGATACAGAATGATGGTGGGGAGCTGCAATTTTCCATCAATGAAGATCTCTCTGGTAAGGTGTCATTTTGCAGAGATCTGAAGAAAGTGAAGACACAAGTGAGTACCTAATAAAAATAGGGGTCCTCTTCTTTCTTTCTAACTTTCCCCACCCACGACCCAGTTCATGTCTTATGAGTTGCCTTTTCCTTCACAATAGCCACTGGCCACATGTGGCTATTCACCAATTGAAATGTAGTTAGTGTAGCTAGTCTATAAGTGTAAAATGCACACTAGAGTTTGAAGACAAGATATGAAAAATGTAAACTATTTCCTTAATGATTTTATGTTCACTGCATGTTGAAAAAATATTTCAGATATATTGGGTTAAATAAAATATATTAAAATCAAATGACCTACTTCTTTCTACTTTTTAAAAAATGTAGGCTGCTAGGAAACTTACATTTTCATATGTGGCACACATTATATCCCTACTGGGCAGAGATGCCTCAGAAGAAGCTGATGTATGCTTACTTAGCTCCAGGGATGGGCCAGATTGAGTAGCAGTGTAAACTTCTGACCCTTGCAGGCAATAGACACAAGACTTTAAGCACATCCAAAATTCCTCATCTTATCCCCTAAACCTGCTCTTCCTATATCCGTAAGTCAGTGAACACACTTCCCATAGCTCCATCATTTGTTACTGTAATAATTCCTAACTGGTCGATTTCTGTCCTTGCCCACTTACAATGTATTCTCTGTAATATGATCAGAGTTGTTCCTTCTAAAATGTGAGTCGGATCATTCACTTTTCTACTCCACCCCCTTCAAAGGCTCTCTAATTCCCTCAGGGTCCAAATTCATTACAATGCTAGCGGGCTAATGCAGGAAATTGTTCACACAGCAAACCTGACTGCTATCCATCTGGACAACGAGACAAAAGCCATTGTTCACAGGTCGGCTCTCTGCTGGTGTCTGGGAACTTGGATTTAAGGAGAGTTCCCACCATTCCCAGAACTGTTAAGCAGCTCCCAGTGCCTAAATTGCATAATAATTGTGGTTTATGCTGAACATTCATTTTCTTTCTGAGAGTCTAGAATTTTGGTATGTGCCAGGCAGAGGGTACCTGCATGATCATGATCAGACCCCAGTTAAAATCCTGGGCACTGAGTCCCTAGTATGCCTCCCTGGTTGGCAACATTTTATACATGTTGTGACAACTAAAGGGGAATTAAGCGTGTCCTGTGTCAATGGGTGGGGTTGGGAGGGAAAATCTTAGAAGCTTGCCCTGGCTTCCTCTGGACTTTATCCCATGAGCTTTTTCCCTTCAATGATTTTTATTTTGCATTCTTTGCTGTAATAAATCATAGCCCTGGGTATGACTAAATGCTAGGTCCTGTGAGTCCTCTTAGTGACTCATCAAAACTGTGGGTGGTCCTGGGGATTCCTGACACAGAGCCCTGGCCCTGCACCTGTTGAACCTCATCCCCTATCACATGCAGACATCAGCCACAGTGGCCTCCTTGTTGCTCCAGATGGGCAGGGCTGCACTGCAGGGCCTTTGCTCTTGCTGATGGGTCCTTCTGCTTTAAATGTTCCTACCCAGATATTACATAGCTCACACCCTCATCCCCCACCAGTCTTTGTCCTTCTATCATTTCCTCCAAACAGCCCTTACTGATCATCTTATTTTAGATTTCCCCACATGCAACCTCCACTCTCTCCCTTGCATTCTCCATCTGCCTTGCCTGCCTAACGTTTCTTCATAGTACACTCATCACCATCAAATATAGCACATATTTTCTTATGTCTGTGTTTACTGTCTTTCTCCCCTTGCTCTCTCTAGAATTTAAGGACCATGAAAATAAAGAATTTTGCTGTTTTTATTTTCTGTCATGATTTAGCATCTGAAACAGTATCTAGTACATAACAGGCATTTGTTAAACGACTGCTGCATGATTCAATGAATGAATGAGTGAGTGGGCTTGTTACCCAGTTCTGGACAATGAGACATAAGCCATTTTCTAGAGTCTTTTGGGAAATGTCTTCCTTACTTTGAGAATCTCATAAAATATCTCTCTCTCCCCAAATGAACATAAACAGGAACATAGTAACCTTAACAATAACATCAGCTTTCAAACAACCAAATGAAAGTCAATTTTGTGATGGCAAAGTAGAGAGATGGAAACAATCTAAGCCATAATGACATGGTAGAGTATCCAACTAACCCCGAAGCTCACCTTCTTTTAGGACATGCTCTTGGTGTGTAGGCAAATTTGGGTTAGGTTTTCCTTATATGAAAAATATTTCAGAGAAAGATACATGATAGCTGCAGTTATAACTCGAATTCAGAAGTAAGAATTCACTTTGTCAAAAGGACTAAATGATGTAAATAAGAGATGTCCTTTTGCTTGCTGATAAAGAAATATGAAGTCTGGGCACAGGATTGACTTAGGATTTGCATGGTTCTCTTTCCTCAGGAAAAGACATCTACACGTCCAACGTACATACAATTACAACACTCTCTCTCTCCTCCACCCTCCCCCATCCCACCTCTCATTCTCTTCCCCTCTCCACAGAAGTAACAAAAGCATAATATGACAGTAATATATTTGTACGTGATGTGTATATCACACAGTATATATTGTATTTAGAATCTATGTCATCCTTTCTCTCTGGTAACAGAACTAACAGCACAGTCAAACTTTTAGACCAAGATCAACCTGTAACATTTCAAAGTCAATCCTATAAAAGGAATCTGAAAATAGCAAAAAGATTAGGACAAGTTGACTCAAGAGTCCAGTGTGTAAGACTGTAAATTGCAAAATTCAGAATTTTTGTCAGTAGAATTCACCCTAGAATGCAGCATAAAAGGGAGGCAGGGGAAAGGGAAGGGAGAAAGGCTGATGATACTCAAACTATGACTTGCTGAGTGCTAATAATAGCTAATACACAAATACAATAAATCAAACATTTGCATTGCAAGTGTGGGGTCTTCAGTATCATTACCTGAGCAAATGCAACAATTCCATAGGCATCATCATTAGACAGAATGGTTATTGTTACAGAATCATTAATACCAATCTCTGCTCCTCCTTTGGGATTTTTAAGTTGAACTTTGAAGGATTCTTCTTTTTCTGGAACTGTATCATCAAGGATATTTACTGCTATTGTAGCTTCTCTGTCACCCGGTTCAAACATCAGTTCACCTGAACTACCGTAAGAAGCATATACAAAATAAGTTAACTACAACAAATTTAAGATATATACATAGTAGAGTACTCATAAAGTTACCATTACATTAATTGATATTAAAGGTTTGGAAGAATCACATTTCATAAATAAAATTTTAATCCAAAATATTCATGTAATACTGATTAACTTGGTAGAATAGATATTAGAAATATGGATAATAACCAAATTTCAGGCTGATAAATAACTTACATTTTGTATATTTTTCAGTCACTAAATAAAGTCTTGGAAATGAACTGTCATATAAAATTATGGTGAGCATAAATATACTTAGCATGAAATGTTGAACCTACCTAGGAATAAAGTCAGAATGGCTGGAAATGTAGGCTAGCTCATATATATGTGAATGAGCTCCCACTAGAGCTATTAAATTCTTGCTTGAATTAAGGGACTTTACTGTAACAGAAGCCACATCATAAGCAGAAGGTACTTCCAGAACAAAAGAAAACTGATTAAGCTCTGAATTCCAGCAGTAAAGAGCAGACATATTTTGGCCAATAAGAAGTATGTGGGCTGCAGAAAGGAAAGAAAAGACAACTTAAGATGTAAACCGTCACCTCCCACACTCCCTGCATCGGTTCCAAAGCAAAATCTTCCAAAGTCTCAAAGTTCCATTGTGATTTCTGAGGTAACTAAATATGCTTTAATTTCTGAAATAACTGGATGTAAATAATAATTTTTTTAAGTGCTTTGGGATGACCAAGCCAGCTTGATGAGGTATCTATACCCATTTAATAAAAAAGAAATTACTAGCTGCTAAAACTCAAACTAATTTTAAACTCCTTTATATTCATCTTAATATTTATTAGATAGCATAGTAGGATATTTTAAAAAGTGAAACATACTTATAATCCCATCATGAAATATTTCATTTTCCTTTCTAGTTACCATTCATATGAATTCATAATTGACACAGTTATAAACAGTATAAATACAAAAAACTTTTAATTAACAATATTACACCATGTCTATACTATTATAGTATTCTATGTTTCTACATAGTTTTCAAGTCTATAATTTCAGTGCATAAATAATACATATGTTTGATCAAAATATATTTAATAATTTCCCTACATTTGATATTTGTTATTGTATAATTATTAAATATTAAGTAGAAACAGAATTCTTCATGTTAATTATCTTCACTTGATAAATTCTTCAAGTTAATTAATTAGGCCAAAGGATATGAACAAATTTATGACTCTTAAAGTATATTCTTCCAATGTTTTTGAAATGTTACCAGGAAACCATACTTTTGATAGTTCAAAGCAAGGTTGGGTACAGTGGCTCACATCTGTAATCCCAGCATTTTGGGAGGCCGAAGCAGGAAAACTGCTTGAGCCCAGGAGTTCAAGAACCGGCAACATAGTGGGAGCCTGTCTCTACAAAAAATAAAAAAGATTGGCCAGGCATGGTGGCAAGCACCTGTGGTCCCAGCTGCCTGGGAAGCTGAGGTGGCAGGATCGTTTGAGCCCAGGAGGTCAAAGTTGCAATGAACCATGATCATGCTACTGCACTCTACCCTAGGCAGCAGGGTGAGATCTTGTCCCTATATACATATCAGTTAATAGGGTTATGCCTAAAAAAGAAGTAAAAAATAGCTGAAAGGACATATTTATATCTACACAAGTTTAGAAGGAAAGGGGCTTACTATGTTATATACAATACTAAATAATTTTCAGACTTAAATAAAACTGGGAGAAAAAATGAGAAATCATATAAAAACATGAACAAATTCCAGTACTTAGATAGCCACATTGGAACATAAAGATATCAAATGAGATTGATTCGATATTAAAACAGCACCAAGAATAAGAAAGCATGAGCCTCTTCTACAATTTCAGCCCATAGGTTACAATGGGAAGCCCCATATCCTTACTCTTACATATCAAGAACTATTGATTGTGCTTTTTTATAGTAATGGATTTAAGTATTATCACACTTTAGAAAATGTTGCATAAAAAGTTAACACAGCCAAAAAAAAAAGGGTTATCAATAAACTTGCACTTTAAATGGCCATATAATTTTCATAAAGTTTTATGAGACCGGAGACACTCAGTAAAAAAATGAATTCAGGGAGATCTCAACATCCCTCAAGTTTAAAATGAGCTGATTCAATAGTATCAACCAAGATAATCTCTGCCTGCAGTAAAATGACCTTCTGTACTTTGGATTTCCAATGTATATGAGCAAACCAAGACCCTACTCTAAGCGCTATAATCAGTAGTGCTTACTCTGCATGTGAATGGCAAACTTAACATATTCCAACCAAACTCATTTTCTGTGCCCCTAAAAACCTGGTCCTCTCCCAGGCAATCACCACCACGGTAGTTACAGCACTACCATTCACCCACCAAATGCCAAAATTAGGGCTCATCTTTGACATCCTCTTTTTTGCCTACCTCCATATCTAATCTATCACCAACCCCGTGGTTCTACTTGTGAGACACCATCTGAATCAATCTCCTCTAACCCGCATCACCTACCACTTTCCAAGCTTCATCATTCAACATCTCTAAAGAATGAGCCTCCAGCTCTTTCTCAGACATCTTCTCTTCTAACATTTAAGTTTTTCTTCCATGGCAGCCACACATGCATGCACACCCATGCGCACACACATACACACACACACACACAAACTCTCTTTCTCTCTGCCCATCTCTCTATCTCTACCTTCCCATCCCCTCCTCAAGAAAGGCATCCCAATACTCTTAGGATAAAGACCATAATCCTTTAAGTCCCTATATGATTACATCTTCAGTTAAGCCCAGTATCACTGTTCCCTTACTGTCTGTATTTTGGCCACATTTGTCCCTTTTTAGTTCTTACCTAAAAGCACATGCTCACCACCACCACCTGACCTCTCTGCACATGCTGTTCCCTTTGTCTAGAGCCTGCTCCATCATTAACTCTACCTCTTCAACTCCTACTCAACATATAATTCTCAATTAAATGATTCTTCCTTAAGTAAGGTTTCTGGGCATCTCTTAGACCAGGGCAAGCCCTCTCATTTTGTAGTATGAAAGTATTGTAGTCTTTCATAGCAGTTATCCATTTATAACTAGAAACTTATATGTATGATTATACATAATATGTCTCTTCCCTGCTACATACAAAACTTCTTCAGGGCAGGGTTTATATGTAGTTTTGCTTACCCTTGTTTCCCCAGGGTCTACCAATGGGCTTGGCACATAATTGGCACTTAAAATATCTATTAACTACTAAAGGAGAAAAGGGTGAGAGGGAAGATAAGTTTATATGTCCTCATGATCTTTGTCATATTCATTCTTCTTCTTCCATTTAAAGCATTCAGTCACCACCCAGTAATCTGTCAAGTCATTAACCAGAATAAATATGTGATCCTCATAGTTATGGCTCCAATCTAATACTTTTAATAAAATATTTGACACATTCAAAATAAGAAAGCCCTTGAACATTATTTAATGCATAATTTCAGCTTTCAGGAGATCTATAATAAGCCATTCCAAATAATTACCTACAATCTTTTCATACTTCTACAGCCTCAAGTCACAGAAACAAAAGAAATAAAGAGACCTCACAATGGGTTCTTTAACAAGCCTCTGGCAGAATTTTTCGCAAATTCTTTTAGAAAGTATGCCTATTATATATTTTTTTAATCTTTAAAGAGAATTCTATAACTTTAATGGTCCTTTCAGGCAGCACTCATCATCCTTAAAAATATTCATTAGGCAACTATTTTGAATAATAATAAGTGACTCAAGGAGACATAGTTAGTCCACTGGAATACTTGAGGAATAAGAAGAGTAAACATAATAAAGGCAAAAAATTAAAGGACAAGTAGGTAAAAACTAAACAAATATATGATGAAAGACACATAATTTACTCAACAAATCACTTGTTGAATGAATGATAAGTCACTCAAGTTGTATATCTTAGGATAATAACAGATTTATGACTAGCCAAAGTGTTGGCAATGTAAAGAGAAGTTATTTAAGGAAAGAATGAGCAGAACAGAGACAGGTAGAGGACTCTAATGGCAAAGTAAAGATAGTGTGGAGGCCAGGAAGTGATGTAATAGTTCAGGTAGGAGGTGGCTGGAGACTGGGAGAATGTGGTATGGGCATTCCACAGGGATGAGGAGGAAGGAGTAGAAAACATGGAAACAAAGTACAATGTGAGAAACAATCTATAGAAAGTGAGAGGTAAATAGAATGACATCACCAAGAAGGTGAAATAGGAATTCTCTGGCTCTACTGTTTTCTACAGAAATCCAATTTGCAGCTATTCAGAGACAAGAATGCCTTGATGAATATCCCAGAACATGGGAGTGAGGATGAAACAACCCCTTGGACCACAAAGAACAGCTACACTTGAAGTGTAAGAGGAACAGTTTCTCTTTGATTATGTTGCCCCTCCCCCAAGCCAGCACAGTCTGGCACACAAGAGATTCCCCAGGAACTGTGGGTTTTTACAGAGGGAAGACAGAGTTGAGTTGGAAACAGACATTCAGCTTCCCCAACATTCTGGGCCCATTCACAGGTAACACTCCCTTGTCTTGCCCCACTGGAAACACTGGCAGTATCAACAGGGCTAGACCACCTGAGGTCACTTAGAAACAACGAACAGGGGTAGGGCTCACAGTGACGGACATGCAGATCTTGGCGGTGGCTCTGCCTTGTGGCCAGTGGAGGCACACTACCAGAAAGGATACCCAATAGCGTTGCTCTGCATGAGGCACAGTTGACAGGCCTCTCAGGCCCAAATCCCTGGCCAGCTTCCACACTCAGCCTTCGTGCTCTCCTTAAAACTTCCCCAGGCCAGGAGATAGCAGCATGTTGATAATTATCTGCTGAGTGAACATCTAGCTCCACCCAAGCCTGGTGATTGAGCTGCAACCCAACCAAGCTCTAGTGTACTCTTAAGTCCTTTCTCAGGCCAGAAGGCAGGGGTACATTTGTGATCATTCACAGAGGGAGCATCTGACACCACCTAGATGCAGCTATAGAGCTGTGACCTAGCCAAGCCCTGGTGATCTCCTTCACAGCCACTTCCAGGCCAAGAAGCAAGGGCAGGTCAGCATTATCCACGAAGGGACCCTCTGACCCTTCCCAGACCTACTGATTATCCAAAGAGAGCATCTGACCCTACTCAGACCCAGCTGCAGAGCTGTGACTTAGCCAAGCCCCAGTACTTTCCTTAACTTCACTTCAAGCTAGAAGTTAAAAGCAGGTGAGTGACTATTTGAATCTAGTCCTGCCCAGACTTAGCTAGTGAGCATCAATCCAACCAAATCCTGGGGTTCTCCTTAAGCCCTTGCCAGGCTAGGAGTCAAGTGCATGTATGTGAATGTCTTCTGAGGAGAGCATCTGACCCTGCTCAACTCCAGTAGCTAAACAGCTACTGAACCAAACCTCAGTGCTCTGCTTAAGGATACACTAGTATGGGAGGCAAGCCCATGTCCATGCATATTTATGCAGCATAGTCTGTGGTTCTGCCTACCCCGAGTAGTTAAATAGCAATCTAGACACCTCGCCCAGTCTCCCAGCCAAGGTGGCCCTGCCCAGATACTGATCCCAAACCACAGTACTGGCCAGCCAGGGAAGACAATCTACAACACTGTCTGATCAGAGGCAATTACTAAGCTCAGGCAACAGCTCTGCCTTACTGAAGACCCCAACCAGAGATCTCACTGGATCTCAGAGCACAGCCAGCATTTCCATTTGATCCCAGGTTACAGGTAACAGCCCAGCCCAAGTACAAAACATGATAACAAAGTCTACTTGTCTGGGGTCACTACCAACTAACCCAACCAGAATCCCAAGCTAGACTAAATAGTGAAGTTCTATCACCACCACAGAACACTAGAAAAGCCTGAAAAGGGTGGCTGTTTCCTCACATGTGCAGATGCCAACACAAGGATTTTTTAAAAATCAGGGAAATATGACACCACCAAAAGAAATTAATAAAGTTCCAATAATGAATCTTGAAAAAATGGAGATCTATAAAATGAATGATTAAAAATTCAGAATAATTCTCTTAAAGAAATTCAGGGAACTATAAGAAAATACGGACAAAAAAGTAAATGCAATTTGGAAAACAATTCATGAACAAAATAAGAAATCTGATCAAGAAATAAAAAGAAACAATAAAATCAGAAACACTAGAGATAAGGAATATAATGACTTTCTAAAAATTCAGTAGAAAATTTCAACAGCAGACTTGACCAAGCAGAAGAAACAAAATCAGTGAATTAAAAGATAGGATACTTGAAGTTCTCCAGTCAAAGCAGCAAAAATAAAAAAGAATGAAAAAGAATAGAGAAGGCCTATAGGAATTATGTGACACAATCAAGAGAACTAAACAGTACATAACAGGAGTTCCCAAAGAAGAGAAAGAAAAAATACCAAGAATCATTATTTTTAAAAATAATGGCTGAAAAATGCCTAAATCTAGGGAAAGACAACACTATCTAGAAATTGGAAGCTCAAAGTTCTCCAATCAAATTCAACTCAATGAAGAGTTCACCAAGACAAAAATCAAATGCAAAGAAAGAATACTGAAACCAGCAAGAGATAGAAAATATAATCACATTCAAAGGCGTCTCAATATGGCTAATTAGCAGAAGTCTCAGCAGAAACCCTGCAGACCACGAGACAGTAGAATAATAAACTCAAAGTAATGAAGGAGGGGAAAAAAAACTTCCACCAAGAATACTTTACTCAGGAAAGCTGTCCTTCAGAAACAAGAAAGAAATAAATTTTTCCCAGACGAAGGCTTAGAGAGTCTGTCACCACTAGGCCTGCTCTATTGAATTGCTAAAGGGAGTTCATTAAGCTTAAATTAAAGTCTGATAACTAATAACATAAAACATGTGAAAATTTAAAAAAAGACTGAATGGTATAAGTAATATAGTCACGTTCAGGATATTCTAATAATGTAAGGTGATTATATAAAGCAAATTTATCTCTAATATGAGGTTTAAAAGACAAAACTATTAAAAATAACTGTAGCTATAATAAATTGTTAAGAAATACAAATTACAAAAAACATTCTGAGATCAAAATCAAAAAGTTTTAGGGGAGAGAACATAAAAATACAGTTTTTGTTTGCCATGAAGTTTTCATCAAATTTAAATAGCTGTTTTTGAGTACAAGACGTTTTATGTAAGCCTCATGGTAATCATAAAGCAGAAAACTACAGTGGAAGCAAAAACTATAAAAAGAAAGGATTCAAAGCAGACCACCAGACGAAACAAACCCCAAGGGAAAACAGCAAGAGAAGAAAGAAACAAAAGATCTACAAAACTTAATGAAAGAGCAGTAGCAAGTCTGTTCCTATTAATAATTATCCTGAATGAAATGGATTAAATTCATCAAAAGACACAGAATGGCTGAATGTACTTAAAAAAAAATAAGATCCAACCATATGCTGCCTACAAGAGACTATTTACCAATAACGACACTTATAAAATGAAAATGAAGGAATCGAAAAAGGTATTCCTTGCAAATGTAAGTCACAAGAGAAGAGTAGCTATCCTTATATCAGGTAAAATAGACTTTAAGTAAAAAACTATAAAAAGGGACAAAGAAGACCATTATATAATAACAAAAGGGTAAATTCATCAAGAAGACATAACAATTATAAATATATATACACCCAACATTGGAGCACCTAAATAATAAAGCAATTATTAAATGATCTGAAGGGAGATATAGACTGCAATACAATAATAGTAGGGGACCCCAGTACCCCACTTTCAACAATAAACTGACTATCTAGACAGCACATCAATAAGAAAACACTGGACTTAAATTATACTGTAGACCAAACAGACCTACAGACATATACAAAATCTTCTATCCAACAGCAATAGAATATACTTTCTTCTCAAGAAAACAGAACATGTTTTAGGATAGACTGTATGTTAGGCCACAAAACAAGTCTTAACAAATTTAAGAGCACTGAAAGCATAGCAAGTATGCTTTCTGAACATAAGGGCATTAAGCTAGAAATCAATAGCAGAAGAAATCTTGGGAAATTCACAAATTCATAGAAATTAAATATACTCTAAACAACAAATGACTTGCAGAAGAAATAAAAAGATACCTTAAGACAAAAATAAAAATAATATACTAAAATATATGGTATGCAGCAAAAACAGTCCAAAAAGGAAAATTTATAGCTATAAACACCTGTATTGAAAAAGAAATAAAATCTCAAATAAACGGTCTAATATTACAACTAAAGGAAATAGAAAAAGAACAAACTAAGCCCAAAGTTAACAGAAGGAAGCAAATAACAAAGAGCAAAAATAAATAAAAGACAGACTAGAAAAACAATAGAAAAAAAATAAAACTAAGAATTGTTTTTTTGAAAAGAAGAGGTTGACAAACCCTTAGCTACACCAACTAAGAAAAAAAGTGAAGATTCAAACAAAATCAGAAATAAAAGTGGAGACATTACAACAGATACCACAGAAATACTGAAATACAAAGGATCAAGAGAAACTACCACAGTTATGTGCCAAAAATTGGATAACCTTGAAAAAATGAATAAATGTCTAGACACATAGCACCTACTAAGACTGAATCATGAAGAGATAGAAAACCTAAGCAGATCAATAATGAATAAGGAAATTAAATCAGTCATAAAAAGACTCATATCAAAGAAAGTCCCAGAACCTGATACCTTCATGGCTGAATTCTACCAAACATTTAAAGAACAAATACCAATCCTTCTTAAATTATTCCAAAAAACTGAAGAACAGAGGATAGTTCCAAATTCATTTTACAAGGCCAGCATTAGCCTGATATAAAGGCCAAAGACACTGTAAGAAAAACAATTACAGGCCAATATCTCTGATGAACACAGATGCAAAAATCCCTAGTAAGACAACAGCAAATTAAATTCAACAATGCAATAAAATAATCATTCACCATGATCAAGTGGGATTTATTCTTGGAATTTATGGATAGTTCAATATATGCAGATCAATAAATGTGATTCACCACACTAAGAAAGTGAAGAATAAAAACCAAATAATCATCTAAATCGATGCAGAATAAGCATTTGAAAAAAATCAACCTCCTTTCATGATAAAAGCTGTCAAAATAATAAGTATAGAGGAAATGTACTTCAACACAATGAAAGTCACAATGAAATGAAAGTTTGTTTCATTTCACAACACAATGAAAGTTTGTTATATATATATAACAAACAAGTAACCAACATTATCCACAATGGTGAAAAGTTGAAAAAGGTTTTCTCCAAGATCCTGGCCAAGACAAAGATGCCCACTATTGTCACTTCCTTTCAACATAGTTCTGAAAGTTCCAGCCAAAGCAATTAAGCGAGAGAAAGAAATAAGACATACCTAAACAGGAATGGAAGACATTAAATTGTCTCTGTTTGCTGACAACATATTTTATATTTGAAAACCCCAAAGCTTGCATTAAAACAAACTCTTAAAACTGATAACTGAAGTCAGTAAAGTTGCAGGATACAAAATCAACATACAAAAATCTGTAGCATTTCTACACACTAATAACTAGCTATCCAAAAAAGTTAAGAAAACAATCCTATTTACAACAGCAATAAAAAATAAGATAAAATATTTTGCAGTAAATTTAACTAAGAAAATGAAAGACTCGTATACTGAAAACTGTACAACACCGATGAAAGAAATAGAAAAAAACACGAATAAATCAAAAGATATCCCACATTCATGAAATGAATGAATGTTGTTAAAATGTCCATGCTAACCAAAGTGATCTACAGATTCAATGCAGTCCTTATCAAAATTCCAGTATCATTTTTCTATTTTCACAGAAATAAAAGAAAATCTTTAAATTCTTATGAAACCACAAAAGACTCTGAATAGCCAAAACAATCTCAAAAAGAACAAGGCTGGATGCATCACACTACCTGACTTCAAAATATAAAGCAATTATGATCAAAACATCATGGTACTGGCATAAAAACAGACTGACTGATCAAATGGGATAGGATAAAAAGCCCAGATATTAATTCACACATTTACAACCAATTGATTTTTGACAAAGGTGCCAAGAACACACAATGAAGAAAGAGAGTCTATTCAATAAATGGTGTTGAGAAAACTGGATATCCACATGTGGAAGAATGAAATTAGATCCATATTTCACACCAAATACATAAATCAACTCAAAATAAATTAAAGACGTTAAGCTATAAACTACTCTATGAAAACAGGGGGAGTATCTTCATGACATTAATCTGGGCAAGGATTTTTTTGATTGACTCCAGAAGTTCAGGCAACAAAAGCAAAAATAGACAAATGGGTTTGCATCAAACTAAAAAGCTTCTGCACAGCAAAGGAAACAATTCACAAAATGAAGGAACAACCCAAAGAATGAGAAAAAACATTTTAAAACCATACAGCTATCTGATAAATGGTTAATATAACTCAATAGCAAGGAAACAACCCAATTAAAAAATATGCTAGGCAGGGCTCACGCCTGTAATCCCAGCATTTTGGGAGGCTGAGGCGGGTGGATCATGAGGTCAGGAGTTCGAGACCAGCTTGGCCAAGATGGTGAAATTAGCTGGGCATGGTGGTGGGTGCCTGTAATCCCAGCTACTCGGGAGGCTGAGGCAGGAGAATCACTTGAACCTGGGAGGCAGAGGTTGCAGTCAGCCGAGACTGCACCACTGCACTCTAGCCTGGGCGACAGACCAACTCTGTCTCAAAAAAAATAAAAATAAAAATAAAAATAAAATTGTCTAGTGTCTGAAAAGACATTTCTCAAAAGATGTCTTACATATGGCCAAGAGGTTCATGGAAAAAAATGCTGATCACTAATCATTAGGAAAATAAAAATTAAAACCAAAATAAGCTATCACCTCACACTTATTAGAATAAATCTTATAAAAAATAAGTGTTGAAGAAGAGGAGAAAAGGAAATCCTTGCACATGCACTGTTGGTAGAAATGCAAACTAGTAAGATGTCATGGAAAATGGTATGGAGGTTCCCCCAACAATGAAACAGAATGATCCAGCAATACCTGCTTCTGTCTGGAAATATGTCAAAAGGAATTGAAATCAATATGTCAAAGGGATATCTGCACTCCCATGTTCATTACAGCACTATTCACAATAGTCAAAATGTGAACTCAACCTATATATCTATGAACAGATGAATGGATAAAGAAAATGTGGCATATATACATGATGGAATACTATTCAACTTTAAAAGAACAAAATTCTGTCATTTGGGACAACATGGATGAATCTGGAAGACGTTATGCCAAGTAAATAAGCTAGGCACAGAAAGACAAATACCGCATGATCTCACTAGTTGTGTAATCTTTTAAAAGTTGAATTCATAGCAAAGAGTACAACAGTAGTCACCAGGGTAGGGAAGAGCAAAAGAATGGGAAGTTGGTGGTCAAAAGGTACAAAGTTTTGGCTAGACAGGAGGAATTTTTGAGATCTGCACACCAGGGTGACTATAATCAATAATAATGTATAGTATATTTCAAAATAACTAACAGTACATTTCAACTGCATCATCACAAAAATGTTAAGTAAGTGATGGATATGTTAATTAGCTTGATTTAATATTCCACATTGTATACATTTATCAAAACATACTACACTTAATATATGTAATACAATTACAACTTGTAAATTAAAAATAATACTAATTAAAAGTTAGACATAAATAACCTATGATTCCTGGACAGTAGTTGAGGTGACTGAAGGTTAACACTGCCTATATGTTAAATGTCTGATAAAGAAAGCAGTAGTTGGGCACCTAAGGGAAAAATTCCAAATACTGACTCCTGTATTTATGCTAAATCCTCCAGTCTTCGCAATCAATATAATTTACTTTGTACATTTTAACACTTGTGCGTTCAACTATCCCCACGCATGGATGTCTCCAAAATCCAAACCTTTAACTCCCAATTTCTTCCTGATTCTAGTTCCACATCTCTACTAATCATCTACACATGCTTCTCTATTATCTCAAACTAGACACCTATAAACAAGTTCATCACATTTCCCACTACAGACATCTTCTGTATCTTTTCCTAATTTAACACCATTATCCTCCCAATTGCCAAGGTATAATAACTTTTGCTCCCCACATTTGAACAGACATCAAGTGCTGTTGAATCTTCATTTCTAACTTCTCTTTCCCACAAGGATTTTCATTTCTAATTTATCTTTCCCACAAGAATCTTCATTCCTAATTTCTCACCCCAGCTAAAGGCCCTTTTGAACACTTGCCCAGGCAGTTGCAAGTTACTTCGTCTAGCATATTCTATACACCAAAGCTATGAGGAGTTGTAAAACATGCCTTTGATCATCATTTGCCGTTGAAAAGCCTTCAAGGATTTCTCTATCTCACTACTGTTGAGTGTGATCCAGGGATCTAAGAGACACTGAGACCCTTTTAGAGGATTTCAGAGGTCAAAACTATTTTCATAATAATATGAGCATAATGCTGTTTTCATAATAATGCTGTTTTTCTACTTCACTCTCATTCTTTCATGAGTGTATAGGACTTAGCAGAGGCTAAATGACTGATAATACTGCAGTAGACTGAATTCATATGCAGACATGAGAACCCAGACTCAGACAAGTACTGCCTGATCTCACTTATATGTGGAAACTGAAAAAGTCAAGCTCACAAAAGCAAATTGTAGAATTATGCTTGCCAGGGGCCAGGGGTTGGGAGAAGTAGGGGATTTTGATTAAAGAGTACCAACTTTCAGTTATAAGATGGGTAATTTCTGTGGACCTAATCTACAGCATAATAACTACAGTTAACAATAATGTACCGTGTACTTGAAATTTGCTAAGAGACTAGATCTTAAGTGTTTTCCTTTAAAAAAAGGTAAATATGTGAGGTAATGGATGGGTTAATTAGCTCAATTGAGGAAATACATATCACTATATGTATATCAAAATATCACATTGTATATCTTAAATATATGTAATGTTCATTTGTCAATCAAGCCTTAATAAAGCTGGAAAAAAAGTTAATTAAGAGAATCAGTTGAGCACAGTGTCTCACACCTGTAATCCCAGCACTTTGAGAAGGGAGGATTTCTTGAAGTCAGGAGCTCAAGACCAGCCTGGGCAACATAAAGAAACTCCATTTTTACAAAAAATAAATTTTTTAATTATGTGGGCATGATGGAGCATGCCTGTAGTCCTAGCTATTCAGGAGGCTGAGGCAGGAATATGGCTTGAACTCATGTGTTCAAGGTTGCAGTAAGCTATGACTGCACCACTACATTACAGCCTGGCAAATGAGCGAAATGCTGTCTCTCTAAAAAATTAATTAAATACATAAATAAAAAGTAGAATATACATACCATGTATTAAACCAGCCATTAAAGATTTTCAAAAATTAAAATAAAACCAATGCCATTCTCATAAAAGTGTTCGTTTTAGAAAATATGTCTTTTAAAAATAACATGTAACATTTACACATGAGTATATTGTTGTCACTTTAAAATAAATGACTTTAAAATTTATCAGTTTTAATCTTTTATACAATAAATATGAATAGATTCTAAGATCAAAATGTGTGAAAACTGCTGGATAATTTGAGGCATAGGCACACCATGTGCCTGCCATTCTAGGCCATCTTCTCTAGATTCCAGTGTTGTACCTCCAACCTCAGCACCACAACATTCTGGTCAAATCCTCTATCCCTGGCACTTTCACCTACCAATGGTTCCCTCAATGCTACAAACACTTCTGCCTTTATCCTTTGCTCACACCTTCCCATCTGCCCAAAGTGTGTCCTGCCAATCCACCCAACCATAGCTCAAGCTCTCTCTTATCTCTCTTAATCACTCCAATTCTACCCCTCACAGAGCAAATGGTATTGGTTGTTGAAATGGTTTGGCTCTGTGTCCCAACCTAAATCTCATGTCAAATTATAATTCCCAATGTTGGCGGAGGGACCTGATGGCAGGTGATTGGATTATAGAGGGGGATTTCCCCCTTGCTGTTCTTGTGATAGCAGGGGAGTTCTCCCAAGATCTAGTTGTTTAAAAGTATGCAGCACTCCCCCTTCACTCTCTTTCCCTCCACCATGTAAAGAAGGTGCTTGCTTCCCCTTTACCCTTCCGTCATGATTGTAAGCTTCCTGAGGCCTCCCAAAGCATGCTTTCTGTACAGCCTGTGGAACTGTGAGTCAATTAAACCTTTTTTCTTCATAAATTACCCAGTTTCAGATAGTTTTTTTAAAGCAGTGTGAGAATGGACTAATACAGTCGTATACCTTGAATTAGTATCTTAATATTTTTTCCTGCTTCTCCAACCATACATTAAGGCTTTTAACTAGAGGAATTCTTCATAGCGTTGTAACACTGACTTACATATAATATCAAACTAATAACTGTGTGCCATTTAATTTATACAGAATTGCCATATCTCAATTTAAAAGCAGGACTGTGATTCATCCAGAGTCACCTGTGGAGTCACTCAGGCTTGGCTCACAAATTCTCTAAAGACCTTGACAGGAGACATGATGACCCACTGTCTGTGTCTGCTTCCTATGCTATGAACACCCACCCCATGAGCCAGCTTGATAAGCTCACCATGCCAGCTGGCCTCAGCTTCATCTCCTTATTATCACTGGCCCGCCCAAGGGATTCCTTGCCAACCCTAAAATAATCCTACAACCTGCAGACAGCAATAATACCTTGGGTTCTCTCCAATTGACTTTGTTTCTGAAACTACAGTGATTAAAAATATTGCTTATGTTTCTGATGTGTGGATTAAAGTACAGAAGACCAAGAAAGGATTTCAGACTGTAGAGGAGGTTGGGAGAGTTAATGAAAATGGAAGAATTCTCATAGTCATTCTCCAACTTAAAAAAAAATTCTTAAATGCAAATACTTGTTATTGCCAGACACATACTTTCATATTTTAAAAATATATATTTAATGTCAATGTCCCTCTTCATGTTTCTCTAGACAAAATAAATATATTATTTTTATTCTTCACTAATATTTTCCTCCATATTTTAGTTATTCTGATTATTCTCAAGCCAATGTCCATTTTGAAAGTATTAATCTGCAAAAGGAGAACTGAAATTCAAAAGAATTTCAAAAAATTCTAGGATTTCTGGAAGGAGTTTTGTAAAGATCTTGATGTTACATTCCCATTAAAATACCCAGTGTCAGCCGGGCACGGTTGCTCATGCCTGTAATCTCAGTGCTTTGGAAGGCCAAGGTGGGCAGATCACGAGGTCAGGAGATCGAGACCATCTTGGCTAACGGGGTGAAACCCCGTCTCTACTAAAAATACAAAAAAAGTAGCCAGGCATGGTGGCGGGCACCTGTAGTCCCAGCTACTCAGGAGGCTGAGGCAGGAGAATGGTGTGAACCTGGGAGGTGGAGCTTGCAGTGAGCAGAGACTGCCCTGCTATACTCCAGCCTGGGTGACAGACTGAGACTCTGTCTCAAAAAAAAAAAAAAAAAAAAAAACACCAAAAACACCCAGTGTCTGGCAATGTGACACTAAATCTAAATCAATGAGATTAAAATCATTCTGGCTTTCCATACTACCTTTAGAATTGGTAAGCAGTTGAAAAGTCCTTACCTATTCCTGAGGCTGGTGTGAAGGAGTGGATTCCGTTAACAGCAGCAAAATCTAGGGACTGAAAATACCTGAAGGAAGACTGCCCCATCTCCCAGACGAAAATATCAATTGAATTCTGATCTCCTACAATAATGTAATAAAAGTCAAATCTTAACACAAAAGTTACAGAAAAAAAATGACAAAATTACCTAATAAAACTACAATAAAAATATCAAGAAACAAATTTCCTCAGAATCCATTTAATCTAATAAAAATACAAGTTAATAGGAAGTACGTCAAAAGTCTTTTTTGCATTTACTGCATGACACAAATACATTATTAGTCATTAACCATGATATAATGTTAAAGAAAGAACAAGGACAATTTTTTTTATTTTTTAGGAATGCTGCAATTTTACCTATGAAAGTTCTACTCAGCAGCAAAAAGCAAATTTTCTTTCCAAGAATATTCTGAAAGAGTATTATAAAAAGTTCTGAATATTATTTATTAATACTATGAATTATTCATGGCACCTCAAGTAAATACATATAAAAAGTTACTTGTTTGCATCCTGGATATAAAATATTCATGTATCTTTCAACTTTACCTATCTACTTCCAATTTTGTTTTAATATAACTTTAAGGTGGTAGTCAGAACACAAGCTTAGGGGCATACTGCTTAAATATTTCTCAAAAATCCATTTACAGTTAACAATACTTATCATCTATCAATAAATATTATATAGATTAGTAAAAAATTATTACAAGAGCATTTTCATATAAAATATACCATATGAATGCTAGATGAGCTCAATAACAACTATATATACATTACAAATACTTTATCTTCTCACCTAGAAAGACATTTTTGGCAAATATTAAGTAAATATCATTGGCTGAAGACAAAGCCTCAACTTGTGTTGTCCCACTGATAGGCACCTCTTGAAAGTTAATAAACCCAATGCCAGACCATCTGAATAAAAGGGAGTTTAGCCTGGCATTAGCCTGGGAAATGGCTAAGAACACAGAGCCTCCCTTGTTGAACAAGGCCACGGTCAGCACACCTCGGACAGGGAGTTTTTGATGCAACACGAAGCTTCCTCCATTCCACCTGAAGACCTGAAGGAAATGTTGAAATACAAAACCCTTTATGACTAGGAATTTAGCACTTGCAAGAATGTAATCAATATCGTATGTTTACTCTCTTGGATCCTTTTATTTGGTTAAAAAGGTACCTTCATAAAAAAAGAAAGCACTAAAACTGATGCTCCCTCGCTGCTCTCTCCCTTATCTAATCTGTGTGAGTGTGCACATCTATGTCTATGCACATGAGTACACACGACACACACACACACACACACACACACACACACACACACACACACACAGTGAATGAAAGAGAAGTTATTTGAAAAGAAATCAGTATCAAATGTACATCTGGGTAAGGGTTGGTAACAGCAGGGAAAAGGAAAGCTAAAACCAGGAAATAAACTAAATATGAAAAATTTAGAAATGAATAAGAAACATTCTAATGTTGCAATATTATTATCAATTGCTCGAGCAATAGAATACAGAGAAACACCTAAATCCTTTTTGTCCCCATGGTGGCAGTCAATGCACACAAGGTTTCAGGGTAAGTGTTCATAAATGTAAAATTAAAATTCAGACCCTACCTGAAAGCAAGCTAGTCAATGTCACAGAAAATTATACTTATTCAGTCAACAATTAGGAACTTTTAAGCCACAGACATTATGCTAGGAACTATGGATACAGCGGCCTTTCCCTTTATGGATCTTATTAACTATTAGGAAAAGGTAAACAAGAAACATATCAATAATTAAATAAATGTCTGAGTATAAAATGGGTCAAGTACTGAAGAGGACAATTAGGATGGTCTGATAGAGAATTATGAAGGTATTAGGGAAATCAAGTTAGAAGGAACGACATGACAAAGTTCTTAAGACAGAAAAAGTTTGTCATTATCTGAATAAAGACAGGAAGGAATTTGATAGTGCTGGGAGATTTATGAGAGTTAAGGCTGGAGAGGTAAGATCATGGAGAACCTCCCATTAGGGTGACCATAAAATTTATCATCTAAACAGGGATCCTTTAAAGAGTGAAAGGGGCAATAACAATACCAGAACAACAGGCATAATCCAGTACCTTCCAAGGCAAATCCGGAAATGTAGCTATGCTGTTAAGCCCATATTAAATAATTTCAAATTTATTCTAAGTATAATTGCAAATCATTGAGTAGCTTTAAAATCAGAAATAGCATTAGTCAATTAATATTTTCAAAAAATGCCTCCAGTTACTCAATGGAGAATGGATCCGAGGAGGTCAAGGAAGTTCAGAGAACAGCTAGGAGGATACTATAATGGTGTGGAAGAGAAATAATGGGGACCTGAAGTAGGGAGGAGTAGAGACGAAATGTCTTCACTTATTGACACATATAATTAAAAATACTTAATGATAAACTCGATGTGAAAGAATAAGAAGGAGTAAGTTCAAGACCAACCTGAGAAACATGGTGAAGCCCCATCTCTACAAAATACAAAAAATCAGTCAGGTGTGGTGACACACACCTGTTGACCCAGTCACCTGGGAGGCTAAGGTAGGAGGATCACCAGAGCCCAGGAGGTCAAGACTGTAGTGACCTGTCACGTCACCGCACTGGAGCCTGGGCCACAGAGCCAGACCCCGTCCCCCCTGTCCACAAAAGAAGAAAAAAAAAAAAAGGAGTAATCAAGGAAGAAATATCCCAGGATTCTGTCCTAAGCAATTGAGTTTGTGGGGTTGCTACTTCCTGAGATGGAAGCTAGCACTGAAGTAACGAGCTTCATAGTGAAAATCAAAGGTCAGTTTGGGATATGTTAAATATTATGTACCAAAAATACATTTAAGTGAACATATCAATAGGTAGTTAGGTATGTAGGCCTGAAATACAGGGGAAAGGCTATAGATATAATTTAAAAGACACTAGCCTATTGCTGATATTTAAACCATATGATTGATAACAGTATCCGAGTGAGTGAAGAGAAAGAAAAAAGAAATTTGAACTATAAGTGAATCTTTCTGGAAAACTCCAAGACATCTAAGTTTACAAAAGGGAAGAGGCACTGGGAATGGGGAATGAGAAGGAACACACACACACACACACACACACACACACACACACACATACATACACAGAGAGAGAGAGAGAAAGGGAAAAGGAAAATCTGTGTAGTGTCTTAGAAAGCAAGATAAGATTTATATTTGAGGATGAGGTGACTGTCACATGCTGGTGGAATGTATAATGATTACGCAGAAAAACACCCACTGGAATTGGCAACCCAGTTGTCATCGGTGAGCATGGGGAAGTAAAGACAAAACAAATAGATAATTATTTCATGATGTCTTACTATAGAGGGGAGGAAGGAAATGAAACAAAAATTAGAAGGGAATGAGATCGGGGAGGAATTTAAGCTTTTTAAGCTGGGTGAAGCTAGAACATTTACGCTGACTGTAGTAACCAAATAGAGAGAGATAGACGCCAGAGATGGAGGGAATAGCTAACCTTATGATGGCAAGATGGGCACCTATGTGAGAGGCCTGGCTTTTTAGAAGGGACACTTTCTCTGTCGTAGCAGGAATGAAGAATAAGATTGGGTTTCAAGTGGGTTTTTGAATTTGGTGTTGGGAAAATGAGTAATACCCCTTTTGGTAGCTTTCATTTCAACAAGGGAATTAGCTGAAAATGGAAATGTGAAGCATGTATGGAAGTTTAAGGAGTCACAAAAGTTATCAAATAAGCATTACTAGGATTACAAGATCTAGTTTACTAAAGAAATGTGAGATTTCTGAGGTGATACTGAACACCTGTGTGGCAATGCTAATCATGAATTTTTAGTGATACTCTCTGGCTGTGTGATTTTTCTCCACAATGTTTTGCAATTCAGTTAAATTCTAATTAAATGTTCATATTTATTATTACATTATCCTTGGCTCTTGAAGACAATAATATTTTATGACTCTGGTGTTTAAAAATTAACTTTTAACTAACCAGTCTTTACATTCTACTTTACTACAATCAAATTATGGTTTTTCTTTTATACTAAACTGGCAGACCATACCTTTGGTAAATTTCAATTATAATGTTAAAAAGAAAAGCAAAACAAACAAACAAACAAAACACCACTTCATTTTAAAAGAATCAAACCTGAGTTAATTCGGAATCATCTCTTTGACTTGCAATGATTAAATAATCTTGGCTGTCTGAAGTAAAATATCTTACTTGAGAACTTTCCAGAATAACAATTGTTTGTACCTGCAAGGACAGAGTGGAAATGAAAACTTAAAGGAGACTTGAACTAAGAAAGCCACCAAACACACTAATAGCATGAGTTACTATATGAAGTGCAAGACTTAAGAAATTTTAATCCCAAGTTACGCATACCTAAGTGTCATTTTAAAAAGACAAAAATATCCCCGGATTAAGATACTTTGCTAAAATGTATATCAACTCACAAAAAGTCTTTTTTCACATTAACATAGAACATACATTATCTTAAAATTTGAACAATCTTACAAATCTTAATTACTTTTAAAGAAAGCAATCTATTTAAAAATGAAACTTTTTTTTTACCAGGAATAATTTAAATCCAGACGTGAATGTATACACACTGTTAAGAGAAGGCTTTTCTTCATTTCTTTCTTCATGAGTAATCACAAAGTAGGGAGAAAAACCGATATTAAAGGCCTCACAAGTTTTAGGATTTTCTATATTTAAATCCTAGAAAATGAGGAATAAGAATACAGTAATTCATGATACATCTAAAATTTATCTGCACATTTTATTTTTGTGTTATAAAAAAATACTGATGTTTACCTCAACTGGAATAAAAATCCCCTGCCATCGGTAAACAGTAACAGATGATTTTCTTAACATTATACCATATATTAAATTTTCCAAAGTAACGAAACACCAGCCAGAAGCTGATTCATCCAAAAAACTTTGAAATACAGAAAACACAACATCCATTCCCCCTGAAAAACACAAATCATGATTTACTATTTTATTATTCCTTCAAAAACTTATCTTTCTAATTTATTGTTTAAACAATGAGACTACTGCATTTGTGACTACAAATGAAGATCCTTTCATGACGCATGTGTGTATGAGTGTGAAAAGACAAGACACAAGCGAGAAAACTTTACAACAACAACAAATAATTAATTTGTACTACAAATAAGAATTTTCTAAAAATTCTAATTTAAAAACCAAGAAAATGTTTTAACATTCTGCTTTATACCTACACACACTTTTCCAAGGTGTATTTAGAAATAAATACTGAATGTGGCTGGGCATGGTGGCTCACGCATGTAATCCCAGAATTTTGGGAGGCCAAGGTAGGTGGATCACTTGAGGTCAGGAGTTTGAGGCCAGCCTGGCCAACATGGTGAAACCAGTCTCTACTAAAAATACAAAAATCAGCTGGGTGTGGTGGTGTGTGTCTGTAATGCCAGCTAGTCGGATGGCTGAGGCACGAGAATTGCTTGAACCCAGGAGGCGGAGGTGGTAGTGAGCCGAGATAGTGCCACTGCACTCCAGCCAGGGACAGACCCTGGCTCAAAAACTAACTAAATAAATACTAAATGTATATTTTAAAGGGAAATATGCAGAACATGATTTTTATCAACTTCGGTAAAGTTGATAAAAATATAACTGAGAAATTTTATAATAATAAATATCTTTATAGAAGCATGATAAATATTTGGTTTAAAAAATTTATGCTATTAATTTGAAATTACGCCCATCTAAGTTTTCACTTTACATTTTATCTATTTTAAGAATGCCAAGCAGACTCACATATTTCAAATGGCTGTCAAGGTTTTATCAAACTGCTACAACTGGTATATGTTTTAAAATTCTGTACTACAAAAAAAAAAAAAAAAAAAAAAAAACAGGACAAAAATAAAAATCCCCTAACTAATGAAGAGTAAAATTTTAACAAAAATGTATAATCTCTTAACATGGCTGTTTCCCTTCAAAACATTAAGTTCTTTTTAAATTTTGGTTAGTGGTGTGAACATGATGCAGCAAGTACAACTATCAAGGTTGAAACCTGAGCTCCCTATAAATGATTGATCATTTTTAGATTACCAATTCAAGAGAATTTGTCAATGCCTTACGTGTAATATCCAATAGCAATTTCCTTTTCTAAAAAATCCAGCATTTTAAATTCTTATGTTGCTCCCTTTTAAGGGTATACTGCAGATTTTTCATTTAAAGTCCCAAATGGTCCTGACACATGGACAAATCCTTCTCTACAGTAACTCAAGATGACCACAAATGAAGAATAAGCAATGACTGCTAACGATTAAGAATCTCCAACATATGCTCTCATGAGCACTTCCAAAAAAATACATGCAAAGTCCAAGCAGTAATGGAGAAATCTAAATTAGAAACCATAATTTTTCTTTTTTTAGATCCCATCTCTACTTGTCTTCTAGACAACCATACCACTATTAATTATGTCCTTTTTCTTCTAAATATTTAATATTTCTGTACCTTTTCCATCCAACCTACACCTGCTTGGGTCTCTCCAAACTAAACATGCAAAAAACCTTCTGAATCCTACACCCCACCACTACCACCTTCTCCAGGTCCTATCTTCCCAGCCAAACTTCTTGAAATGGTTGCATATAGTTGAGGTCTCTCTTCTTTCCCCTTTATTCAAAATGGTATTCAGTCTCTGTCTTTCTATACAAATAGCCCTTTCTATGGTCTAACGCCTTCTATGTTGCTAACTATAATAGTTATTTTTCAGGTTCTCATTTTACTGGACTTCTCACCAGGGGTTGACACCATTTACTTCTTCCTCCATTTTAAAGCACTCTTCTGCTGGTATCTGCCATCCTGTTTTTTCCTAAGTTTCTTACCAGGTCCTCTAAGTCTCCTTTGCTAGGCCATCATTCCATATCCTCAGCCATTCAACTTGAACCTTCTTATAGTGCAGTCTATAGCATCCTCTTCCCTTCTCCATCTTCAGCCTTTCTTTTCAGATTTACATCAATTTCCATGACTTCAAATACAATATATATAGCTAAAGTTCCCAGGTTTATCTCTCCGGCAGACCTTCTTTTGAGTCTAGAGAAATTTATTCTCAAAAGTAACTCAAATTCAAAATGTGTTAAACCACATTTATTTTACTCCCCTTACCAAAATACATCTATTCTTTTTTTTGGAATTCCATCTTAGTGAATAGCATGAACTCCTTCTCCCATCCAACTGCACAAGCTAGAAACCTGAATCATCTCTGGTACTTCCCTCTCCTTCACCCTCATATTCAACATCTAGTCTAAGCCACCATCATCTTGCCTCCCTGTATCTTCACTTCTCTTCTGTGCCAACCCATTATTTACATGGCACTGTGAATAACATCTTCAAAATCCAAATATGATTATACCATACCACATTACATATGGTAACTCTCCTCCATTCCTAAACCACTCAAAGGCTCTCCGTTAATACTATTATAAAGACTGGCAACTATAAAATATTCCTTAAGGTCTTGAATGATCTGGTCTTGTCCAGCTATCCAAGCTCAACATTCCTCCTTATTTCTGTACCTACTATCCACCCAAGTTCTTCGCTTATGTGTGTTTTTTATGCCTCCGTTTTCTGCCTTCACAGCTTCTCACTCTCACCTCCATGTTCTTCCAACTCAGTCCTTTGCATAATCAATTCTACTTATTATTCAGTCTTAGTTCAAAGATCAATACCCCTTAAAAGCATTCCCCTATATTCTTTCAACACTTAGAACTTCTCCTCTGAAGCACTTACTAAAGTTTAAAGTATACATTGATTTTTACTTATTTGATTCATTTCTGTCACCCCCTAAATTCTAAGACCCATGAGTTCAGTGCCATGCCTGGCATGTGACAGGCACCCAATACATACTTTATTTTATTTATTTATTTTAATTTTATTTAATTTTAATTTTATTTTATTTTTGATGGAGTCTTACACTGTCGCCCAGGCTGGAGTGCAGTGGCGCGATCTCAGCTCACTGCAAGCTCCGCCTTCGGGGTTCAAGCCATTCTCCTGCCTTAGCCTCCTGAGTAGCTGGGACTACAGGTGCCCAACACCACGCCCGGCTAATTTTTTGTATTTTCAGTAGAGATGGGGTTTCACCATGCTACCCAGGATGGTCTCAATCTCCTGACCTCATGATCCGCCCACTTTGGCCTCCCAAAGTGCTGGGATTACAGGCGTGAGCCACCGTGCCTGGCCTCAACACATATTTATAGGTGCAATAAAAGAATCAGATTATCTGTTTTCCATTTTCAAATGATCAATAACATACAATTCATGGGAAAAAGTATGAATCTTATACATGCGATATTTCTTGGTTACAGAATTTTGTTCTCATAAGAAATGAAACATACTCATGCCAAAGGCTGTTTCAGATATTGTCTCCCACTGCACACTCACAGCCAAACCAATGCCATTAGTTCGAGATACATTTAAATACACGGTCCTGTTGGCTTCTTCGATGTCTACGGAGGTGGCGCTGAAAGAAATACATGGATTGTGGAAAGCAGAAAAAGTACACATTCTACATATTTAAAATATGTATCATATTGCTAGCATATACTTAATACACTTTTAAATTTATACAATCCAAGATAAGAAAATACTGAAAATCAGTTACTTCAGTAACTTCACACTGTATATTCTGAAAAACAAATAAAATTGTCATTCTTATGTTTCTTCACATATGTATGAAAAACACTTTATAGGAAAAAATGAGTCAGTAAATTAACATATTAATGAAACTAGATTAAAATATTTTTATGATATAAAAAATAAATATTTGTCAGCTTCTAGGAGAAATTTTAAAACCACAATCATGTTAATATATGTTTGAAGAAGAAATTTTAAAACCACAATCATGTTAATATATGTTTGAAGAGTCATTCATTTGGTTTGAGCAGTGAAGTCTACTTTATATTATTTCTTGCTTTTCATTATTTTTAAAAACACAAAATAGTACAGACCTTTACCTGAAACTGTGAATTCCAAGAAAATAAGAATTCTAATAACACCATTCTAATAAAAGGGTGAGTTTAGGTTTTTGATACTCCCAGTTAGGAGAGTAATTGGTCTCTCTAGACCTATCTTTAGTCTAGAGTTCATTTAAAAAATCCTTTTAAAAATAATTAGACATCAATTTCCTTCTGCATTTTCCTATGCAAAAAATATTCCCTACTTATAGGTTCAGAAGGGATAATTTCCTTATGAATAAACTATACCTATTTTCAACTGCAGAGATACTGAATAGCCCCAAAGGGGCCTGGTTTTGCAAAACTGTTATCAGGGTTTGAACACGTGCCCCTAGTCTAGCACCTCCAGTTGGATTAAACAAGGTGCAAACAAAATACTCATCCATTTCTGGTTCCGTGTCTAATATGGCAGATATGTGTAAGGCCTGAAAACAAAATCAAAAGATAAGGTTACTAGAATACAGTATTTTTTGTAACACACATATAGAGAAATCTACTAAACATTTCTGACAACAAAATACTATGTTTTGAAAAATACCATCTCACTTTGATTTAACACTGATTCCTATAATGTGATGGTTACACCTGTTTCAGGTTATTACTTTTAGGATTTTCAACTTTGTGATATATTGCACTGAAGTGTCCAAAAAACATTTAGTGCATTTTAAAATAACATTGATTAAAAATTACATCTATGTCTTCATTTTTGTGAACTTTTTGTCCTGCTCTGGCTATATAACTTGATTAATCTCATTCTAATCTAGGCTTCACTGTTAAAAAAACAGTTGCAGTCATAGCAGGCACAAATTAGAAACATCCCGAATGTTCATCAGTGGGAGAACAGACAAACCAACAGTGGTCTATTTTATAAAACGCTACTCAGTGATTTAAAAAAATGTCCAACTACTGATGCATGCAACCACACAGACTTAAAAATTATATGGAGTGAAAGAAGGCAGACACAAAAGAGTATACACTGTATGATTCTATTTATAGGAAGCTCAAGCAAAATGAGTCATCAATGATAGAAATCATAAAGTAGTTTCCTCTGGAAAGGGGAGGAGACAAGGGGAATCTTCTCAGTGATGATAATATTAAACACATTTATTTATTTATTTATTTGTTTGTTTGTTTGTTTGTTTATGAATGAGACGGAGTCTCGCTTTGTCACTCAGACTGGAATGCAGTGGCACTCTGTTCACTGCAACCTCTGCCTCCCAAGTTCAAGTTATTCTCCTGCCTCAGCCTCCTGAGAACCATTACAGGCACGCACCACTAAACCTGGCTAATTTTTGTATTTTTAGTAGAGACAGGGTTTCACTATGTTGGCCAGGCTGATCTCAAACTCCTGACCTCAAGAGATCCGCCCACCTAGCCTCCTGAAGATTACAGGTGTGTGCCACTATGCCCAGTCTTAATGTTAAATATTTTAATCTAAGTGGTAGTCACATGTGTGTATGTATATATCTTCAAAGTCACTAAGCCATATACTTAAGATTTGCGTATTTTACTGTTTATACTTCAAAACAAAAACTTTTTGGAATAAAAGCAGTTATGTCAGTTAAATTTATTTAATCCAATTTGCTCTAACATTCAATTTGCCTAATAAAAATAAAAGTACATACATATACTGTGAAAAAGGAGTCTTTTATGAAAAAAGTCACAGTACAAAATATAAAACAAACAAAAAAATAAATTTAAGAAAAATTTTAAAAGATGAAAAAACATGAATAAACAGAAAATTAATAATATATTTCAAATTTGAATTTTTATATACATATTTCAAGATTTAAATGTAAGTGACCTTGCACAAACCAATTAAGGTTTTAAATTTCCAAAATGTGAAAAAAAACCATGAAAATGAATATGCATTTGCAAATGTGCTGAAGTTACATAAACTGATCATTAAAAAAATAATTATTATATGGACTGTTTTAGACAAAATAGCTTTAAATCTATTATTTTAGATTTATTATACTTGATATAGCTGGCTTGAAAAATGCCTAAAGCTAACATAATTAGCTATTTTAAACTTAAACTGTTTAAAAAAATAAAGTTTAGTAGCAGGAACAGAAAATTGTTAATACATAGAAAAAGAGGTTTTGGAAGGTAAACTGTGAGTATAGATCATATTTATAATTAATCTCAAATCCCCAATATTTTTCTCCAATAAACTATTCCTGTTGTCAAACAAGCAGTCTGAAGTAAGCAGTTACATTTTGTTCAACAAAAATGTGGCAAAAGCGAAATGACTGGCTGGGACTTAATGCTTACAAAAATTGGCTTGGGTTTTCTTTTATATGGTTTATATACAATATAAAGTGACATATGCAATTTAAGTGTGCTGAAAATTTAAAATAGCCATACATATATTTTCTTTATTATTTACATATTCTTCTACCCTATTAATAGTAAAATGTTCCACTTGCACTTTATACAGAGTAAATAGAACTACAGCACTTGTCACATAGTAATTGAAGCATGTCTTTATCTATCACCTAAGCTGGCAGAATTGTTTTTTCATTCTAGGACTTGAGTGCTCATCTAAGAGAAATTTATTTTATAAATATTAAAGAAAAACTTCCATTCTCATTAAAGCTTCTTACTGTACCTTGAATCGAATACCTTCTTCTAAAACAATATAGCCTTTGGAAGGAGTCAGATCTTTAGATTCATTTGAGGAATTCACTTCTGTCACAATGAACTGAACTGTCACTGTTCCAAACAATCCTTGTGCAGGTTCCCGAACAATGTACAACACTGCAACACTCTCCTGGACGTAGAGAGCTGTTGGCTCTCTTAGGAAAAAGTGCTCACTGTTGTTAAATGATAGAACTCCAGGGCCATCATCATTAGCAAGGACAATAATTAAGGCTGCCAAAATAAAAATATTAAAGCAACAAATGAAAATAGACTGGTTATAAATGCTGAAAAAAGTGTGGATGTCTAATTGAAAACTAGGCCAACTCTTTACCTAAGGTGATTGTTTTAAGAGGATCTTAAAAATGACAGAATTTTTCAAAGCATTTAATAAAATTCCATATTCACTCATGATAGAAAAATACTCAGTAATCTTGGGATAAAAGGCAGCTTCCTTAACCTGATGAAGCAATCTCTCAGAAGTCAACAGCAAATATCAAACTTAATATTGAAACATTAGCAGCATTCCCACTAAAAACAGAGACAAAATAATAATGTCTGTCATAATTGCTACTATTTAACAGTGTCCCAGGGCTACCAACCAGATAACACTTGTAAAAGTAGTGGAAAGAGTCAGAACTGTCACTATTTTCTAGATAACATGATTGTCTACTAAGAAAAAGCAAGAGAAAATATTAGAACTATAGTAAATACACAAAGCAAGCTGAGTAACCTTCACAAATCAAGAGTGTTCTGTTTTTTACTGTCACTTATATTAATAATAATTGAAACTAATACTATTAAGAACTTGCTAATTGCTTAACCTATATTAACTCTTTTAATTCTTGCAATAACCCTATGATATGGATTATATCATTATTCTCATTTTACAGAACCTATGATTGAAGCATAGACAGGTAATTTGAAGAAGTTTACAAGCTGGGAAGTGGCAGACCTGGTGCACAAAGTCAGGAAGTCCGCTTCAGATCATACATTCTTAAAGGCTACTATAATATCTCTATAGATCAGCTATCTAGAAAAAAAAAAGTGGACCTTATTCACAATAGCAACAATACTTACAAATTAGCCTAATGTAAAAACTATAAAACCTATATGAAGAAAATCACAAACTTTTAATGTATGACTGTAGCAGACACTGTCAGCACCTCACCTATATCGCCTTCACTAAAGTGATCTGCAGCAGTTCCTTTTTGCCCAGTGATCTCTCTTTACCTGAAGAGAGCATCAGCCCATGCAGGAGTAAAATCACAACTGTTGCAAATTCAACACTCAAGAGCAACTCTCAAATGATCAGAAATAAGAGCCAGTGAATGAACAGCCCAGATTTCCTTCCTTGTCATGGGACAATCCTAAGCTTTATTCAACCTGGTGTCTACGAGGGACCCCAGCAGGACTGAGTGTCAGTTGCCCACAGCAGTACTGTTCATTAGGACATCACCTATCAACTTTCCTCTCTCTCTTTCACCTCCTTATTTCTCATCAGGCCTCCACAGATCACCTCTCAAATAAACTAAATCCTTGTCCGAATCCTTGTCTTATAGTTTGGTTTTGAGAGAACACAAGGGAAGGCAATGGTATTAAAGATTTGAATTACTGGAGAGGCATTTTATATTTCTAAAATTGGAAAACTCAATATTATAGTGATGTCAAATCTATCCAAATTAATCCATAATTCTAATTCAACACCAATCAAAATTGTTTGTTTTATAGATCTCAGCTTGAATCTAATGTTCATATGAAAGAGACTTTTTTAAGGAATAGGTGAGATAATTTATAGAAAGAAAAAGAAAAATATTTGATCTGCAAAACTAGCAAAATGTACTTCAAGGCTATGATAAATAAAACAGCATGCTATTAGCACATAAATAGGCAAATAGAACAAAACAGAGTCCAGAAAAATGATAGGTAGATGGATAGAAAAGAAGGAAAAAAAGAATGGTAGATATTTCATGTTGAAAATTGATGTTTCAACTCTCTGTTTCATTCTCTGTACTGTTTTATACATTTTAGGGTATATGTTTTATACATTTTAGGGTATACGTTTTATATTTTAGGGTATTGTTTTATACATTTTAGAAGAAAAATGAAGTTGTATCCTTGCCTCACACACTACAAATGAATACTTTCCTTATATGTTCAATAATGTAAATATAAAACAAAACTATGAAAATAGTAGAAAAATATAGTAAAATATTTTATGGCATTTGGGTGAAAAGACCTAAGTAAGCAGGATTTAAAAGCGTATCAAAATATTTGATATTTTAAATTTAAAAAAATTTATGAGACATTATAATAAAAGATAAATGACAGACTGGGAGAAATATCTTTATAATATATTTAAGAGGCAAAGGGCTGAATTCAAAATATATGACTATTCCTACAAACCAATAAAGCAAAAACCACAAGAAAGTATATAAGGGATACAAAAAACAGAATCACAAAGAAAAAACCAAACCCGTGTCAAGCTTACTAACAAACAGGACAATGAAAGAAAAAATCACAATAATGCATAATACAACCACATATTTTTCAGTCATTAGAAATGGCATATGAAAATTTAAAGATTAAAGAAATTGCTGGGAAGGATATGGAGAAACTATTGTGTATGTACACAGCTGGAGTGTAACTAACACAGAAGGCAGTGGATTAGTCCTTTCCACTCAACATGCATTGTACTCAACAGATGATCTTAATTATCCACAAATACAAAGATTTATGTAAAAGGATATTTATTGAAACTTTATAAGGATCTGGAAATAGTTTCAAGGTCAATCAAAGGGGCATGGTTTAAGAAACGACTCACTGTCAAAGCACTTATTGCTCTGAGGAATTTTTTAATCTTTAAAAATAGAAAATTACAAATATAAAGTAACCTTGGCAGCGCCCAATAATATATTCATTTCTCCTACTCATGGAAGTGGGCATGTAACCGATGTAATTTCAATCAGATTTATATGAGGACCTTGTAGGAATGCATGAATGTGAATACTCTCTCCTGTTATATGAAATGCAGAAGAATGATCCTGATCACCATCTCATAACAATGAATGATGTTAGCCTTGCAATGAAGCCAATATTCCAAAAGGCAAGAAAAGAGACAGAAAACCTCAGGATCTTTGGCAGCATTAAGTCCTGCTCCTGTGTCATCTAAAGCCATATGTCTCTGTACCCTCAGGTTAAATAAACCAATAAATTATATGTGTTTAAATCCATTTGCATTGAGTTTTCTGTTATTTGTACCTAGACTATTCTCAACCAACACATGGTATCCATTCATACAACCATTTACCAACCCATTATGTTTTACAAGAAAATGATTTGATCTCAAATGTATACTCTGAATTTGAAAAACAGCCAAAGCCTCAAAAAATAAAAAAATAAAAATAAAAATAAAAAATAAAAAGGCTTCTGGGGATTTAGAAATATCAATGTATTTTATTAATATAGCAAGAAAAGTAAAAACCAATCCTGGGGCTACTCAGAATTCTTTCATATTTTCTACTACAAATCAAATATCTCCATAAAGGCCAATAATTTAGGAATGCAAATATTCATCAAATTAACTAAAAAAAAAAAAAAAAACACCTGCTCAGCCACTGACTAAAACAGGAGTTTGAAGGGTCAGTCAGCATTCAATCCTTGAAATTCACCTGGCTTGTCTATCATCAGAAGGAATGGAAGTGACTTTTAAAGAGCTCTTCCAACCTTAAAGTTCTGTATGTTCCCGAGTTTTCTCCTTTGTCTCTTTCTTACCTTCTCTAAACAGTCAGCACAATACCTATCAAGCAATGGAGTAGAACGACTCTTAGCAACAATACCTAACTGTTCCAACCAAAGAATTATGGCTCCCATAATCTGTCTGAAGTATCAGTATACCTCAACACTATGCGGAAATACTACAGAGTAGATGACACTAAAGGAATTACCTTTGTAATTCCTTCTATTGCTAAGTAGGAAACCAGAGCAAAATTGAAATTCCAAAGAAAAGACATCTACAAATTAAATAACCCTACAATAACTGAGGAAATAGTATTATCTCTAGTATCAACCTACTTTTTTTGTCTTTTACATACACGCCTATATACACCAACACATACAAGCTAGAGGCACTGTTATAGAGACACAGAAATTCTGAAATTCTCTAACTTAAAATCACTCTCATTGTAAGCACAGAAAACCACCAAGACTTTTTAATCCCTTTACATCTTCCCCCATATTAAGGAACCCAGCATGAAGGAAAGGAAGCTGTTTATAAGAAATTATTAATTACCTATTGTATTTTTCCCTAGCTCTAGTCCAGGAGAAGGATTTGTTAAAATCAGCTGAAATTTTTCATCTCCTTCTGGAATGTCATCATCAAGAATCATGATATTGACATTTTTATACCTTTCTCCATCAGCAAAATGAAGAATCTGGTCAAAAAGGTAAAAGCAGACAGTATTATATTTATATACACTGAGTTTCTATAGAATGTTTGGAAAGAAATACAATATAGTTGCAAGTGTAAAGAATAAGCTATTTTACACTGAATTTTGTTTCCTTATTTTTTGGTTTATATCTTTTTATTTAAACTGTCAACATTAAGTCTAAAAAGTAAAAATTATGAGGGGGCTGGGCACAGTGGCTCATGCCTGTAATCCCAGCACTTTGGGAGGCCAAAGGGGGCTGATCACTTGAGGCCAGGAATTTGAGACCAGCCTGGCCAACAAGGTGAAGTACACTAAAAATATAAAATACATTAAAAATACAAAAAAAAAAAAAAAAGAAATTAGCCAGGCATGGTGGTGGCCACCTGTAATCCCAGCTACTCAGGAGGCTGACGTAGAAGAATTGCTTGAATCTGGGAGGTAGAGGTTGCAGTGAGCCGAGATCTTACCACTGCACTCCAACCTGAGTGACAGAGTGAGACTCTGTCTCCAAAAAAATTATGAGGGAAGAGAAGAAAGTAAACATTTGGCTAAGAAATAAAAGGCATGAAGGGATCAAATAAAAGTATTTTAAAACACTAAAGGTGTTTCAGTGAGCAAAAACAAAGAAATAAGAGCTAAAATTTTCGAGAAGTATGAGAAACATTCTGGAAAGACTATCAAATGATATAAATTCTTTAATATTACAGGTTGTGTTCTCCAGTATCAAATACTGTAATGAAATAGTTAATGCATACAGAATAATATTTAGAATAGTAAAATAGTGAAGGGAACTATTTTACCATGTGGAAATCTTCTGTCCTAATTTACTTTGAAATATGTAATGGCTTATTAAGAATAATTTATTTATATGGGACCTAAATCACTGTAATTCTTAAGGAATAATGATTATAAAATAATTTGTAAAAGTCATCTGTGATAGATTTTGAGACCCACCATTGGGGTGAAGATATAATCCAGCCCCAGTTGTGCTTCCAAATTCTGAGCATACACAAACAAGGAAACATGGCCAAGAGCTTCTCTGTTCCTCTGGGCTACCAATGTTAAACTTCCATGGGTTTCATTTACTTCAAACCTATAATATAGTTTTAAAAAAAACATTATTTTTTCCCTTATAAACTTTTATTTGGTAGACACTAAAGAATATGAAACCCAGAAGAGGACTCTCACGCAGCCTTGGCCTTACCTGCTATGTTGCCACTCAATTACACCTCGGGCCCCATCATTGGCATCGATGATAATTTGTGCAGTCAAACCTTCTGAATCTAAAAAAATAGAAGCATATCTTAAAATACATAAAAATGATTAAAAATACTTTTTGATATAGGATTTAAAGACAGTCCCTTTGAAATTATATAACTCCTAATGTACAGGTATTATCAAAATTACTCAAAAGATATTTAAGAAAATAAAGAGACAATGTTTATCACATCTGAATAAGGACACTTTTGGCTAACAAAAGCCACTGATTTATAGAAATTTAATCAACTGAGAACAGTATAAAATAATTAACAACTGAGATTACTGTTTTGTTTCTATTATTTTAATTAGTTAAAACATATTTGGCATCTCTATTCTATAATATCACTGTTTCTGGAGGAAAGGAAAATGGAGACAGTTGGAAGGAGCAGAAAGAGCAAAAAAAAAAAAAAAAAAAAAAGAAACGAGAAGAGAAGCACACGGAATGGTACAGAGAAAAATACAGGCATGCAAAAGAGACACAGAGAGACAGGGACACAAACAGAAGCTGAGACACGTGGGAAAGATGGGGAAAAGGTTTGGTGAACTCAAGAGAGATTAATATCAAAGTAAACTTATCTTTCCCTTTTTATTTTTATTCTGTCCACCAAACTTAGTATGTTACCAATACCCTAAAATAAACTAACCCTGCTCCTGGTTGGCTTTTTGGTTTCAGTCTTAAAATATTACTAACCCTGCTCCTAGGCTAGTCTTAAAATATTTACGAATCCTGCTCCTGATTGGTTTTTTGGTTTTGTTTTGATTTTTGTTTTTAATATTTTGTTCTTTACCTTTTAAATTTCAGAGGTACCACCTTAGTCTAGGACACTTACGATAGCTGCCTGGATGGGGAAAGGGTAGGGAGAGTGTAATTCTCTGTAGAGGGAAAAGAACAACACTGTCCAGGAAAGCATATAAAATCAGGGTTTGTGTCCACCAGACAAGAGGCTAAAAAGCAGAGATTCTAAAATCAGGCCACACCATTGAAGACAGCTCTACCACTCCATAGTTCTGTGATCTGGGGCATGTTACTCAGCTTCTCTTAGCCTAAGCTACCTCATCTGTAAAATGAGAAGATGTAAGTAATGCCATTACCAAGGTACAAAGCACTTGAAATAGGAGCATTAGAAACCACTCAACAGAAGTCAACTATTTAAATTATCTCAGTAAGAGGATGAAAGAAATCTGAATTGTTTTGTTAGTTGTCTTAGTATGAATAATAATTATCTTGTAATAACACCCGATGTAAACAGCCTAGTCATTGGAATCATCTATTTCTTTAGCAAAAGAACTGAAACTATTCAAACAATAGGTTAGAAACTGATTATTTCCTTTCAATATTTTCAAAGTTATCACAATGAGCTTCAGAAATGAATAAGGAATGCCTGTTCCCCAGGCCACTGCTCCTGGCCATGCTTCTCTTCCTTTAACCCAAGTTAACTTTCCCCTGTCCAGCACTGCTTCTAACCAGTTCAGCACCACCCTCTATTGGGCCATCACACCTACAGGCTTCAGACAAAATTTCCCAGTAGTAAATGTCCACACTGAAAACAGGAGTTTGTGTTTAAACAGGAATACATCTTTTCAAAGGAATCTAGATAAGTTTGTACCAAGGTTCAGGTTTTACCTTTCAGTCTGTAATGAATTAACTGATTCTTTTCTAAAAGCATGAAAAGAAAAAGAAAAAAGGTCAAAAGAGAAGCAGAGAACACAACAAATCAACAAAGAAGCAAACAACAGCACTGCTTAACCTGAAAGAAAAGAAAAACATCTGAGAGTTTGGAGATCTAATGAAAACAGCTAATTTTAAAAGATAATGAAAGAAAAGTACCTTCCAAAGAACTATTTTGAGGATTACAAATTTGTTTATAAAATAGTTGTAAAATTTAAAGGACATCACACAATAATTTTTAATGTCTTTACACTGTTCAATGTAAAAACTGCAATATATGAGAGTATCAAAATAAATATAAAATTCCATCATATTTTGACACATAGCCAAGATTAACAAAACAGCACAATGATCACTTCTGATTCAAAAACAAAGTTTCTTCATTTCATTTGAAGTGAGTGAAAAGAAACAAACAAGAAACCCCTTATACCTAGTCTGGGAGGAAATGAAGTTGAAGCAGCCATGATAAGTTCAACATAAGTTAAATTCACCAGGAAATACTCTTCTAGCTCTGGTATATCATCCTGAAAAAAATCACACCATTAAATTCCTTTAATTATATTCTCAAAATAACCCTCAGAAACCATTTTTAAGTTAAACTGTGTAATTAGTATACAGAAGATACAAACATGCAACCATAAAGTAGACATCTAAATTAGAAAAAATAAACATAAAAGTATTAAACTTATACTTGGGTGTATAGGAAGTAATTAGGTTGACACATATGAAACCACTTAAATATTTTAACATTTTTAACCTAGATTTATATAATATGTAAACCAATCTTATAAATATATAGGCCTAATTATTTTAAGCATAATATGAACAAAACACTTTAAATTACCATAATATCCAATGTGTAGAAGCAGGAATAGAATACCACGAAAAAAAAAAAAAAGGGGGGCTTTGCAGTTCAAGGAGGCCTAGTACCAAATTCTATAATTTTAAGTAAGTTACTTAAATTTTAGGACTCCAATTCTACTATCTCTATACTGGGGCAATAATAGGTCCTTTGGGTGGGAGACTGTAATAATGATTACAAATCATGTGTGTAGAGTGGCCTAGAGAAAATGCTTTAAAATTAATAGCTATTATTATTAATCACTAGTCCATATAATAGCAATGAAAACAAGGCAGGTACTACAAACATAAGGATTAGCAAAATCCATGTCAAGAATGATCAGCCAGCCGTCAATATTTACAAAGAAACACAATGTGTGTATATATTTATGCGTATATAATGTCAGCACACACTCACCAACATATGCTTTTCTCCTCACTTTATTTAATGGAGTCATGTTTCCATGTGAACAAATATGTGAAAATCATGATCTCTAGATTGTCTTATGCAATATATGGGCCAATATGAGTTATAAGGTCAGTGACACAGAAGGACTGCTGTACCTACTCTTACTGTCCCCCATCCCCCATGCAATAACTCCTCCCTACCACTCCCCAGGGCAGTTTGTTCCTATATACATAGCCCTGCAGTCTCTTAATCTAGTGCTACTGAGGGGAGCAAAAAGGGTTGCAAAGAGCTAGGATGAAACAAAGGTGGAACCAAAAACCCCATGTTCAAAAAAACCTAGACTCCTCAGAGAAAAGAAGGGCAACTGTGTATTCTCTGCTTTAAAACCTAACATATCTAAGGAATAATCAATCCATTTATTTATATTGTTATTAATAAAGTATACATTTGAAAGATAACTTAATTGAAAGCTTTATCAAATCTCGTGTTACATCCCATATACTGACATAATATTACCTTTAATTTTACAGCTTTGGAATTTTTATACTGTTGTATTAGGTCACAGTGCCACAGTAATCAACAAAGTAAGTTACTGACTTCAGAAGGTAGATGGTTTATACCACTTATAATTTTGTAAAAGAACAGGCCTCCAAGATAATAAAATACATTTTAAAATAGAACTCCCAAAATACATAGGAATTGAAAAATATTTTTTCAACTGCAATATTCATGCTTTCTCCCTCTTTCCCTTCCCCTGTCCTACACACCATCTCCTACTCCCTCCATAAGTACCATTTTTATAAACCTCTTGGAAATGTATTTAGGTAACTGATACACTAAGTCCCAAAACAACATGAGATTCCACAATGTGAAAAATTATTTAAAATACAATTTCAATCACTAATGATTATGTTAAGCTTAACGTAATCATAATTGCATATTGTGCCATCTGCCTCTAGTGAGTCTCTCCCTATCTCTAATGTAAACGGTCCTACTACCAACAAAGATTCTGACATACATGGATTTTCTGGTCCAAAGAATCCTATGGAGTAATCAAAATACTCCTTGAAACCTCATAGGTCTATAACATCTTAAAGGGGATTACCCTAAGAAAATTCTTTATCATGGGTGTGTCTATAATAAAATACGTAACAGCAGGCCAGTCGATCTAAACAAGAACAGAAACCCCTGTACGATTAAAAAAAACAAACAATAACAACAAAATCAAGAAAAGAAATAAGACGATTTAAAGGTACCATCGGGGGAATCAAGCAGAAAAGAATTCACTAAGTTTCTAGTATTATAATTGTAGAGTATCCAAACCTGATATTAAAGTCAGAGTATTTTTTTTTTTAACAAAAAGAAAAAACTCAGGTAGACTTAGTTTTCACGAAACTTGATGTCTTAAAATGCAAAGTTACTAGAAGTGTCTTACTAAATGTTACTACTTATATGTTATAGACTCTTCCAACAATTTCTACCTTCTATGTAGTTACTTCAGGTTTAATACAATAGTAAGGAAAAAAATAGGAGTTTTACCTCAAGAATGGTAATGTTGATGGCTGCTGCTGTTTCCCCTTCTTCTAAAATCAGAAAGCCAATGACAGGGACAAAATCAACTTCTGGCTCTGCTAGGTTTCCTACTGTTTGGTTCTTCAGACTCAGCATTCCAGGAACCGTGGTATACGTGACATTGATAGCTCCTAATTGAATAGGTTGGAAAAATGTTTTGTAATTCCCTAAACGTTTACAATAATGTCCCATTGTGGATTTTTTGCCTTTCCGAAAAGCACCTTCAGTAGCTAGTATTACGGCTCCCAATTCCTCACCCCTTCCTATATCCATAATCTTTACCATATGATGGCTCACAGGTGTCTCACTGTGGGAAAAGCATATTTCCCTGCCTCTAGGCTTTGCATTTAGATATGTGACTTGTTTTAGCTAATAGAACAAGGTAAAAATGATGATATGCTGGTTCTAACCCTAGACCTCAGGGGGCCTTACACATTTTCACTTGGTCTTTTGTGCTACCACTGGTTCCAGGAGAAGAATGACAGACATATGAAATACAGCCACTTATGACCAAGCCCAGCATAGATTAGTAGACCCACAGACAGCCTAAATTACCATATGCTGCTGAAGTGTTATGTTTGTTAATTACACAGCATTTCTGTGAAAACAGAAAATTCATTTAATCTTTTCAAAAATAAGGAAGTTATAAAGTTCTGTCCTGAATGAAAAAAAATATTAATTTTCTCTTATCCCTGATTTATTTTAGCAATGGCTTTCAACCACACAAGTAGAATACTAATAAGCACCTGCCTGGAAAACCCATTCATTCTAGAGCAACACAAACCTAGAGATCCAAATTCTCTGTTGATGAAAAGCTGAATTGTTATGTTAGCCTCTTGTAGTAACACAAATCTTGATGGAAGAGCAAAATTTAAAACTCCATGTGGTTCATCACTGGCTTCTACTGTGAGGACAGCTGCATATCCTTGAGCATCAAGCAGGGCGATTCCTGCTGGTGGAACTCCTAAAAATGTCAGGGAGGAATCTACCAGTGATTTGGTATTAGCTTTTAATCATTGGAAATATAACCTCACTCTCTGAAACATGAAGGTAATCAAAAGTGTTCTATTTACTTCTCTAACAAATCTTCAGGTTAACAAAAACCACATTCCATTTTTCTTTCAGGTGGAAGATCATGAATTTCTTCACTTCATATATTACTGTCATTATTAGTTTATACTGGTTATCAGAATATAGAAACTGAGTAGAAATTGAGGAAGGTACCCAGATAATTTGCTTAAAAATGACTCAATTTGGGCCGGGTGTGGTGGCTCACGCTTGTAATCCCAGCACTTTGGGAGGCTGAGGCAGGCGGATCACAAGATCAAGAGATTGAGACCATCCTGGCCAACATGGTGAAACCCTGTCTACTAAAATACAAAAATTAGCTGGGCGTGGTGGTGCACGCCTGTAGTCCCAGCTACTTGGGAGACTGAGGCAGGAGAATCGCTTGAACCCGGGAGGCAGAGACTGCAGTGAACCGAGATAGTGCCACTGCACTCCAGCCTGGCGACAGAGCAAGACCCTGTCACACAAAAAAAAAAAAAAAAGGAAGACTAAATTTGAATTATCCATATAATTGGTCCAAAATTCAAATTGGCCTGTAAGTCTCAAATTAATTTCAAAAAAATTCTACCTTTGGAAATGATTTTTATTCTGTAAGTAACCATTTAGCAAAACGTTTCAGGGCTTTTTTCTCTAGTCCATAAAGATATGTATTCCCATATGATGCTAATGTTTTTTGGATCTAACATTTCTAGGGGACACATAATAAAGTAACATTTTAAAAATTGGTATGCATCTAATTGTTAAATACAGAGATAACAACAATTTTCTTTCTTTTACGAAAAAAATATATCAAAAAAAAAAATTAAATTCTGAATTACCTTGTGTCCTGACATCATACAGAATGACTTGGTATACTTCTTTCTCCTCAGGAATGTTGTCATCCAACAAATGCACAGACAATGTTGTATTCAACGACCCCTATGTCATACAGAAAGAAATCAATCCCTCTATTGTTATCGAATGAGTTATCTCCTGCTTTATTTTTATTATAAATAATGCAGCCAAACATATTTTCATTTAAACAAAAGTTCTGTGGCTTAAAAATAAATAAATAAAAGCCACTGACTCATGGGAATGTAAGCTCCAAGCAGACAGGGGCTAATTGTGGAAGATCTTGAATGCTGAGCTAATGAATGTAAATCTTATTCATTGAGCAATGTGGCACTACCGGAAATCTCAAAGCATAAAGTTGGGGAGGTTTCTACAACAATGGTGAATAGAAAAAACTGGAGCAGAGAAAAGAAGACAAGTGCTGCAGGGACACTAGTCATTAAAAGTTCAATGTACTACTCAAGAAGAAAGTAATATCGGCTTGGCTTAATATTGAGGCAATGGGAAGGAAGATAAAAACAATTAAATACATCGTCAAAGACTTCATAGCACGTAGGTCTGGAGAAGAGAGAAAGATAATAACTACAATAGTGCTGCTTTTCTATCCCATTTTCCTCAAAATACACCATTCTTTCTAGATATTTGTGGTTGACTTTTCTTTGCAGTATTACCTCAGGAAAGAAGAGTTGTCCGCTAAAGTTAGCAAAATTGAGTTCTAGATTTTGCCCAATAATTTTCCAGTTAACAGTAACATTTCCTCGACCAGGGGAAGTTCTTATTACATGGAATTGCAAAATTTCTCCTGCAAGTAAAATGTGTAAATTGATAAATGCTTAATGGAAAATAAACTTCACATTTGAACTCAACAAAACCCAAACCCCAAGCATGCAACTATTACAGCACCTTTCCCAAGAACATTACAAAGCTGTTCTGTTTTGAATTTTCTAGAAGTTTTACACATGCTTACTGTTTATTATCCCACTTCTAAATACTTCCATTTAGTAGAACTTCAGGAAACTCAACATGTAAAAGTTACAAAAGCACATGCTAAAATGGGAAACACAAACTTTTATACACTCCAAAACATGCACCAGAACGTAAGTGTTCTGTAAATTAAAGAAAATAATAAAGTCCTCATGGTAATAACACAAGTAAATTCTTCCTTCACTTTTCAAAAGGGCACAAATTCCTTACACTGATATGCAATGTGATTTTACACAATGCACGCATAAAAATGCTTGCAAATACCTGAAAATCACATTTCTATAGTTGTAACTTACATATTACCATCAATGATTTTGTTTTATAAAAAGAAATACAAAGGAAAGGTGTCAAATCTGTACATCAACATCTGTAACTTCGCCAAAGTTACAGTTATCATTCCTGGATGATAGAGATATTTTAGATCTTTTCTATTCCTGGCTTTTATCCCCATATAATACTTTACAAAAGTGAAGAAAATCATAACATGTCTTTCAAATTGCTAAAAGCATAAAGTAAGCTGTTAGGGAGTGTGCTAATGGCCATATGACTTGTTGAAAATATGCTCTATTCATTAGATTTATAGGATGATGAACACAGTTAAGAAATACCAATGAACTATATCACTAAAAAAATTATTATTATGCAAAGATAGAATGATGTTTTAAAAGATTGAGAAGACAACATCCTTAATCAAATTTGTATAGCATAGACATATAGTTAAAAATCACATTCACTAAAAATGTCACTTTTAGTTAGTTTAGTTTAGTTAGTTATCCAAGTAACTTTTGTGTATATAAGTAATATCTTCAAACACTTTTTAAAGAGTAGAAATAAAGCAATAAAATTTAAATACCGCTTTCAAGTATTTTTTAAACTGCCATGTTTTTTATCTCTGAAGTCAATAAACAAATATTTCTAATAGGAAGGTTTCTTAAAATATCATGAATTAATTAATTTAGAAACTATCTTAATTTCAATTTAAAAATAAAATAAATTTTTCTTACGAAATTTAAACACAATTTTAACAAAATGAACATTTTAAGGAGAGTGGATAATATAAATAAAAGCATTAGAAAGACTTTTTAAAACACATTTTAAGTGTGTCAATACAAAAAACCTTAGTTGCCATTAGTAGACTATGTCTTAGATTGATCTTTTAAAAACACAGGAATTTTGGCCGGGCGCGGTGGCTCAAGCCTGTAATCCCAGCACTTTGGGAGGCCGAGACCAGTGGATCACGAGGACAGGAGATGGAGACCATCCTGGCTAACATGGTGAAACCCCGTCTCTACTAAAAAAAATACAAAAAACTAGCCGGGCGAGGTGGCGGGCGCCTGGAGTCCCAGCTACTCCGGAGGCTGAGGCAGGAGAATGGCGTAAACCCGGGAGGCGGAGCTTGCAGTGAGCTGAGATCCGGCCACTGCACTCCAGCCTGGGCGACAGGGCGAGACTTCGTCTCAAAAAAACAAAACAAAACAAAAAAACAAAAACACAGGAATTTTTAGATCAGATTGTCCAAAGATTGGGATGAAACTGAAAGACTGTGTATAGTCAGCCATTGCTAACATACCATTTAAAAATTTTGTATTTGTAAAACTTGTGAACAAAATATAGACACTACTATGAAACTCTGGTGTCTATTGTACAATATATAAAATTTCTTATAGAGCAAGTTTGGAACACTGAAAAACAAAAATTTATTCCCAAAGAGCATAGAAAAATCCTTGAAATTATTAAGTTATTTCACCTACAGTGTTGTCTGGTGACTCTTTCGTAAGAGTTGTGGTTTTCAAACTTTTCAAATCACAAAACTTGTTAATGGTTCAAAAAGAAAATTATGGAACAAATGAAGTACTAAAGTGCAAAGAGAACACGAATGGCAAGAAAACAAAATGCAGGTCAAAAAATTTCCATGTTGAAGGGTAACCTATAATCACAATAATAAAATTGCAGTTGCAAGTTTACACATAGAGATTTGGGAATAAATACATCACTTTTAGGTAAAAGTAAAAATAAAATGCTTGGGAGAAAATAAAGTAAAATGTTCAGACAAACTTACTACATGTAAAAACACTCAAAGTCTAATACTACTTCATCAATATCCCCTCTGAAAAGTTAAAAAGTTACCATGAAAGTAACCTGCAAGAAAATACTGCAAAAATATAATTTGAAGCATGACACACACAAACACACACACACACAAACACACATACACACAAACACATGCACACCCACACACACATAGAGAAGCACATATAAATAAAAGATAAATGAAGTATTTCTTAAACACATAATCTTGTAAGCCCAGTGAAAATGTATCATGTCAACAGCAAGAATAGTGTGAAATTTTTTCTAAGCAATAATCAAAAGGGAGGTATTGATTCTGTCTCTTTATTGCAGACTTCCAGGAGCCAGGTCCATTTAAAATGCCTCCTGGAAAAAATGACTGGACATTTCAGAAAGATACCTTCTGCCAGGGTGAAAAGTCAAACAGTCACAGGAAAAAGAAAAACTTAAAAATAAGTACTTAGTCTTCCAAATTTAAGGGAAAAGACAGAAGAAATGTCTTAAGAGAGAGTATAATTTTTAGATGACAAAGACTTTACTAGGTACTAAACAGCAAACAGCCTTCTAGTTTTCACCCAAGATGAAAACCAGAAGAGCCCTTACCTAACCAAGTGTCTGACTACAAAACCAGAAGATCATCTTGATATGAAATCCACAGTTTACCAAAAGTTAGTGACACATTTCAACTCTAAAGCAGATCTGTCATATAGTGTCTAGGACTAACTTAATGCAGATAAAGAATATGAATGAAGAATGTATTTTAATAATCCTAAGTGTTTTAGGCACTTATTTTCAAGGCCTGAATTCTTTTTACAAAGATAAACACCAACTACAATGTACATAAAAATAATGGAAAACCAAAATACAGAAAATATATTTTAATAGATACATGTATACATGACATACGTATACTATCCAAATTGCCCTCTATAATAAAAAAGAAAATGGGTTAAAACAATTATAGGAATATGAATAATGGGAAGCACAGATTGTAAATAAGAGTTAAGAAAAAGTTGAATATTTCCAATATAGCAGTTCTATATATTTCTTTAAAGAATCACATTTCTCGTTCAAATCTTTGTGTAAAAAAGATACATGCTGTCCCTAAGAGAAGAAAAAATTTAAAATCCATCGAATGTGACAGGATGATTATGATGCTGCTGAGTTGGGTGACTGAGAGAAACACCTAGCACAGATTTATAAAGAGCCCATTTATACCCAGTGTGCAACCACAGTAAAATCCATTGTCCTATATTTCTAAATTCTGTCCATTACATTTGAAAGAAAGTAATATTTATCACTGGGCAGCTCTCCAATTGCATTAGGACAAAACGTAGAAATAGGATTCTACAGAATTCAATACATTGTTAGAGACTAAGGCAAATCCTCCCCATGAATCAAAAATGTATTCTAGAGCCAGAAGTTCAGCATAGTCCACATTTTAAATCTAATCACATAAATGAAACTCCAACACTAGGCCAAAAGCAATGTTAACACTGTTAAAAGCTCACATGGCAAGGTTATTTTTACCCCATTGGTTTAGCGGTTATCTCTGAAGAATCACCATGATGTTTTCATTAATTCACTTTCATAAACTCATCATGATACATACACATTTCTCTGTGCAATTTTCATGGTAATATAAAGCATACATAAAATACAGAACTATTGTGGCTTAATATGTTTTTGAAAAAAATAATTTATATTCCAGGAATTAGGAATGAAGAGAAAAAGTAAGCAAAAAATAGAAATTGACCCCAACTTTTATGTAGGAAATGTAAAAAATCTAGGGAGCACGCATACCTGCAATAAAAGCAATTTGGTGTTTTAGATTGAAATGCTAAAGCAGATTTTTAACCATAACACCTTTGGACCATTTATTTTAATTACTAATCCTTCCTGTTTGCCTCTCCTGCATATAATTAGCTGTTGGAAACTGACGAGGCCACAATATTGTTTTCAGGCGAAGTTCATCCGGGCCAAAGAGACTGTAGGTGTGCATGTCTGCAGTCTCTCCAAGACGCTGTGGTACCTAGAAGGAGGGCCTCAGTGTCTTCAGAGCCCTCCAACTCACCACTACCACCACCATCCAGGCTCGCAGAATGCACTTTCACAAAATTAATGGCCCTACAGTTAAAATCTCCTTAAATTGATCCTAGACATCCAAATTCTTTTGTATTCCTCAGAAAAGAATTTTCATCATATTGCTGAAAAGCACATGCCTAGTCTAGCTCTAAATCCCTCCTTAAATCTCATGTATCCTTTCCTGATCTCAGCTCTTATTTGTACCTTCCACACCACTAACACTTTGATTCTCTTCTTTTCCTTCCTATATTTCTTCAACAAAACAAAACAAATCCAAAATGCTCCCCTTTCATCTGTTTTCTCCAATGTTTCTCCTCTCCTTGCTGTCACAGCCAATAAGCAGTGCTTCTCAAAACTTCATGCTGTGAAGGACAGGGCTTTTTGCTTTGTTTGCCTCAATACATCAGAGGCTGACCCTCTTGTAAAACACAATAAAATAAATGACTAGATAAGTTAAACGGCCAAAAAACAAACACAAAAAACAAACAAACAAAAAAACAAATACCAGCCCATAGACACTGCTTTCGGATATCACAGCAAAGTGAAATTGTTATAAGTTTCCAATCCTCTTGTCACAGACCAGAAGCAAACACTGAACAGGCAGCCTCTTGAAAGCCACACTGAGGAGCACCCGCCGAAGGCCTCTACGTTTGTCATCCTTAGATATTGGCTTCCTATCCCCAGTCCTCCTTTAAAATTCATCTACCATTGCTACTGTCTTGTTTGGCCCATTTGAGATCTAACTCCCCTTTTTGGCCATATTAGTATGAGACACATCGATTACTGAGTAATCAGTGTAACTGATTGAAAACACACGCTCTCCCTGGTTTCTCCCTGCCTCTCCAGCAAAGGCTTCTCTCTCCTCTCGGGTAATTTTTCTTTCCCATCACCTTAGTCTGATGTTTTGCATGGTTCCATTCCGATAATTTGCTTTTTATCCTCTGTCCGCAAAAATCATCATATTCATTTTCCAGATTTGAGCTATCATCTTTAACCAATGTCCACCTTTAACCTGAGACAGAGTCAGGTTCTCTCACTAATTTCCTTCCCTCACATAGGCATTGCTACTCAAATTCATTCTGCTTCCAACTCAAATAACTTCAAATACTTACCCAAAGTCCCTGCATTGTCAGGTTCCACAGAAGACACAAGTTCAAGCAAAATAAATTCTGTCCTCACTAGGTGCCCTATAGAACATGGGCTTTGGATTTGACACAGCTGGGCCTAAGCACTACCACTGAATAATTGTTGCTATTTAGTCTCTCTCAAATTCAGTTTCCTTGAGTGAAAATCTGATGTATACGATTATACCTATTTCATAGGACTGCTGTTAAACTTAAGTGAAATAATGAAGGTGGAGTGTCTGGCACACAGAAAACACTCCATAAGTGTTACTGTTGTCATTATTATTAACTATTCCTGCAGTAACTTTGTATTATGTTACAAATAACTTTTTGATAGTTGATCTGTCCTTAAGTTAGATTTATGGAATTTGTTAGTCACTTTTACTAATTACTGTTATGACAACATGCAATTCCAAACCATTAATAAAAGTAGAGTACTGAAAATGGCTCGAATATTTGTATGGATAAATAAACTTGCAAGTTGGAAGTACAGTGAGGGAAAAAGAAAAGGTAATACAGTAAAATACATTCTGTTTCTAGCACAGCCACTAACTGTCTGACATTGTCAAGTCTTTTAATCTCTCTGTGTCTCAATTTGTTTTCTCATCTATTAAATAGATGTCCAAGTACCTAATCTATATTCTTTTCATTTACTAACTATTCAAGGTAAAATTATTTTTTTAATTCCAGATATAAACTAAGTAATGAAACACAGGCTATCAATACCTATTTTATCACAAAACAGGCTTAAACAGACAAAAACACTGTTATATTTTAAACACACAAAAATTAGCCCCTCTGTGTAAAACCCTACATGTGATATAAAACATTAAGTAAGAATTCAAGAAAATTATTGTTTTTTAAGGAAGAAAGACATTTTATAAGGTTTTCTAGCTTGGCACTTTGTTCATAAAATATACAAACACAATGTAAAATCCAGGCTAAGATATTCACTGATTACAAACTATTACTTGTTTTTAACCGGCTGCCAATGTTTCACTGTTTGATACCAACGGCTACCCTTGGGCATACGCTATACTTTCCAGGAACTATGCTAAGCATTTTATATTTATTACCTCACTTAATCCTCACAAAGAAACCTATGAAGTAAGTAATATTTTGTATCATTTAACAGATGGGAAAACTAAGCATTCCAGGTTTAACTTCCTTAAAGTCATACCAGTAGAGAATGGCAAGCTAGAACATGGAATTGGTTTGCAAGGCTCCTAAATCTGGCTAAACAGTTCATTACAAAGCCTTCTCCCAAAGAAGTTCTTTGCAGATTAACACACACACAGTTCAACAAAATAATGAAAGGGAAAAATATCAGAAGTTTTAAAGAACTAGACAAAAAATGACATCCATGGAAAAGAAAATTAATATGCTTAACAAAAAAAGGAACCCACCTTCATGACCTATGACAGATCTGGAAGCTGTCTGAAAGCTAACAATTCCTGCCACATTGTCATTGGCCAAAATGTTCACTCTAACGGTGTCGGAGCTTGGCAAAATTCTGCTTCCACCTTCAGTGTACACCAAACTAACTATGATGCTTTCGTCATCCTCTGGTTCAGAGTCATCCAAGATGGTTAAAATGACTGTCTTTTTGGTTTCACCTATAAAAACACCAATGGAATAAAAACCAAAGTAACAAAATCACCAACATAGAGAACTCAGAAAGGCCTAAAATAATTTTTAGTTTTAAAAGTTAAGTAAAAATATGAGTGAATTATAACAGCTCCATATCATGGGCAATATAAGCAAATTTTGATGATTTTATATATATATATATATTATATATATATATATATCTTTTCACACACCAAACACTGCAAAATTTCATTAATGAAGACAGATTGGGGAGAAGGACATTTTCAATTATGGGAAAGTCAAAAGGTAGAATTGTTTCAAAGAATCATGGCTTTAACTCCTGGATTTTAGCCAAGAACAGACACCTAGCTAGGAAAAGAGCTTCAAAGGTATCTTCTGTTTAGAAACAACTCCCTTTAGGAGAGTGGGGTCTCATTCTCATTCTGGCATTACTGTGACAATTTTAATCAGATATTCAACACAATACCCTCCTGAAAAACCAGGAACACTTACAGAATGCTGGTCAAAATGAGGAACTAAAAAGGGATGTCAAATTCTGAGCAAAAGAACCAGCCTGAATGAGATGCATCTTTGGGTAACTAGATGAGATAACAGCATCAAGTACCAGTTTCCAGGAAGTAGTGCAATGAAGGAAGAAAACAAAAGAGGAACTCAAAGGGACAAGTGACAGCCACAAAGTCCAAGCAATCTACTTTGCAATTTGATCTAGTAGATAGGGCACCACAGAATGTCCCTAAACCCAATACTGTTTCTGTTGTTCAGTCTAAGGTGCCCCCTATTTATTTTCTCACCACTTTCTGGAGAGAGAATGAAAGAGTGAGAAAAGACAAGGCAGGAAAAAGGAGAAAGGAGATTAAATGCATGTTCTCTCTTTTGTGACCCTGGTGCATTTTCATCAATACAGGAGTGTCACGATTGCTTTAAGACAGTCTGCACTATCTAAGAATCTAAGTTAGCAATAGCTATAAAATAGAGTCCATTTTGTGTGATGTAAGGTTACGATTCATGGTAATAGTAATTTATATAATGCTATTTCTTTATATATAACTTTCTTTGTAGTTAACAAAACCACTGGAAAATCTAACTTTATATTTTCATTCCCACGCCCTCCTCGTTACATTTTCATTATTCCTTTTGAAATAGAAAAGTTACCAATTACTAACCTGTTCCCATCTTCTGTCAAGCATATCATATCCCACTAAATCCTCAAATCACTGACTAGAAAATAACCATAATAAAAATATTTTATACAATTTAAAAAATTTACTCTAAAACATAATGATTATTATATGTTTCAAAAAGCGTATTATATGTGTACCATGACCTCTAATTAGTTTCCAAAAAAAAAGTATATGCCTTAAAAAGTTAAACAAATACAATGGATTGTTCTAAAATACGGAATTATGAATAAAGTTTATTTCCTTCATTTTGTTGTATATTCTGAAGTTTTTAGAATATACATTACTTTTTCAATCAGAAAAGCACTATGTTTTTTAAAATTCTATGGAATATATAATTGCCCAAATGAGGATTTAATCAATAATCTCAGTAAAGATACCTTTCCCACACCCAAAGAAAACTATTTTAAACATACTAACTTTCCCAATTTTAAATAGCACAGAAGTCAACCAGTCCTGAAAAAGAACCACTCAATCTGATCCTAATTCTAATTAGCTGGTCATGTAAAAATATCATTATATTGTTTATGAAAATTCACAGTAGTGATCGCAAGTGTAGGAACAGTATTATAAATTGATCACTAGGATTGATGTAATATAAATGCAGTCACCAAAGTTTATGCTACTTTTATTTAAATATAATTTTCACTGATGATATTTCCTGATTTGTCTAGTGCATATGAAAATGTTTATCAATTAATACTCATTTTCCTAGCTACCACTGCTTCTTACCAACATGTATGGTTGTAGGTACATGGGTCATTATTAAAAGTTCCCTTACAAAATCAGAACTTGCCTTGTAGTTTCCTCTGTGCTTTGTTAAAGACACTACTATCAAACATAAAGGGATAAAATTCACATATTCCCAGAAAATCTGTTTTTTAAACTAAAAAGATATATATGTACAGTCATGTCAGGCTATGTATTGTCATGCCAACCATTAACAAGCCAATTAACTTCTATTTTTTTCTAAAGCCAACTACATTTTTATATATTAACAAGAATGTACACAGTAAGAATTCTTATAAATTTTATCATAAAAATGGACTATGATGACTTTACCAGTGGCAACTGAAATTCATTTAGAACCATCACTCACCTTCAGCAAAGGTCAGAATCTCTCCAGCACCTATAAAATCTAAACCTTCAGTAGCCGTTCCACCAACAACACGCCATTCAACTGCCACTTGACCTAAGCTGCCCCCTGTCCTGTGTATCATCATCTCCACCAAGGTTTGGGGCTGCTCCTGAACTTCAACAAATAAGCCATCTTCGGAAGTATTGGGACTAATACTGTAGATCACAAACACTCCAAAGGCATCACCATTCAGTGCTATGACAACTGTGGAAGTATTTGGCTGGCCTATGGTTGGCTGATTTTTCACACTGGTTGAAATGTTCATGAGGTGAACTTCAAGGAGAGAAATCAGAAAACTCTCATCCATCTCTGGGAAATCATCAGGAAGAATAGACACTGTGAGATTTGCGAATTCATCACCTTCCTGCATTATGGCCCATTGCCTTGTCACAGGCTCATAGTCACTCCCAGCCACAGCCTGACCACTAAAAAGAGATGCTACCCTGGTCATGTTTTTCCTGTAGGTCCAAAAGTCTGAACTGTTGACAGCTGGGCTGATCCATGATGTCATCCAGACACACTGGGGACCCTCAGAAGCACTGAAAAATGAAAACGCTGAGCAAGCTTGTTCTTTAAGGCACAAAGTGGCACAGGTATATTGGGGCTCCCCCCCGACAGAGACATTCACCCAAGTTCTCCAAAGTGGGTCAGGCACCCCTTGAATTGGTGATTCATAGTAGGACAGTAAATCTTGACCTTCCTCCATTGCCAGAGCCACTACATCAATGTCGGAAGTACTGTAGAACAACAACAGCTGACCAAAGTGCCCTCCGCTAAAATGTGGAGTGACAATTAAAAGACAGGTTAAGCACTCAAAGTAATCACACATAGAGAAGAGGAATGCTGATTGTGGTTTTCAATTTTTTTTTTAAATGTTTAAAGTCGTAGTACAAACACAACCCTGTTTCTTAATTACACTTGTCTCCCAACATTTTGTTTTCTCCTGTAAGGAAACCTTGCTAATTTTCAATCAAACAACACTTATTTTTAATCAAGCTATGAAAATATTTTCCAAGGTATGCAAATTCAGGATTTCAAAACAAAATTACAAAGTTAATTTTTATTGCTATACTTAACTGAAACAAAGTAACAATGATAACAAACATGACTACATTTTGAGGAAATGTAGTAACAGTCAGCCCTCTGTATCCACAGGTTCTACATCTGTGGATTCAAGACCGCAGATCAAAAATATTCAGAAAAAAAAATTTTAAAAATACAAACTCGAAAAACCAGTCCAGTATAGCAACTATTTACATAGCATTTACATTTTATTAGGTATTATAAGTAATCTAGAGATGATTTAAAGTATATGGATGGCTGTGCATAAGTTATATGCAAATTTTATATTTTACACCACTTTATATAAGGGGAGCATCCAAGGATTTTGTTATATCCAAGGACCCTGCAATCAATCCCCTGTGGATACCAGAGGGCTGACTGTACTCGTCACAATTTCCCAAGATCCTGTTTTCTATTTCTGAAGGATCTCAGTGAGCCCAATGCTGCCTCACCAAAAAAAAAAAAAAAAAAAAAAAGCGAGAAAAAACAGACCTGGAAATCAACTCCTTCATACATCATACAAATGTTCTTTAATTTAGAAGCCAGTTATATTTAAGTACTAATTGTAACAAATTACAGATTAAAGCAATGCATTTCTGGGGTTAGAGAGCTCAGTGATATAAAATTTATTACCCATTTCACTAACAATTGGTATGATAAATGAAAGGTCCTTTATACTAATAAGCATAATTCAATTAACACATAAAAATAACCTATAAAATAATTTATGGCATAGGAAAAAACCCGCAAAACCTAAATGATTTAGCTGTGCAAGGGATCCTTCCCCACCACCCCACAACTCTCATCACTCCCACAGATGCAAGTAGCTATCTCATATACCTTCGCCTGACAGTTATGTTAGCACAGGAACTTCTTTCCAGAGGCTCTTGAACACGATAAACCTTCTGAACAAAGGCTACTGCACCATAAGGATTATCATTGGCAGGAATAATAATATTTGCAATTCGATCTAACCCAATAGTACCTCCACCAGAGGCATCAGTTAGTTGCACTTGGATAACCTAAAAATACAGTGAAAACTTCTTTAACAGCATCACAGTTCTGAAATTAGAATAAAAATGATTCAAGGGAAAAAAATCAAACATATACATACAAGTACAAGAACAAAATGGAATGAAATATAAATGGACTAAAAGAAACTCCCCCAATTACACTTACAAACCCAGCATGTAACAGAATAACCCATCATCAACATTTAATAATAGAACCTAGTTATATATAGGACATACAGGCTGTTTAAACTCCTTAATATCGTTATATAATCATGTGACTGAATTTTAATATCCCTGTTTATGTTTACCATTTCAATAATAGGACTTTTACATCCTATACCCTTTTAAAAAAAATCTGAAATATACATTTTAATGGAGAGTTAATACACTATGCTTTACTTCCCACATTATCTTAAATAAAACTATTTGACAAAATTTAAAACAAAAACATACTGTAATGCCACCTAAATTTACAGAGACAAAAACAGAAATGTTTATGTGCTAATGAATATCTAGTATTTTAGAAGTGAAAAATGGCACAATTAGCATTCAAAATAAATTTTATGAACTTCTATAAAATTTTATACTATTAAAGAATAAATGCTATCCAAAGTAATTTTATGATATGTAAATATTAATAATACTTGAATTTCATATAATAAAATTATCTTCAGCCAATATGTTAGTGATTAACTTTTCCACTGATACTGTACCTTCCTGCTTCATCATGAAAAGGAAATATCAGGAAGATATATTTCACATAGTATTTTTCATATAGTAAATTCTCAACAATGGTTGAAGAATAAGTGAATGAATGAACGAATGAATGAATGAAAAACCACAGTAATACTTAAGATTGACTGGCTCACACCCAAGCCAAAAGGGAGTATAAAATAAGTTAAGAGTTTACACAGAACAGGCCAGGTGCATTGGCTCATGCCTGCAATCCCAGCACTTTGGGAGGCCAAGGCAGGTGGATCACCTGAGGTCAGGAGTTCAAGACCAGCCTAGCCACCACAGTGAAACTCCGTCTCTACTAAAAATACAAAAATTAGCCAGGCATGGTGGTGTGCTCCTGTAATCCCAACTACTTGGAATGCTGAGGCAGGAGAATCCCTTAAACCCGGGAAGCATAGGTTGCAGTGAGCCGAGATTGTGCCACTGCCCTCCAGCCTGGGTGACAAGTGTGAAACTCCATCTCAAAAAAAAAAAAAAAAAGAAAGAAAAAAGAGTTTATACAGAACAAATGTATTATAAATTATGACAGATATATATATATATGTGTGTGTGTGTGTATTATTTAACCTTTTAACCAAAATGTTGAACAATGCAATGTAATTGTACAAAAAAGTCTTATAGTAGTAAACTGGCATATGTACACAATCTATTTCTAGAATATTCCTGCTTTTGTCAATTGTAAGGATCACTTTCACACTAGCATAGTTTGAACATTCTTGCAGGAATAATTTATTTGACATCCTCTCCAAAATGTCACAACGGCCATCTGTTCTAGTCACTATAGATAAGGTACGATTTACAGTGTCATTCTATACTAGCCATTCCTCTCACCTCTTCAATCTCCGGAACGTCGTCAGCCAGGACCTCTAACAACAAGGTTTGAATGGTTTCCCCAGGGGCAAAGGTCACATTACCTGAGACAACTCGCAGGTCGCCAGTAGCAAGCTGTCCATTAATGGTGGCAACCCACTGAACAGTAACATTGCCGAGTGTCCCAGAATTTCGAATTATTGGCAGGTTTACCTTCACTGAGTTAAACTCAGGTTCCTCTACAATAAGGTTAGTAATCTGAAAACCTGAAGGGTAGACAGAGCAGAGTTCACTTCAAATACAAAGTGAAACAGAGATAACAGTTAACCAAGCACCATTCTATAGTGGATTCTCTTTACCCCTAAGCAATCTAAGTAGCTATAACCCACGAAAACCAGAGTAACATGCTGGGATACAAATTGGTCTGCCCTGCCAAAATTTTCAAATTAGTTTTCACTGTGATAGAAGTAGAAACCACAAAGCCCATAGGGCTCAAGTCTATACCAGACATGAGTGACAGGTCCAGTGAGTACAGAAGCTGATTGCACAGTGCAAGCCTGCTCCAGAGGGGCAATTACTATTTAGTTCCCATGACTGACGTTATGCAGGAAAGGGAACTTGATATTGCCAGATTTCCTATTTATCAAGAAAGCCCAGAAATCCAAATTTTTGTGTAAATTTCTATAAATTAAATTATTTCTCTAAAGAATTGCCTAAGACTCACAAAACACATATAGGAGCCAGGTCACATCCTAAAGCCAATAGTCTGTGACTTTTCCATATATGCTAAGAGACTGATTTAATTTCTTTTTAAAACAATCACTAACCACTGCCAATGACTGTGCACAGATATCCTATATGTCAGTAACAGCAGGTTAAGAAAGAAAACATGATCAGATCAATTCTGTGTCTCTAAAAGTAAAGAAAAGATCATTATCTATGATCTATACATACAGACAAGTCAAAGAGAGACACAAATTAGTCTTCATACCAAATAATCCATAGGGGTCATCAGAGGCCTCAATAATAATGACTGCCTCTGTCAAAGCCCCTAGTCTGGCTCCTCCCGTTGTTTCATTCAGCAGTTGCACAAGAAAAGATTCTTCCAGTTCAGGATAGATATCATTAATGATATATATTGGCACAGCTTTACTGGTTTCCCCTTCTAGCAAGACCACATCTGATGAAGCTATACTATAATCTTCACCTGAAAAGACCAAAAGTAAAATGCTAAGACTTCTAAAATATGATGACAAACATTCCATATACTACGGAAAAACTATTTGGTATCAAACTTTACGGATCTACTTGGAAATACTTTTTTGAGGATATTGACTACATTTATTCTAAGCAAGAAGACTTTTATGCCTCTCAGTAGAAAAATGGGTTTGATAATATCACAAAATAATGAAAAAGACTTCCTAGGGCTGTTCAAGTTCATTCCTTCACTTTGAGAAAAATGCATACATATTTGGTCTATTTACACATATAAATAGAGAGAGAATCATTCATTACAAGATAGGCCCTCTTAACTACAAGAAAAAAAGGTGTACTTTTAGAAGAAAGAACAGAACTAGAATTGTAATGTCACTGGAGAGATAAATTACACCATTGCACAGATAGGGGAACGCTAGCATCATCAATGATGCAGCTGGACATGAAAAGACCTTCTTGCATAGATTGAAAGCTGCTACTGAGTACTGCTCAGGATGGCAGGAGGAAAAAAAAAAAGTGGGTGGGGAAAGGAGGGGTGCTCTGTGTGAAGACTGAGAGCTAATTTCTTAGAACACTGACCAAACCCCACCATCTGTCAGTGTGTGAGGCCCTCTACAGGCAGCCAGGTACTCCTAGGAGCTACCCCAGCCTACACCAGTTAGGTATTAGATGGGCCTGGTTTATTGTCTTTTCAAGCAAGTATTATGTCCAGATGATTTATTTTTTAAAATCAAGCACAGTATCCCACCCACTCACATTCCTGTTCCTCTGAGAGCACACTAGAAAGATTCTAATTGAATAGTTCTCAGTCAAATCTCCCTCTGGATGCTGGGACAGAACTATCAAAGTAGGCAGTCTTCTAATACACACATCTGGCAATGAAGTCATTTTTTATACATGAAATAGTTAATACTAACTATTGCCTTTTCCTCGCTCTTCACAAATAAATAAGCAAGCAAGATAAAGGGATCCAGAGACAAGGCTGTTGCCAAGCACTGAAAGCATGAAGCTGCCCATTTTCCCTGCATTCCTCAGTAGTCATTTACAAGTGAATCCCTTTCAAAAACGAGGAGTACACTCAGAGAAAACCAGTGTTTTCCTCAGTTTACTTTTCACTGATTTGTGCATATCGACCTTTTAAATTCATAGATAATTTAGCCAAAACTTTTTGCTACATCTACAAGTTTAATGTCATAAATATATAAAAACTCTACCAGCACTTTGGGAGGCCGAGGTGGGCAGATCATGAGGTCACAGATCGAGACCATCCTGGCCAACATGGTAAAACCCCATCTCTACTAAAAATACAAAAATTAGCTGGGCATGGTGGCACACGCCTGTAGTCCCAGCTACCTGGGAGGCTGAGGCAGGAGAATCACTTGAACCCGGGAGGTGGACGTTGTAGTGAGCTGAGGTCACACCACTGCACTCCAGCCTAGGCGACAGAGCAAGACTCAATCTCAAAACAAAACAAAACAAAACAAAATGTAAAATCAAGCGAGACTCCATCTCAAAAACAAACAAAAACCAAAAATCAAACAAAAAAAAAAAGACTCTAGATTTGTCCCTTGAAAAAGACACAAGAGTATTTCTAGTTTTCTAGTTGATTATCCTAATTGCAACTTCGAGAGGTTTTGTCAATCAAGGATACATGTCCCTCTGTGCATATGTCCCTCTGTAGGTACTGCTTTTTAGATGTCTTTTCTTACCAGCGATTGCAGTTATTGGCACAGCTTTAAATTTCACAGAGACATCTGCAAATGCTCCTCCTGTTCTAGTCACATTGATAATGGGTCCAACATGATTTTCTGCCACTCGGACAATTGGTGCTGAGAGCTGAAGAGTTCCAAATGCATCATCATTGGCAATGATAATTAGTTGTGCAACAGTTTCTACCTTAGGCCCAAGACGTGGAGAATTTGGAACTGAAAGACAGAAGATCCAAATAGAACACAGAAAGCTATCAAAATTCTAAGAACTGGCCAAAAGTCATCAAGAAATCTCAGCAAGATTCCATCAGCCAAACAGGACTCTCATTTGGGGTTTTGCCTCTACTATTTATTTAACTAATTTATTTATTTATAGAGATGGAGTCTCACTCTATCACCCAGGCTGGAGTGCTGGAGCGCAGTGATGCCATCTCGGCTCACCACAACCTCCACCTCCTGAGTTCAAGCAATTCTCCTGCCTCAGCCTCCCGAGTAGTTGGGACCACAGGCACACGCTGCCATGCCCAGCTAATTTCTTTTGTATTTTAGTAGAGCCGGGGTTTCACCATGTTGCCCAGGCTGAACTCCTGAGCTCAGGCAATCCACCTGCCTTGGCCTCCCAAAGTGCTAGGATGACAGGCGTGAGCCACCGCGCCCGGCCCTACTATTTATATTTAAGAATATGTATTGTTTAATATGCACCAGCATTAATCTAGACATTCAGGATTCAAAAATAAACTAAATGGAATGTCCCTGCTCTATTGTAGCTTACATTCTAGAGAAATCTTTATTACAGAATTGATAACAAAAGAACAGTTACCTACAGAAATATTTTAATATGTGTTGAAAAGTTATCAAAAAGGAAAAAATCATTAGAGTATAATTAATCATCACTTTACATAATATTACAACAGATAACGATGAAATCTACAGAATGATGCTCTTCTAATTAGTTCACTATGCAATTAAAACAAAACAGCATTTCAGTTACAAGACTGAGAAGGAAACTAATTTAGTTCCTTGACCTCAAAAACCAGCCACAAATCATCCTACTCTAAATTACTGCCTCTTTAACCGCTTGGCTTTCTTCCCTGACAAACCTGTTCTGCACTGCCTATTCTTAATTAATATTGTCACTGAACTACTTTGTTCCTATGGTCTGAAGTCCTCCTACCTCAAAATTCATATGTTTGAATCCTAATCCCTGTGGTGATAGTATTAAGAGGTGGAGCCCTTGAAGGTGATTAGGTTAAGGAGGTGAGACCCTTGTAAACGGGGTTAGTGCCCATGTAAAAGAGGCCTGAGAGAGACAGAGACCCCTCAACCCTCCACAAGACCCAGGAAGCAGACTCTCACCAGACACTGAATCTGCTGGCACCTTAATCGTGGCACTTCCCAGTCTCCAGAACTATAAGGAAAAATTTCTGTTGTTTCTAAGCCAACCAGTTTATGGCAGTTTGTTACAGCAACCCCAGTGGACGAATCCACTCATCCAGAAATCAGAGTCAGCCTCAAGACTACATCAACCCTGTCATAATAGAGTGTGCTAGATAATTTTAAAGTTCCCGTCCTACTTTCTACTGACTTTTAAAACATAATCTCGAAGACAAAATGTGTCTGGCTTCCAGTTGCCTTACAGGTAAACTGTTGAAAGAGGACACTTTCAAAGTTAGAGTTTACTATTTTTTTATAGAATTCTCTATTAAATAAAATTTAAAATTGATTGTTTCAGGATTCTGATGGCTAATAATAACAACACACTAAGGGATACTTACTTGAACGACTCTGTACTTTCGCCATTAAAGTAGAGTTGAGTAGTTCGATAAAGACAGATTCAGACCTTTCTGGCTCATCATCATCCAAAATTGAAATAGCTATTGTTGCCTCACTCTGATTAGCTCGAAAAAGAGCAAATCCAGAAGCTGGTATATAGTCTCTTCCTTGAGTTGCTCTCGCTAAATTAGGCGGAAAATAAGGTGGTTTTTCCATATCATCTAGTGTTGCATATGAGACAAGGACTTTTCCCATGAGGCCTTTCAACCTTATTATTGATAGTGTGATGTTCTGGGTTGCTTCCTCGACTTTAACAGGTCTGTTTTTCTCAGAAAAAATGAATACCCCATATGGATCATCACTAGCCAAAACTGTTAATGTGGCATTAACATGAGCTCCCAAAGAACCACTGGAAACACTGAGGATTGACACAGAGAATGCCTTATCCAGTTCTGGGTCTTCGTCAGGCAATATCTCCACAGTGATATTGGCGCTGGTCTGCCCAATCTCAAATGTGATGTTGCCAGAGGTGAAGGCAAGATCACCATCAGGATCAGAGTCTATGTTCCAATGCAAAGTCACTGGAGACAGAGTTCCATGATGTCTTATAACCTACAAAATATTTAATATTAAAATCTATTAAAAGAGAGATTAAAGCCAGTTACTTAGAGGCTTACAAATACACTAATGATAGCAGCACAATTTTATTTTATATAAGTTCTTCTCCAGACTACAAGACTGCTGCAGACAGGGGTCATATACTATCAATCTTTGAAGGCCCACAGAGAGTCTTATAAATGGAGGATATTTAAAAAGTGACTGTGCCGAGTGCAGTGGCATATGCCTATAGTCCCAGTTATTCAGGAGACAGAGACAGGAGGGTTACTGAAGCTCAGGACTTCAAGGTTACAGTCAGCTATGATGGTGCCACCACACTTCAGTCTGGAAAACACAGCAAGACTCTATCTCTTAAAAAATAAATAAATAAAAAACAGTTGAAATAAAAATTTCAAAGTGATTGTTGCGTGAAAGTATACATTGACGAAAAAATGTAGCTTCTATTCAAATTATAACTATCTTTTGTGTATCTTTTATTTTATTCCCAACAAATCAAATGTGATTAACAATGAATTACATTTAGGCACACTCATAAAAGTTTTCACAATTGCTGCAAAAATGGTATATATTTCATTGCAAGTTATATATAAATGGTGTTTTCTGAAAAGTGAGCTGTAAAACTCATTTTAAAACAAATCACATTTACTTTTATCTTCAATATATTATGCAAACAAACTCACCAAAAAACATATTTGACCAAAAGTATAAGAAAATACATTTAAGAAGGAAGATATGCTTCTGTCAATAATAAGTTAACAATGAAAAGCCTAAAAATTTATATGTTAACAATGAAAAGCTTAAAAATGTATCCAAGTAAATCCCAACTAAGAGTAATTTTTATTTGTTCTTGAAATATGATGGTTACATCAAAATGAAATTAGAGACAGTAATTTTACAAAAGTTGATCCTTTCCCTTAAGGCTTTTTTTAAATCTTTCCTGAGTCATTAGTTATCCTTTCTAAGGTTGTTCAATTTATCGCACAATAGTTTATTGAAAATCTGCCATAGTAGTACAGAAGAGTATGTTTGAGTGATATTTCTTCATTATTCATATGGAAGCTGAGCAAGTAGCTAGTTGCTGTGAGTCACTGAACAACGAATCCTTCTTAATTTCTACTGGAACAAAGCAGAGTAGCCATTCAAACACAGACATATATCATATAGAGTTATTATTATTGCCAGTTCACCCATGTTTTAGATTGTCTTTCCTTATGGGAGAGAGACAGAATAGGACTGCACTTCATCCACTGACATTAGGCACAGCCAGGAGACCTGCTTTGACCAAGGAAGTTAAGTAGAAATGACGTAAATCACTTCCAGAAAGAAGCTATAAGAGCTGGTATGCCGTTCTTCACATCCACATTTCCCTCCACCAAGAAGATAAAAGCACCTGCTGAGATATAGCCGTGGTACCTAAAGTGTCTAATAATCAGAGCCCCTTGCTAACTTAAGTTGGACATATACATACTGTGAATGAAAAACAAATCTTTTCCAGCACTTTGAGAGGCCAAGGCGAGTGGATCACCTGAGGTTGGGAGTTTTAGACCAGCATGACCAACATGGAGAAACCCTGTCTCTACTAAAAATACAAAATCAGCCGGGCGTGGTGGCGCATGCCTGTAATCCCTGCTACTTGGGAGGCTAAGGCAGGAGAATCGCTTGAACCCAGGAGGTGCAGGTTGTGGTGAGCTGAGATCGCGCCATTGCACTCCACTGGGCAACAAGAGTGAAACTCCGTCTCCAAAACAGAAAAAAAAAAAAAGAAAGAAAAACAAAAACAAATCTTTCTTGTATCAGCCATTGATATTGTACAGATGTTTGTTACCACAGCCCATCTGAACAAACACAAAAATCTATGTAAGATAAATACTTGTAGTACAGCTCCATTATATTCCTTAAAGGGTCAAGGATCCTCAGAATTAAACAATGACTCCATGTGCAACACTAAAGACAAAAATAAATGCCAAATCACTGTTCGATCACCAATTTGTATTGCCTGTGCCAACAGGCTCATTCCCCTCGGCCTACATAAAAAAAGGAAAACATAAAACACACTTTCATAACATAGTACAGTTTTTAAAACAACAGAAAATATCTAGGAATGAAGGAAGAAAAGGTACTCACGTTTAATATAACAGTGCTATATCCATCTTCTGGTTCAGTTCCACTGACAAAGAGTGACTCAGGGCTAAATTCAAATACGCCATGAGCATGGTCAGAGGCTGCAATTGTCACTAGAATTTGGGAAGCCACTCCTAGACTGGCTGCATGAACAAGTTCCAACAAATAGAAAAAAAAAATGTTAATGAGTAATTTACAAACCAAAGGAAAAGCCAAGGAACAACTTTTTGAAAAGAGTCCGTACATTCATTGAGTACATTCTAATTTGTTTTAGAAAGAAAGGCAGACACAAATGGGTGCCACACATATTCATGCTTTTATGACCTTTCTCTACTTTGGCACCAACGTGATGTACAAGTGCTGCATAAGCACTTGGAGATGAATAAGGAAAACTTGTTTTTCTTTTTCTTCTCTATGAAAGAGAACATTCTTCCACACTGAGTATATGAGGAAGGTCTCCCACGACCTTTGCTGACCTCAAAAGAACTTGAGCCAAAATGACTCTTACCTTCATGAAATAATAAGTAGTTTCCCTATGATTTTAGTCATTCTGGCTGAACAGATTCTTGGTTTCCAATGTGCATGAATTCTAGGCCTATTTTTTCATCATGGGATGATGCTATAAATCTCTCTCTCCTGATCCTAAATAGTCCCATTATGCAGCTAAAAAGATGCCAAGATCTAAAGCAGCATTTAATTTTTTCCTAAAAAGACTGTTCAAATTTTATGTTGCATTAATGTCTGCAGACTAGAAAATGAACAATTCTAAAAGTAATAGAGTAATTAACTACAGAGGTTGCATTAGGCATTGATGGAAGATAGGAATGAAGGGGGTGAAATCATTGAGTTCTGACACTAAAATATGAAATCTGACATTGTGAAAAAAGAAGGATTTGAGGATTAGAAAATGCTCTTCTTCAAGAAACAAATATTCTAAGTATGCTTTTCACATATGAAAAAATATATGAGGTAAAAAGCTGAATCATGTTTGTATATAAATCTACTTCAAAAGGCATCCTCTTTTCAATATCACCCTCACTAATTGCCAACTATACTTCCATTTATTTTCTTCCTAATTTCTTTTTCCCATTTGTTTTTTTCTTTCTTTTTTTTTTTCTTTGAGAACAGAGTCTTGCTCTGCCACCCAGCCTGGAGTGCAGTGATGCAATATTGGTTCACTCAACCTCCACCTCCTGGGTTCCAGAGATTCTCTTGCCTCAGCCTCCCGAATAACTGGTATTACAGGTACATGCCACCACACCTGGCTAATTTTTGTATTTTTAGTAGAAACAGGGTTTCATTATGTTGGTCAGGCTGGTCTTGAACTCCTGAGCTCAGGAGATCAGCCCGCCTTGGCCTCCCAAAGTGCTGGGATTACGCCCCATTTGTTTTGATTAAATTTTACATATAACGATTCATAGTTCTTTTTGTACAGAGAATAAGTGTGATGTATTTAAAATGAAAATACAAATTTTCTATTGACCTCTTTTTAGGTATTTGACGCTACGTAAAATGTTTCCAAACAATCATTTTTACCAATGACATTCAAGTGAAATTTCTATCACAATTAGAATCAGGAAACTGCATTACGTTCATACAGGAAGGAGAGTCTGGGTTTTGGAAGCAGACAAGGATGTGATTCTGACTTGATCCCTTTCTAGCTGGGTGACTACAACATGAAGTAAATTATACTTCACAAGTTGCTGTGACAGTTAATGAGACAAAATATGTAAACGACCTACACATAGTAGGTGTCAATAAGTGGTCAGTATTGTCTCTAAAACGAGAAGTTAAAATAAAAACGTATAATAGTAAAGGACCTTAGAAAAGCTGCTTACCATGTTTGTGAATAGTTGGAAGGAGGAATTCCATGTCCCCATCACCACTACCACTTCCATCAACCCTAAAGAGTTCAGCTACTTCACAAGGAGACACAGAGACACAACCCACACAACACACATTGACACAATGAGAAAATTGAGAGGTCTTAAAACATATCAAGCAAAGAGGAAAATGCAGTAGTATTAACCCAATAACATGCTTTCTTCCACAGGAAACGGATCATTTTAAATAGCAAAATTATAGCACCAGTCAAGCTATCAAATTATCAAAATTTCATTCACAGTTTCATGAAACACTCCATGTAGACTGTAATTGTTACTTCCCATTTCTGCCAATCTAGTATTATTTTTAAATTTTCACTTTTTTTGCAGCAATGTAAATTATTTTCTAATATCTTAGATATTTAAAATATATTTATCTGATTATGTAATCATACGCTTAGGCCTAATATGCCTATGATAACCACCTCACCATTTGCAACAACCAGTTCAATATTGGGAAATGCATCTAACCTTTCCTTCTATCCACACATTCAAATCCCCACCACAATTATTTACCATTCTCAAACTTGATCACCCTCTGGCCACCAGCATTGTGGAAAGAGTCCTAGACAAGCCATCTAAAAATTCTGCTTTCCTGGTTGTGAAAGATGCCAGCTGTAAAAATTTCAGCAAGTCACAAAACTTCTTGGTATCTCAGTCTCCTCACCTATGAAAGGTGCTGTCTTTTATAGATATGTTGTTGCTATGGTTTGAATGTGTTCCCCAAAGTTCACATGTTGGAAATTTAATCATAAATGCAACCATGTTGAGAACTGGGAACTTTAAGGGGTGATCAGGTCATGACACCTCTGCCCTCATGAATAAATTAATGTTGCTATCCCAGGAGTGGGTTCATTATTGCAAGGATGGATTTCTTGTAAAAGCAAGTTCAGCCCTCTCTTGCCCTCTCATATGCATTCTCTGACCATGTGGAGCCTTCCACTACATTATGATGTATCAAGAATGCCCTACAAGATGCAGTCCCCCAATATTGGACTTTCCAGCCTCGAGAACCACGAGCCATGTAAACTTCTATTGCTTATACATTGCCCAGTCTGTGGTACTATGTTACAGCAGCACGAAATGGACTAAAGAGTTGTAAAGATCAAATAAAATAATGGAAAATAAATAATATTATAAAAATATAAAATATAAAGTACTTTGGCAATAATAAAGAGAAAATGGTTATACCTTCCCCTCTAATACATCTTGTACCCCAACCATTATTTTACCAAATGTTTGCAAACAAAGAAGATAGGAAGGGCAGTGATGATAACAATAGAAGAAAAGGAGAGTAAAAATAGCAAAGCCACATCCATACATATATGCTTCTACCAATATCCTTGATTGACATGCTAGTTTAAGATCTGCCCTCTCTTATCCTTTTGCCCTGTGTTTTTGCCTGTCAATAAGACTGGGATATACCAGACATGAGAATGTATGGCACGAGGAACCTGAAGTCATCACACAGATCCAAAAGGCAAAATGGATTTCCAGCAAATATCTGGTACATGGCTTTGCTCCCACATTATCCAGAAGTCATAAAAAAAGAAGTTCAACACCATATATACTTTGGCTAGCGTAAGACGTCTAATTCAGGTTGTGGCTACCTTATGTAGAATCATCAGTTTCATCAGTTTTATAGTTAAAAAGCATGAAATAAGTCCTTGACTCTCCAAAGAATTTAGCTCTATAAGCTACTTGACATGTTAGACAGTCCCTACATATGAGTCCAGGAGCAGAGGTCATTGTATAAATTCCTTTTCCTCCAGTCCCAACTCACTGAGGGATAAATCAGATCTCTGCCACTATTGCTTCCTACGAAACTGCAAGGTTGGTTTTCTAGTGAGTATTCAAGTCCAATTAATATATAACAATGCATATTCTAGAGATATGGGGAGAAGTTTCTCAATAATACAACAAGTATCACTATAAGTGGTCATATAATCACAAGTATTTGTATCATCTCAATAACATCTCATGTACAATTACTAATCAGTATTAGCTAATGGTGACTAACATTTTCTCTTTCTGTTACATAAGGATTTTTAGCTATAAGGGATACAAAGGGCAACTTTTCAAATATTTTATAGTAACCTTTTTGGTAATGCAAATAGTGATTTGGAGATGCAAGGACTTGTCTCTGGAAGACAAGAAAAGCTGGTATTTTTATATGCCACCTACTAGATAGCACATTTCTACTGTTTTATGCATTCAACCAAGCTCAACACTGCTTAACCATTTCCCTGCTCCCAAATACTGGCTTGGTCTCCTTGCTCTCACCTGAGATTTGGAAACATAGGAAAGAAAAATTTTTGCGTATTTACCCCAAATACCGACTTTTAAGACAATTTTAATATCTCAGTCATACCAATTTTTCCTTTGGATGGCTTATATACTATAGCTTTCTTCATCAAAATAATAAATAATAATAATGAGATAATGATACCAAGTTTTGTAATGAAAGGGACTGTTCTGATGAACACCATATCATCTCTCAATTTCTTGTACTTATAAAGGTAATACAATGCATATCGTATGTATTCCATAACACTCCCAGTAGCACCTGATAAACACATTAACACTTTTGCAAAGAAGTATTGCATCTAATTGGGATACATATTATCAATAGCCTCACTTAGTACAGATGAGTTTTGTCATGCAATAAGTTTGATTCCAATAACCCTTGATAATCAGAGCTTTCTGAAAAGCAGAACTGAAGTTAAGGCATTGTTGACTTCTTTTATTAATAATCAACTGATAATAGATCATCCAAAAGGACTAGATTCTACAGTTATATCTGTAGATTGACCTAGCAGAGCTATAGCAAAAAACGGAAAAGAGAGAGGTGATCTTATGGGAACCTACCATGAATGAAACCTGTAATTTGGTGACTTAGTACACTTACACGTTTCATTCTAAAAGTATATCTCTTCTAGTAAAATATCAGTGGGTAATAATAAGCGGGAAAAAAACAGCACAAACATGCTGTCCATATAATAAACAGAGATATTACTCAGAATTAACCAAACTTCATAGCGAAAGTATATCAATGTGAAACTATGAGTTGAATATTAATTTATAAGACTAATACTAAAAGTGTATGTAAACAGGAGGATTTTCTTTTTACCAAGAAAGGAATTATCAATCAAAAATGATTCATATAGATTATATTACCACATATATTATGGTATACATTATCATGTATCTTAAGCAGTTATTAACTTTCAGGCTGCCTTCTCCAAAAACTAATAATTTATTCATTTATTTAAGTAAGATTAATTCAAAGGAACATACTTCCCTAAAGGAATCTACTGTCATCAGCATGGGGAGACAAGCAAATATTTAATATTTTTGCATCACCAGCCTTACCTCCTCCTTCCAAATTTAACAACTCAACTTTAAAAGATTTTTCCAGTTCAGGAATAGAATTATCAGTGATGTTTACAGAAATGTATTTATATCTTTCTCCTGGTTGAAATTCTAATGTGCCAGCAACATTCTGAAATATAAAAGATTGATCCGTTAGATTACAATCATTCTGTATATGAACAGACTACAATCATTCTGTATACAAATTTGTAAAATCAGAATGTTTGTTATATCCCAAATTATTATAAATACTAAGAAGACAAGTAAAACACAAAATTGAAAACACTTCAGTGTGTATGAATAGTGTTCAACGTAAATTCTAAATAAATATTCTCCAATTAGATAAAGTAGATTATTTCTTTTTTTCTTTCTCTTTTTTATTTTATTTTATTTTTTAGAGACAGAGTCTCACAATGTCACCAACGCTGGAGCTCAGTGATGGGATCATAACTCACTGCAGCCTTGAACTCCTAGGCTCAAGCAATCCTCCTACCTCAGCCGCCAGAGTAGCTAGGACAACAGGTATGCACCACCACACCCAGCTAATTTTTTTTTTTTCTGTTTTTGTAGAGAAAGTGACTTGCTACGTTGCCCATGCTGGTCAACAACTCTTGGCCTCAAGCAATCCTCTCACCTTGGCCTCGCAAAGCGCTAGGATTACAGGCATGAGTCACCATGTTCCAGGTACAGTGTAAATCCTTTCCAGAGAAGGATTATGTCTGTTTTACAAGTGCAAATACAACTTCAAAAGGACTCAGTGAATTACCTGGTAATCCTCAGGACTGAATGCTGTCAAGGACACTGTTCTAAATTCCGCAGTCACCCTTCCCAGAAGTCCCTGTGCACGGATGACCAATAACCTGATTTCTCCATCTTCCTCCTGCACGGTGATATGTGGAACACTGCTTGCAGGCAGGGTCATTGTGTCCTCAGGCTGAGGAGGCAGCCCTGTGGAGAACTGCAGCAAGCCTAGTGGAGACAAAGGGGCCAGGGCATTCTCCCAATGAATTGTGCAAGAATTTCTTATTCAATTAAAGCGATCTTACACAATTATTTTGATCACCAGGCCAAAAATCTGAGGGCCTTTATTTAGAAAATATTTTAGCAAAGATTTAACTAACATGCTTTTGACACCGAATATATTTATAAGCTTTCAGAATAATGAAAGTTAAATTGTTAATTTTCCATGTCTCTACTCAAAGAAAGCTTTTCTTCCCACAGCAGCATCAATAGCAGGAACATTGATAGCATTTTAAAATATATATTTTCTAACTTTTACTCATATTTTATTCGAATCTCCAGAAATCATTCTAGAACAAACAGGTTAAGTGGCACCTTAAAGGAGTTGCAACACTTAAAAACAAACAAATAAAACCTAACTATGAAAACTAAAGGTGAAGAGTCTCTCAAGATTTCTACCCAAACCTTTTAACAGATGTTCTTGATTCATTCCTGTAGAAGAAATACTATTTTTCAATACAGAAAACATTCTCAGTTTACTAGGACAGACATCTGTGATAGTTCCCCAGTAGAAAAAATTGTCACTATTTAGTATAAGACAAAAAGAAATTAATATGAAGAGTGATAGCTTCACTTCTTGAAGCTTAATAAAATATAAATTACAAAGTTTTTCACTTACGTGTTAACAAATCACCATAGGATAATTAATAAAGAAATGTGATAGCTATGAACAGAAATAATTTGTTCCATTTTAATAATTGGGCAAAAACTTTTCAAAATATATTATTGAAGTATGGAAACTGATCTTTATATTTTCTCTCATAAACAATGTCCCTCAAAATGACAGCATACAAGTTAAAGAGTTTAGAAATCAGGAGGTCGAAGGCATTCTACTTCTATCATTTGCAAAAAGTGCCTTAAGAAGTTCTTAACAAAACTAAGTACACCCAGAGAAGAGAAGATTTTTCTTGCAAAAGGAGCAGGTTACCATATGGATGATCACTAGCTTTGATGGTGATATCGGTCGTTTCCTTTTCAGGATCTATGCTCGCACCACTGGTAGGAGTTGAGCCTAGCTTCCCATCTCCAGGAATTGCAGAAACCAACGTCACACGGAAATACTCATTAAGTTCAGGAATATCATCATCAAGGACATATATATTCAGAACCTATAAATATAAATATCCAGAGGCACTAAGCAATGAGGCATTTAGAAATTACTTACCAGAAGAAAATTCAAAAGGCAACTAAATTATATTTAAATGAAGTTAACCACTTAAGACTTATTTCTGCATAAATTTAAACATTAAAACATTGTATGTGTGTGTGCATATGTGTGTATACAAACATATACAGAGAAAGAGAAGTCTGAATAGATTAATTCCTTTAAAATAATGGGTGCTGCTATAGTCTGAATGTCTTGTCCTCCCGCCCCCCAAATTCCCATGTTAAAATCTAATCCCCTAAGTAGTGTTATTAAAAGGTGGGGTTTTCAGGAGGTGTTGAGGGCTTGAGGATAGAGCCCTCATGAACGGAATTAGTGTTGAGGGAGCTTGTTCGCCCCTTCCACCGTGAGGAGGGCATATTGAGAAGGCACCATATCTTTGAAGCAGAGTAAGCCCTCACCAGACACAGAATCTACAGGCACCCTGCTCTCAGACTTCCCAGTCTCCAAAACTGTAAGCAGTAACTTTTTGTTCTTTATAAGTTACTCAGTCTAAGGTATGTTGTTATAACAGTCCCAACAGACTAAGGCAGGTGCTGAGCAGTAGCATTTTCTGACAGTAGCCTATACATGCATCAATATCACATCATATATGATATGTTGATTTACCAATATAATATCATATATTTTTTGTACCAAAGACCATGGTATTACCAACATCAGGTAGAGACTTCCCAATTAAGAAACTGCAAGTTCTATGATGAGATGTGATAGGATAAGAAGCAAGGGCAATGTACCTGTGTCTAGTGTCTGCCTAAGGAGCGCCTGACGTGCTCAGGAGCAGTATTTTAGAAAGTAGATTCATAATAGGCCTTAGGAGTCCAGCACAAGCAATTAATCCAAAAAAGGTTATAAAAGGAATAGGAATAACTCAGCCATGCTCTACAAAATTTAACTCAAAATTTAAAGTGAAAAAACAATTTCTCCTTTCTTTATTAATCAAACAAACATGTTTCGACATATGCAGTATGCTGGGGTTAGACCCCAGTCCTGATGTATCACAGGAGACAGGTCTATAGGAAATCACTTAAAACCCAATGCGAAAATATCATGATAGAGTTCTGTACAAAATAAAGTGATGAAGAAACTAATTCTACCTGGTAAGGTTTTACAGCAGATGTGTTTGAAGCAAATTCTGATTGATCACTTACAGTTGTAAATAATAATGGGAAAGGACACTCCAAACAAAAGACACAATACTGACAAAGGCAAGGAGACATGAAAGAACACGGCATCTGCAATCGGATCACCAGTCAAGAGGAAAACATGAGGCTGAATGAATAATCAGGAGCCAAATCATAGGGATCTTTTATGCTATCATAAAACACTTGGACTTCATTCCATAGAAAGTGGAGATAAATTGAAGAATCATAAGCAGAGGACTGACCAAATTAGCATTCTGCTTTAGAATAAGTACCATGGCAGAATAAACAGAGTGCACAAAACAAAAAAGGATGCAAGAGGATAAGTTAGGAGGTGACTGACCAGAAATGATAAAATTCTGAACTAATACAGTAACAAAAGAGATGTGGAAAAATTGTTAGATTTGAAATTTGTCTAGAGAGAGAAGATGCAGGCCTGATGAGGCACTTAACATGGAGAGTAAGAAATAGAGAGGCTATGTAAGTAAGAATGGTGACTTCCTGGTTTCTCCCAGAAAAGAGTGACAACTGTCTGAAAACAAACTCTAAATCCAAATATAGTCTCCAGAATACTAATCATTGGTCCTAAAAACACCTGGAGAGCCTTTTTTTTTTTTTTTTTTAATGTTCTTTTTCTAGAGATTTTGGTTCACTAGATCTGAGTTCAAACTTAAATTTGGCTTTTAATGTACATTTTAATCATATTTTAAATTAAGGAGTAATACATCACACATGTGCTCAGAGAAGCGCAAAAATAACATGCACTACCTAAATCATAGAATTCATGAACTAAGGGAAAAAGAAATTGTTAACTTAGGTAATCAAATATATATGAGACAAGGTCTGGCTCTGTTTCCCAGGTTGGAGTGCACTGGTGTGATCACAGCTCACTGCAGCCTCAACCTCCCAGGACCAAGTTATCCTTCCACCTCAGCCCCCAAGTAGTTTACGCTACAGGTGCACACCACCATGTCCAGTCAAAATACTTTATATGATACTCGACTGGAACATTTAGAACTGTTGTAATTACTAAATTTGATTAACTCTTATCTCTTTCAAAATGTATATAAATTTAATTTATAAAACAATGGTAAAGTACTAGTAAAACCTTTATCATGGGCCTGTCCGCAGACTAGTATCAAGGAACTTTTGCTGTTACACTATTTAATTTGCTTCCTTATTCCACCAAATTATAGAAATTTGGTCACTTTTCCTTAGCTTCTATTTTTTAGATCTTAACATTTTAAACTTTTCCTCAATTTTTTTTTAATCCACCTAACTTCTAAATCCCTCAAAAGTGTCCTCAAAAAGTACTTATTATTTACAAACCTTAACTTAGTTTGCTATGTATCCCTGATGACTTATGAGAGACTTATATTTTAATGTAAAAATTATATCGACATGCATATTCCAACATGATAATTATTTAAATATTCTGATACAGGAGAAAGCCTCATCCCAATCTCACTTATAAAAAGTATCATTTATTTATGGAGTATATATTCAGACATGTGACTCTTGTTCATGGAAAGTTTTTTTATGAAACTGAGGTCACCTTTACTCTTGAAATATATATTTAAAAAACCCTCATCTCTCCAAGTTTAATGCAAATAAAACGAGATTACAGTTATAAGAATTTCTCACTGGCTGATTAGAAGACTACCATTAAGAATTCTGGGCTCGCGGAGCAAGATGGCCGAATAGGAACAGCTCCAGTCTCCAACTCCCAGCGCGAGCGACACAGAAGACCGGTGATTTCTGCATTTTCAACTGAGGTACTGGGTTCATCTCACTGGGGAGTGCCGGACGATCGGTGCTGGTCAGCTGCTGCAGCCCGACCAGCGAGAGCTGAAGCACGGCGAGGCATTGCCTCACCTGGGAAGCGCAAGGGGGAAGGGAATCCCTTTTCCTAGCCAGGGGAACTGAGACACACAACACCTGGAAAATCGGGTAACTCCCACCCCAATACTGCGCTTTAAGCAAACAGGCACACCAGGAGATCATATCCCACATCTGGCCGGGAGGGTCCCACACCCACGGAGCTTTCCTCATTGCTAGCACAGCAGTCTGTGATCTACCGGCAAGGCAGCAGCAAGGCTGGGGGAGGGGCACCTGCCATTGCTGAGGCTTAAGTAGGTAAACAAAGCCGCTGGGAAGCTCGAACTGGATGGAGCTCACAGCAGCTCAAGGAAACCTGCCTGTCTCTGTAGACTCCACCTCTGGGGACAGGGCACAGTAAACAATAACAAACGGAGCAGAAACCTCTGCAGACGCAAACGACTCTGTCTGACAACTTTGAAGAGAGCAGTGGATCTCCCAACATGGAGGTTGAGATCTGAGAAGGGACAGACTCCCTGTTCAAGTGGGTCCCTGACCCCTCAGCAGCCTAACTGGGAGACATTCCCCACTAGGGGCAGTCTGACACCCCACACCTCACAGGGTGGAGTACACCCCTGAGAGGAAGCTTCCAAAGCAAGAATCAGACAAGTACACTCGCTGTTCAGAAATATTCTATCTTCTGCAGCCTCTGCTGCTGATACCCAGGCAACACGGTCTGGAGTGGACCTCAAGCAATCTCCAGCAGACCTACAGCTGAGGGTCCTGACTGTTAGAAGGAAAACTATCAAACAGGAAGGACACCTACACCAAAACCCCATCAGTACATCACCATCATCAAAGACCAGAGGCAGATAAAACCACAAAGATGGGGAAAAAGCAGGGCAGAAAAGCTGAAAATTCAAAAAATAAGAGCACATCTCCCCCGGCAAAGGAGCACAGCTCATCGCCAGCAACGGATCAAAGCTGGACGGAGAATGACTTTGACGAGATGAGAGAAGAAGGCTTCAGTCCATCAAATTTCTCAGAGCTGAAGGAGGAATTACGTACCCAGCGCAAAGAAACTAAAAATCTTGAAAAAAAAAGTGGAAGAATTGATGGCTAGAGTAATTAATGCAGAGAAGGTCATAAACGAAATGAAAGAGATGAAAACCATGACACGAGAAATACGTGACAAATGCACAAGCTTCAGTAACCGACTCGATCAACTGGAAGAAAGAGTATCAGCGATTGAGGATCAAATGAATGAAATGAAGCGAGAAGAGAAACCAAAAGAAAAAAGAAGAAAAAGAAATGAACAAAGCCTGCAAGAAGTATGGGATTATGTAAAAAGACCAAATCTACGTCTGATTGGGGTGCCTGAAAGTGAGGGGGAAAATGGAACCAAGTTGGAAAACACTCTTCAGGATATCATCCAGGAGAACTTCCCCAACCTAGTAGGGCAGGCCAACATTCAAATCCAGGAAATACAGAGAATGCCACAAAGATACTCCTCGAGAAGAGCAACTCCAAGACACATAATTGCCAGATTCACCAAAGTTGAAATGAAGGAAAAAATCTTAAGGGCAGCCAGAGAGAAAGGTCGGGTTACCCACAAAGGGAAGCCCATCAGACTAACAGCGGATCTCTCGGCAGAAACTCTACAAGCCAGAAGAGAGTGGGGGCCAATATTCAACATTCTTAAAGAAAAGAATTTTCAACCCAGAATTTCTTTTTTTTTTTTTTTTTAATTTATTTATTATTATTATACTTTAAGTTGTAGGGTACATGTGCATAACGTGCAGGTTTGTTACATATGTATACTAGTGCCATGTTGGTGTGCTGCACCCATCAACTCGTCATTTACATCAGGTATAACTCCCAATGCAATCCCTCCCCCCTCCCCCCTCCCCATGATAGGCCCCGGTGTGTGATGTTCCCCTTCCTGAGTCCAAGTGATCTCATTGTTCAGTTCCCACCTATGAGTGAGAACATGCGGGGTTTGGTTTTCTGTTCTTGTGATAGTTTGCTAAGAATGATGGTTTCCAGCTGCATCCATGTCCCTACAAAGGACACAAACTCATCCTTTTTGACGGCTGCATAGTATTCCATGGTGTATATGTGCCACATTTTCTTAATCCAGTCTGTCACTGATGGACATTTGGGTTGATTCCAAGTCTTTGCTATTGTGAATAGTGCCGCAATAAACATACGTGTGCATGTGTCCTTATAGCAGCATAATTTATAATCCTTTGGGTATATACCCAGTAATGGGATGGCTGGGTCATATGGTACATCTAGTTCTAGATCCTTGAGGAATCGCCATACTGTTTTCCATAATGGTTGAACTAGTTTACAATCCCACCAACAGTGTAAAAGTGTTCCTATTTCTCCACATCCTCTCCAGCACCTGTTGTTTCCTGACTTTTTAATGATCGCCATTCTAACTGGTGTGAGATGGTATCTCATTGTGGTTTTGATTTGCATTTCTCTGATGGCCAGTGATGATGAGCATTTTTTCATGTGTCTGTTGGCTGTATGAATGTCTTCTTTTGAGAAATGTCTGTTCATATCCTTTGCCCACTTTTTGATGGGGTTGTTTGTTTTTTTCTTGTAAATTTGTTTGAGTTCTTTGTAGGTTCTGGATATTAGCCCTTTGTCAGACGAGTAGATTGCAAAAATTTTCTCCCATTCTGTAGGTTGCCTGTTCACTCTGATGGTAGTTTCTTTTGCTGTGCAGAAGCTCTTTAGTTTAATGAGATCCCATTTGTCAATTTTGGCTTTTGCTGCCGTTGCTTTTGGTGTTTTAGACATGAAGTCTTTGCCCATGCCTATGTCCTGAATGGTACTACCTAGGTTTTCCTCTAGGATTTTTATGGTATTAGGTCTAACATTTAAGTCTCTAATCCATCTTGAATTAATTTTCGTATAAGGAGTAAGGAAAGGATCCAGTTTCAGCTTTCTACTTACAACTAGCCAATTTTCCCAGCACCATTTATTAAATAGGGAATCCTTTCCCCATTTCTTGTTTCTCTCAGGTTTGTCAAAGATCAGATGGCTGTAGATGTGTGGTATTATTTCTGAGGACTCTGTTCTGTTCCATTGGTCTGTATCTTTGTTTTGGTACCAGTACCATGCTGTTTTGGTTACTGTAGCCTTGTAGTATAGTTTGAAGTCAGGTAGCGTGATGCCTCCAGCTTTGTTCTTTTGACTTAGGATTGTCTTGGAGATGCGGGCTCTTTTTTGGTTCCATATGAACTTTAAAGCAGTTTTTTCCAATTCTGTGAAGAAACTTGTTGGTAGCTTGATGGGGATGGCATTGAATCTATAAATTACCTTGGGCAGTATGGCCATTTTCACGATATTGATTCTTCCTATCCATGAGCATGGTATGTTCTTCCATTTGTTTGTGTCCTCTTTGATTTCACTGAGCAGTGGTTTGTAGTTCTCCTTGAAGAGGTCCTTAACATCCCTTGTAAGTTGGATTCCTAGGTATTTTATTCTCTTTGAAGCAATTGTGAATGGAAGTTCATTCCTGATTTGGCTCTCTGTTTGTCTGTTACTGGTGTATAAGAATGCTTGTGATTTTTGCACATTAATTTTGTATCCTGAGACTTTGCTGAAGTTGCTTATCAGCTTGAGGAGATTTTGGGCTGAGACAATGGGGTTTTCTAAATATACAATCATGTCATCTGCAAACAGGGACAATTTGACTTCTTCTTTTCCTAACTGAAAACCCTTGATTTCTTTCTCTTGCCTGATTGCCCTAGCCAGAACTTCCAACACTATGTTGAATAGGAGTGGTGAGAGAGGGCATCCCTGTCTTGTGCCAGTTTTCAAAGGGAATTTTTCCAGTTTTTGCCCATTCAGTATGATATTGGCTGTGGGTTTGTCATAGATAGCTCTTATTATTTTGAGGTACGTTCCATCAGTACCGAATTTATTGAGCGTTTTTAGCATGAAGGGCTGTTGAATTTTGTCAAAAGCCTTTTCTGCATCTATTGAGATAATCATGTGGTTCTTGTCTTTGGTTCTGTTTATATGCTGGATTATGTTTATTGATTTGTGAATATTGAACCAGCCTTGCATCCCAGGGATGAAGCCCACTTGATCATGGTGGATAAGCTTCTTGATGTGTTGCTGAATCCGGTTTGCCAGTACTTTATTGAGGATTTTTGCATCGATGTTCATCAGGGATATTGGTCTAAAATTCTCTTTTTTTGTTGTGTCTCTGCCAGGCTTTGGTATCAGGATGATGTTGGCCTCATAAAATGAGTTAGGGAGGATTCCCTCTTTTTCTATTGATTGGAATAGTTTCAGAAGGAATGGTACCAACTCCTCCTTGTACCTCTGGTAGAATTCAGCTGTGAATCCATCTGGTCCTGGACTTTTTTTCGTTGGTAGGCTATTAATTATTGCCTCAATTTCAGAGCCTGCTATTGGTCTATTCAGGGATTCAACTTCTTCCTGGTTTAGTCTTGGAAGAGTGTAAGTGTCCAGGAAATTATCCATTTCTTCTAGATTTTCCAGTTTATTTGCGTAGAGGTGTTTATAGTATTCTCTGATGGTAGTTTGTATTTCTGTGGGGTCGGTGGTGATATCCCCTTTAGCATTTTTAATTGCGTCGATTTGATTCTTCTCTCTTTTCTTCTTTATTAGTCTTGCTAGTGGTCTGTCAATTTTGTTGATCTTTTCAAAAAACCAACTCCTGGATTCATTGATTTTTTGGAGGGTTTTTTGTGTCTCTATCTCCTTCAGTTCTGCTCTGATCTTAGTTATTTCTTGCCTTCTGCTAGCTTTCGAATGTGTTTGCTCTTGCTTCTCTAGTTCTTTTAATTGTGATGTTAGAGTGTCAATTTTAGATCTTTCCTGCTTTCTCTTGTGGGCATTTAGTGCTATAAATTTCCCTCTACACACTGCTTTAAATGTGTCCCAGAGATTCTGGTATGTTGTATCTTTGTTCTCATTGGTTTCAAAGAACATCTTTATTTCTGCCTTCATTTCGTTATGTACCCAGTAGTCATTCAGGAGCAGGTTGTTCAGTTTCCATGTAGTTGAGCGGTTTTGATTGAGTTTCTTAGTCCTGAGTTCTAGTTTGATTGCACTGTGGTCTGAGAGACAGTTTGTTATAATTTCTGTTCTTGTACATTTGCTGAGGAGTGCTTTACTTCCAATTATGTGGTCGATTTTGGAGTAAGTACGATGTGGTGCTGAGAAGAATGTATATTCTGTTGATTTGGGGTGGAGAGTTCTATAGATGTCTATTAGGTCTGCTTGCTGCAGAGATGAGTTCAATTCCTGGATATCCTTGTTAACTTTCTGTCTCGTTGATCTGTCTAATGTTGACAGTGGAGTGTTGAAGTCTCCCATTATTATTGTATGGGAGTCTAAGTCTCTTTGTAAGTCTCTAAGGACTTGCTTTATGAATCTGGGTGCTCCTGTATTGGGTGCATATATATTTAGGATAGTTAGCTCTTCCTGTTGAATTGATCCCTTTACCATTATGTAATGGCCTTCTTTGTCTCTTTTGATCTTTGATGGTTTAAAGTCTGTTTTATCAGAGACTAGTATTGCAACCCCCGCTTTTTTTTTGTTCTCCATTTGCTTGGTAAATGTACAAGAACAGAAATTATAACAAACTGTCTCTCAGACCACAGTGCAATCAAACTAGAACTCAGGACTAAGAAACTCAATCAAAACCGCTCAACTACATGGAAACTGAACAACCTGCTCCTGAATGACTACTGGGTACATAACGAAATGAAGGCAGAAATAAAGATGTTCTTTGAAACCAATGAGAACAAAGATACAACATACCAGAATCTCTGGGACACATTTAAAGCAGTGTGTAGAGGGAAATTTATAGCACTAAATGCCCACAAGAGAAAGCAGGAAAGATCTAAAATTGACACTCTAACATCGCAATTAAAAGAACTAGAGAAGCAAGAGCAAACACATTCGAAAGCTAGCAGAAGGCAAGAAATAACTAAGATCAGAGCAGAACTGAAGGAGATAGAGACACAAAAAACCCTCCAAAAAATCAATGAATCCAGGAGTTGGTTTTTTGAAAAGATCAACAAAATTGACAGACCACTAGCAAGACTAATAAAGAAGAAAAGAGAGAAGAATCAAATCGACGCAATTAAAAATGATAAAGGGGATATCACCACCGACCCCACAGAAATACAAACTACCATCAGAGAATACTATAAACACCTCTACGCAAATAAACTGGAAAATCTAGAAGAAATGGATAATTTCCTGGACACTTACACTCTTCCAAGACTAAACCAGGAAGAAGTTGAATCCCTGAATAGACCAATAGCAGGCTCTGAAATTGAGGCAATAATTAATAGCCTACCAACGAAAAAAAGTCCAGGACCAGATGGATTCACAGCTGAATTCTACCAGAGGTACAAGGAGGAGTTGGTACCATTCCTTCTGAAACTATTCCAATCAATAGAAAAAGAGGGAATCCTCCCTAACTCATTTTATGAGGCCAACATCATCCTGATACCAAAGCCTGGCAGAGACACAACAAAAAAAGAGAATTTTAGACCAATATCCCTGATGAACATCGATGCAAAAATCCTCAATAAAGTACTGGCAAACCGGATTCAGCAACACATCAAGAAGCTTATCCACCATGATCAAGTGGGCTTCATCCCTGGGATGCAAGGCTGGTTCAATATTCACAAATCAATAAACATAATCCAGCATATAAACAGAACCAAAGACAAGAACCACATGATTATCTCAATAGATGCAGAAAAGGCTTTTGACAAAATTCAACAGCCCTTCATGCTAAAAACGCTCAATAAATTCGGTACTGATGGAACGTACCTTAAAATAATAAGAGCTATCTATGACAAACCCACAGCCAATATCATACTGAATGGGCAAAAACTGGAAAAATTCCCTTTGAAAACTGGCACAAGACAGGGATGCCCTCTCTCACCACTCCTATTCAACATAGTGTTGGAAGTTCTGGCTAGGGCAATCAGGCAAGAGAAAGAAATCAAGGGTTTTCAGTTAGGAAAAGAAGAAGTCAAATTGTCCCTGTTTGCAGATGACATGATTGTATATTTAGAAAACCCCATTGTCTCAGCCCAAAATCTCCTCAAGCTGATAAGCAACTTCAGCAAAGTCTCAGGATACAAAATTAATGTGCAAAAATCACAAGCATTCTTATACACCAGTAACAGACAAACAGAGAGCCAAATCAGGAATGAACTTCCATTCACAATTGCTTCAAAGAGAATAAAATACCTAGGAATCCAACTTACAAGGGATGTTAAGGACCTCTTCAAGGAGAACTACAAACCACTGCTCAGTGAAATCAAAGAGGACACAAACAAATGGAAGAACATACCATGCTCATGGATAGGAAGAATCAATATCGTGAAAATGGCCATACTGCCCAAGGTAATTTATAGATTCAATGCCATCCCCATCAAGCTACCAACAAGTTTCTTCACAGAATTGGAAAAAACTGCTTTAAAGTTCATATGGAACCAAAAAAGAGCCCGCATCTCCAAGACAATCCTAAGTCAAAAGAACAAAGCTGGAGGCATCACGCTACCTGACTTCAAACTATACTACAAGGCTACAGTAACCAAAACAGCATGGTACTGGTACCAAAACAAAGATACAGACCAATGGAACAGAACAGAGTCCTCAGAAATAATACCACACATCTACAGCCATCTGATCTTTGACAAACCTGAGAGAAACAAGAAATGGGGAAAGGATTCCCTATTTAATAAATGGTGCTGGGAAAATTGGCTAGTTGTAAGTAGAAAGCTGAAACTGGATCCTTTCCTTACTCCTTATACGAAAATTAATTCAAGATGGATTAGAGACTTAAATGTTAGACCTAATACCATAAAAATCCTAGAGGAAAACCTAGGTAGTACCATTCAGGACATAGGCATGGGCAAAGACTTCATGTCTAAAACACCAAAAGCAACGGCAGCAAAAGCCAAAATTGACAAATGGGATCTCATTAAACTAAAGAGCTTCTGCACAGCAAAAGAAACTACCATCAGAGTGAACAGGCAACCTACAGAATGGGAGAAAATTTTTGCAATCTACTCGTCTGACAAAGGGCTAATATCCAGAACCTACAAAGAACTCAAACAAATTTACAAGAAAAAAACAAACAACCCCATCAAAAAGTGGGCAAAGGATATGAACAGACATTTCTCAAAAGAAGACATTCATACAGCCAACAGACACATGAAAAAATGCTCATCATCACTGGCCATCAGAGAAATGCAAATCAAAACCACAATGAGATACCATCTCACACCAGTTAGAATGGCGATCATTAAAAAGTCAGGAAACAACAGGTGCTGGAGAGGATGTGGAGAAATAGGAACACTTTTACACTGTTGGTGGGATTGTAAACTAGTTCAACCATTATGGAAAACAGTATGGCGATTCCTCAAGGATCTAGAACTAGATGTACCATATGACCCAGCCATCCCATTACTGGGTATATACCCAAAGGATTATAAATTATGTTGCTATAAGGACACATGCACACGTATGTTTGTTGCGGCACTATTCACAATAGCAAAGACTTGGAATCAACCCAAATGTCCATCAGTGACAGACTGGATTAAGAAAATGTGGCACATATACACCATGGAATACTATGCAGCCATAAAAAAGGATGAGTTTGTGTCCTTTGTAGGGACATGGATACAGCTGGAAACCATCATTCTTAGCAAACTATCACAAGAACAGAAAACCAAACACCGCATGTTCTCACTCATAGGTGGGAACTGAACAATGAGATCACTTGGACTCAGGAAGGGGAACATCACACACCGGGGCCTATATTGGGGAGGGGGAGGGGGGAGGGGGGAGGGATTGCATTGGGAGTTATACCTGATGTAAATGACGAGTTGATGGGTGCAGAACACCAACAAGGCACAAGTATACATATGTAACAAACCTGTACATTATGCACATGTACACTACAACTTAAAGTATAATAATAATAAATAAATTTAAAAAAAAAAAAAAAAAAAGAATTCTGGGCTGGGCGTGGTGGCTCACACCCGTAATCCCAGCACTTTGGGAGGCCGAGGCGGGCGGATCACTTGAGGTCGGGAGTTTGAGACCAGCCTGAGAAACATGGAGAAACCCCTTCTCTACTGAAAATACAAAATCAGCCAGGCATGGTGGCGCATGCCTGTAATCCCAGCTATTTGGGAGGCTGAGGCAAGAGAATCACTTGAACCCAGGAGGCGGAGGTTGCAGTGAGCTGAGATCATGCCATTGCACAACAAGAGTGAAACTCTGTCTCAAAAAAAAAACAAAAAATGAATTCCTGTGATTTCCCACCATTCTCAGCAAAATATCACAAGGACAGAAAGCCAAACACCGCATGTTCTCACTCACAAATGGGAGTTTAACAATGAGAACACATGGACACAGGGAGGGGAACATCACACACTGGGGCCTGTTGTAGGATAGCGTTAGGAGAAATACCTAATATAAATGACAAGTTGATGGATGGGGCAAACCAACATGACACATGTATACATATGTAACAAACCTCCACGTTGTGCACATGTACCCTAGAACTTAAAGTATAATAATAATAATAAAAGAATTCTGTGGGTTCCCAGTGCATCAGTAATAACAAAAAATCCATAGAAATACATCTTTCAGTTATACAATTTTTATTATATTGGGATTCATAAACAAAACAGAAACACACATTATTCAAAATTATTAATTTTTCTTTCGCATAAATACAAAAATATTTTATACCATGATGTATACCTAACAATCTAAATATTTTAAATTGCTTACACAACAAGAAGCTGCAAAGAAATTACAGAACAAACATGTCAGGGAAAGCTTTCCAGGAGGCTTTCAAAGGAACAAAAAAGGTAGGGTTTACCTCTGATCTCTGCCAAGGAAGGAATGTGATCGTTCCACTGGCATTAGCAAAGTCATCAACAAGGTAATTAATGCCATCAGTTTCAATCTGTGAGATGGTGTAAAATACATGCACATAATCCAGAGCTCCTCTGGTTCTCTCAACCACACAAGAAATGGTTGATCCCTCCTCTGCAATCTGAAATGTAAATTATTAATAAGTGCATAGCAATTCAAATCAGTGACAAAATTACAATGCTTTAATGAAATCCTTTTACCATAAACTTAATTCTACAACTTTCTACCTCTCTAAAAGGGACTAAAGAGGCCTGTGCATTCCCCCAGATAAACTTTGACTGCTAAGACATATTTACAATCATTCATTTTCTCCCATTCCTTTATAGAGATAAAGGAAAAAGAATTCTAATCTCTGAACTGCACAAGTAATTCATTCGCTGATGTCTCTGTGTTCCAACCACCGTGCCATATGGTATGGTTGCAAAATATTTTTTAATGTGTAGTCCTTTCTCTGGATAAGTATAATTCTAAACAGAAAGACAAACTTGCAATTTTATAATGGGCTCAGCACAGACAGACCAAATAAGGGTGGGGGTTCGGGGTAGGGGGAGGAACATGACATCAGGGAGAACCTTCTAGGCACAGACATAAGAAGCAATATAGTATATTTGGTGGTATCATTTTGGCAGGGGTGCATGAAGATGGGGAGAGCCCATCTTCATGGGGAGAGCCTTGAGAAGTGCCTTCAATGGGGAGAGCCTTGAGAAGTGCCTAGTATGGGAACAACAGTCAGATCAAAGAAGGTATCTTATGCCATGCTTAATATATTTGTTGGTGTTTTTACCATATAAACCTAGAGGTGTTTTTTTCAAGTGGAAAATTTTTTATCTAAACACTTAAGATAATTCTTAAAAACTCTATGGTGGAAGCAGTTGGAATATCATTTAGAGTAAGGCCTTCCTACTGTCAAATCCTCAGCTTCTCAATTCAATTTTATTTTTATGTTAGCAAATATGTAATTTGGAGAAAAAAGAACCAAAAATGAATACAGATAAAAATACAAGTTTTAATATATAGAATGTCATTCTGTATTTTTCATATGAACCATAAGCATCTCTGATCAGCATAAGATAGAGCCATTTTGGTGCTGACATTTTGGAGAGGACAGATTTGGGATTTGTCTACAAATCGACAATAGTCGAAAGTTATCAATGAATGTGGAGTCACCAGGAGACGTTCGAGCAAATCCTCTGAGTTTCACTGAGTAGCACAGCAACCCAGGTGTTCTCATGGTAAAGAGGATCAAGTACACCTGGGGCAACATTCTAACTCTTTTATTTGCCTGCTGGTCCATGGGCATGAGAGGCCCAAAACAAGCAGGTGATAGGTCAGTGGTGCCCTCAGGTGTCTCCTAGCAGGCACATTCTTCCCCCAGCCCCACTGCCAGAACCAGAACTTCTAATCCAGTGGAGCCTAAAGTGGGAAACAAATTCAGGCAGCAGGTCACTAAAAGTAGTAGAGACAGGGGTCAGTCTCACTTCTACCTCCTGTTTCCTGAGCCTGTGTATTCTAGTTATTGGGGACGCAGAAACAGATACCAGTCATTGAATGCACATATTGCATCCTGGAGGACAATACTTCAACCTTCCAAGAAGCTGTCCTTAAGCCAGCACCATGGCTAGGTCTTCAGCAGGCCATTCAATTGTATGAGGCCAGTTACTTCAGGTAACGTGGTATATGGTGAGGCCAGTGAATCAGTCCTATGACTACGTACCCATTGCTACACCTCCTTCATATTAGTCCTTTTGAGGCCATGTGATGCAGGTCTCCATGTGGTTAAAGCTGGCATTCTTTATGCCTTCAGATGATGGTGCTTGTATTAGAATGTATTAGGAGGCTAAAGTAAATACATTAGCTAAAGTATTAACTCCAGTAAGAATGAATTGTTGTTTCCTTTGAAGTGATAAAGTCTGGTTGGGATCAATGTATCAGTAAATGGTTTATTGAGAACTGCTTAGCTTTGGTATCTGCTGCTCACTGTTTGGACATTCAGCAACCACCACTTGCTACATTAGTCTTGGTAAGAGGGAGCTCATGCTGTCAGACCTATGCATAACCTCCATCCCTGCCATCATGCTGTTAATGGCACTGTGGTGACAAAGGAGAGTCTGGCCGATATGCTATGGTGCCTTACTCTGATTTCACGGTTGAGAACTTTTTGGGAAACACCCCCTCATATTCAGTGTTGACTCCTGGCAATCTATTCACATGACTCCTCCCCAAACATCTTTGTCTCTAGTCTTGATTCTTCCAAGCACCTGACCAATCAACTACACCACGAACACTGCTCAGGGTTGAATGTAGCTTCATACTTCAGGCCATTTCTCCAATCACAAAAGATGAATGGCTAAGTGGATGGTTTACGGCTCTGCCCTCTGACCTTAAGAAACACCTCTGATTAGAGCACTAGAGAGGCATCAGCCCACTTACAGCAAGTAGCAACATATGAAGCCCAGGCATCTGTGAAGTGGGCTTGACTTTCCTACTGTATGAGTCAGACACAGGTTTTGGGTAAGAACCAAAGGGCTTAAAATATGTCTAATTTGAAGTGTCTATGAAATAAACATACTAGAAATGCATCAAGTTGTAACTAAAGAAATGGGTCTGATATTTTAGAGAAAAGATGAGCTTGACATCATAAATTTGGAAGTTAACAATATATAAATGATATTTAAAGCCATATAAAATCGGTGGATAAATATATAATTATACAAATGGTATTTGAAAACCAGTTGCGAGAACAGGGGGAGTGTAGATGGAGAGGAGAAGAGGACCAACTACATTCAATTCTGCTATAACCCTTATATTGAAATCATGAAATTGTTCCAATGCAATTGATAATATATTAAGGAACAATTTGAAAACAGCTGCAACTTGCATTTGCTTGTAAGTGCTATTTCATCCATAAGAAACGTGATGGACACAGAAAATTATGCCCACCTGAAACAAGCCACAAACCTCAAACACATACCTCCAACAACTACCAGCTACTCAGTTCAACATCTGTTACTAGCCACACTTAACCACATCTAGTGTTATAATTTTCCTCCAATTTTAGATAATGCTCATTCTATCACTTCACAATGACACACAAGCTGCACTCCTTCTGATGCCCACTTCTACAAATAAACTTAAAGTTTTTAAATTAATATGTCATATTTATTGTGTTTTATAAGTATTAAATACTTAGTGTGCACATTTTTATCAGGTCCCTATTTTTTTTGAGTGTCAATGACCAAGTTCTTGAGCAGTGTTTTCCTAACCCCATCTTTTCCATAAGTTCGGTGTTTCTCATTATGCATCTGGCAAAGTGTGATGATTTTTAAGAATCCATCCATCATGTCATAGCAGAACTGACTGTCCTGAAGGTGGGGCACTCCAACCTTAAGATGTTGGACAGAAGAGGAAGATGCAGCTTGAGACCCATGTGTCAATACAACATCAGATTTAATTTCCACTTAGGGATCTATGTCAGGATTTTCATGCTAGCAGAATGGTACATGAGCAAATGTGTGACGGAAAGAGTATGGCTTTAAGGTCAAACAGTCCTGAGCTTCCTCATTCTACCACTTATCAAGCATTCGCAGTCTCTTCTGAAAATGGAAATCATAACATCTCATGAGTTAAATTAATAAACCATTAATCTTAATACGTAAATATTAAATATTTTCCCTTTTCAGCAAGACGCAGGAGTTAAATAGATCCAAAGAGATACTAAGAAATGTATGATGGTTTCTTTTACAAACTTAAAACTTTTATCAAGTCAGTAAGCATTACCAGATAGCATTTAGGACTAAGATGAGGATTTTGTTTGCAAAAGTTACAGGGAAAAGTTACCTAACTATACTTTTATTTACTAAAACCTTCATCAAAACCTACAGCTTCCTGAATATTTTCAGTTTTACAAAATCACTATTCATATCTAATAAAAGAATGTACAGTTATATGCTATATATCAACATTTTATAGAAAATTTAATGAAGTAATATTTTGTTCAACAAAGTAAACTTTTTAAGTTATAAAAGAGCTTTCTAATGTCAAGGGTCTATTAAAAAAACCACCAGGATTCTCAGTGCAAATTCACCTTTAATATTTCTGAATTTACAGAGAAATCACACATTGCCTGAGGTTTGCTTTAAAAAAAATACTTTAACCGGCCAGGCACGGTGGCTCACACCTGTAATCCCAGCACTTTGGGAGGCTGAGGCAGGCGGTCATGAGGTCAGGAGACCAAGACCATCCTGGCTAACACAGTGAAACTCCGTCTGTACTAAAAATACAAAAAATTAGCCAGGCGTGGTGGTGGGCGCCTGTAGTCCCAGCTACTCACGAGGCTGAGGCAGAAGAATGGCATGAATCTGGGAGGCGGAGTTTGCAGTGAGCCGAGATCCTGCCACTGTACTCCAGCCTAGGGGACAGGGACTCCGTCTCAAGAAAAACAAAGTACTTTAACCAAAAATGATTAAACAACATGGACAAAAGGCTGATAATTATTGAAGCTAGTACACTGGGACTCATTCCTTTATCTTCTCTGTTTTTGTGTATACTCTATATATGAAAACTTTCATTTAAACAGATTTTCTAATTCAGCTTAAATTTCCCCTGTCCCCCAGCCAGAGACTGTGATCCAGGAATGGGGTCCTGAGTCAGGAATGATGTCCAGTAATAAGCATTAGGTATTTCTGACAAGGTCATCCAAGGGCAACACTTTTAGAAATATTGGACTCCAGTATGTAATTATTAATACAGAAACGCACAAGACATAGAAAATAAATATCTAAACCTTTTTTCTAATATTAAAATATTCATCTGATTGAGTTTAGAATTGTGATACAAACAAACATTTAGGCCACTAGAGGAAGGGGCCTAACATCCATAATAATCATCAAACTATCCCCACACAGTATCTCACTAGAAACAATAATACTCACTACCGTCTCCTCTTTTAAGTCAAGAATTTGCCAAATATTCAGATCATCAGAACAGTAATAATAAACAGAAACAGTAAGAAGAGTTTTTGAAATCTCTTTTCTTAGAAAAAGTATTCTGAACCATGAATCGGCCTTCTCTATTGCAATAGAAAATTAAAGCTACAAATCCAATTAATTTTTAATTTTGTTTCATGCATGGGTGATGATTGGTGATATCGGATTATACCAATATCACTTACATCCAAAGGAATCTATTCACATAGCATATGGTAGGCACTTAAAAACAAATACAGTCCAAGTCGAAATGATATTCTTATTTTCACAAGATCTTCCCAAAGTTTATAAATATAAAATATATTTTATATAAAATAAAGCCACAGTTTATAAATATAAAATATAATTCAAGTAATAAGACTAGCAAGTTCTGTGAGTCACTATGAAAGCAACTTCATTAATTTATAATTATGTGGTATACAATTTGGCAAGACACGTAAAAACAGTGTTAAAATATGGTAGAGAGAAAATAATATAGGAAGTATACAGAATAACGAAATATGGGGAAGAAACATGAGAATGTGGTTAGTAGGCTATAGAACTAACAAAATCCATCTTCTGTTCAACACAGATCCCACTGGGAATCCAAAGCACTATCTGGCATGCCTCACCAGGACTCTAAACGGCTTCACAGGTTTTATTCATTCTTTTAATTATAGTTTATTAACCACCTGCTCTTTGCCAGGACATAGTGTACCTGGTTGGTAGAAAACAATTCACAGAATAATTACCTTCTCTTCCAATGTGCCAAATAGCAAGCTATGCCATAGTCTACATATTTTCACTATTTAAGATTTCACTATGCTACCATTTTAACCTTAATATTACTTTATGTCATATTAATCTACAGAAAAGGTAAAAGCATAACATAACTCAGAAGGCCTATTTTAAATTTTTAAAATTTTTATTTCAATTTAAAATAGACAAGGATGTCTCACTATGTTGCCTAGGCTGTTCTCAAACTCCTAGGCTCAAGAGATCCTCCCACCTCAGCCTCCCAAAATGCTGGAATTACAGGCATGAGCCACCGTGCCCAGCCCAGAGTCTTTACAGGTCTCTACTGCATTCAGAAATTTTGAAGGAATTTTTTTTAAAAGTTAAATTGTCAATGTCATTGCAACAACATAATAGAGAAGAATCTATGGAAGTGGCTGTAGTCTTTATTTCTAAAAATGAGGCAAGTGATCATAAAATTTAAACTCTGAAGATAGTTACAAGCACAGAGTAAACCAGCAGTTCTCAAATGTTTAGATGTACACATCAGAACTACTGAGAATCCCAGAGAGTTTTTTGTTGATGTCATTAAAATCTGCTGATATTTTCCATATTACAAATGAAAAACTAAAAAATTTAAATATTGATTGATAACTCATTTTAAGACAGCAATAATAAGTTATGCTCACATAAACAACATATTTTATGGGAAAGAACTACAGTGTTAGCCAGGATGGTCTCAATCTCCTGACCTCGTGATCCATCCTCCTCACCCTCCCAAAGTGCTGGGATTACAGGCGTGAGCCACCGCGCCCAGCCTGTCTGTTTCTATCTTTTACTCTGGTTAAAGGGTATAAAGAAAATCCAGCCTTATATATACATGTGTGTAACAGGAAAAGGAAGAGGATTTTACTAGTCTTTTCAGATAATTATGGGTATTTTTCCTTGATATTATACCAAAATCCAAAATTTGACAAGTGGCAGTTTCTTAGCATTTAGTTGCAACCTGGAAACATACTCTAGTACTTTAAAATCCACTGGTCTACCTTGTACTTGGAAACAGTCTTTTACTCAGGCATGATTTGCAACAATATGCATTGATTACTTAAAAAATATTAGTTACTGGTTATACAGATCTTCAAAATGTTGACACACATTATACAAAATAATCACACTGGTTAATATCACTATCACATTGGTTAATATTGCACCTATATTATGGATTATCAGAAAGGTGCATAAAATGCAATATGTGAAAATTCTTTGATAGCTTTTTAAATACTTATTTAAAGGTATTATCCACTATATGTAAACAGCTTTCTTTTTCAAGTTGTAGATTTGTATGACATTTGCTATTGCTAGTCTAGGATATTCTATTTCTGACGTAAAAAAAAAAAAGATCACACTATTTGAAGATCTCTTATGACTGTCACTAAACCAAAGGGCTCAAGTGGCAAGAAAGACACTCCAGAGAGGCAGGCATCCCAGTTTAAGCTAGAATGAGCCTATGACCTAGTTTTTTTTTTTCAAACTCTACTCATCCATTTTTTAAAAATCATTTCAATTTACTTATACACCCTTCTAAACCAATTAGAATCAACTGCAAAAAGAAAGACTCTTGTTCCTTGGCATCCTTTCATGGCCACCAAGCTGTTGCTGTCACACACAACACCTGGGAAGTAGTTTCATGAGTTCTCACATTACTGAACAGGAAACCAAGATGATTACGAATCTTTGAAAACATGGAAAGAACTGATAAGGACAGTAAGACAGCCTAATGAATTAAGCTGGCCAAGATGGTTGATAAGAAAGGCATTTACACCCAACACGGAAGAAAGTTATAACTGACTACTCAAGTACATTTCACGTGTAAAAAAATAAAACCTCAAAAAATCATATTTTAATAAAGTTGCAAATACAATTATTTGTGATATATTTTTATTTGTGATATATTATTATAGCTTTCAACATATATTATTTCATTCACTCACTTAAATGGCATCCAAAACAGTAGCCAAAAAATAAATAGGTGGAATATAAACATGCATTCTTTGAAGAGCATTAACTTTAAGGCGAATTGCTGAAGTTTCATTTGCTAACTTACTATTTCTATTGGCTCATTAGGTTGATTCAAAGGGTGAACTCCTAAGAGTAAGAATTTTGTAATTTATATTTGCAATCACTGGCCTAGCATACTTCTGGACTTGGAGTAGATGCGCAATCAATCTTACCAAACGAAAGAAAGCCGAGTCCCAAACAAATTCACCTACAATGAATTTTTTAACTCCAAAATTCTCCAAGCTCACTACTTACCTCTGGTATACAAGCTCCTGTGAAACCAAACAAGCCATTTGCATTGTCACTTTTTTGTATTATTAATCTTGCAGTAGTATTTTCTTCAGAAATACAAGCTCCTCCATATACAGAGACTAGTTTAAGAATGAATAATTCTTCTCCTTCCTCATCATTGTCATCTCTCGCAGAAATAATGAATGATTTGTTAGTTTCTCCCTGTCTGAACTCCAGATATCCAGAAACGGGGTGTAAATCACTTTTTGCGGGCATGGCATGAAGTTCATAAATTTCTTCAAGTGTCAGTTTCCGCTCATAGGACCTCACATCCTGCATCAGACCTGTAAATCTGTCATTGCCATTTATCCCTGCTCCAATTCTCAGTATTCCAGGACCTGAAATTAGAGACAAATGTAAATGCTACAATACCTTCAAATGTCCTGTCCTAAATTATAAGTGTGATTCAGAAAGTAAGCCAATTTTACTGAAAGATATTCTTGGATAAATAAAACTTTTTTGTAACTAGTATACAATAAATTGGATATTATCTTCTATTATGATTTTTAAAAACGAATCCATAATCACTAGGATTTATGATATTTTGTACTAAAAGAATTGGTAACTATCTTCAAATTAGATAATATCCTTAAAGGTAACTTATATCAGTCTGTCAACATTTCTAGAAAAAAGTATCTGAACATATACATACACACACATACATACACATGTATACATGTATGTGCATGTGTGTATTTAGATATAAATTTATTCTATATTTTAAAATTTACTCTTGCACATTTAAAAATGGACTTAATTTCATCACAATTTTAATTAATTAATTAAGTTATTTATTTATTTACTTCAGAGACAAGATCTTGCTCTTTTACCCAGGCTAGAGTGCAATGGCATGGTAATAGCTCACTGTGACCTCAAACTCCTGGGCTCAAGCAATCCAACCACCTCAGACTAACAAGTAGCAAGGACGTCACTACAGGAGTCCACTGCCATGCCTGGCTAATTTTTTAATTTCTTTTTTTTTTTTTTTTAAGAGACAGGGTCTTGCTATGTTGTCCAGGCTGGTCTCACACTCCTGGCCTCAAGCGATCCTCCCAAAGTGCTTAGATGGGAGGATCGCTTGAGGCGCGATTACAGGCAAGGGCCACTACACCTAGCCTCATCACAATTTTTAAACTTCAGTATTATACTATTATTTAAGAACTTCAAGGCTTGATATGTTAAGACACTCATTGAGTTAAAAGTTGTGAGAATTCATAAAAAGTATTTCTACAGGACAAATACATCTCTCTATCCAAACAACTAATAGAATAGATGTAGAAATAGAAATATTTCTTCTCAGAAACATTGTATGTAAGTCTTGGGGACTTTTTAAAATAATAATAACATGCAGCCCAACTGTGTCACTATATCTCAATAACTACCCTTTTCATGTTTCCACTAGTTCGCCTTTCTTTACTTGTTTGTACTCTAATAACTCAACTAAGATATTTATGTAAGATCTTTAGGTAAGATGAGATATTGGCAGAGATTCTGGAAAAAAAAGTACAAACAATATTTCTTGTCAATAACCTCAATGGAGGCTGTTCACAAATCTCCACCCAGATGGCTTTCAGGGTAGTCACAAGTGTCTGGCATGTTACTGTCATGACTGCTCCCATACCGACTACAGAGAACACCTTCCTGCCCAGCAAACCAGAAACACCTGTTCACTGGAGCTCCAGTTTGGATGGGAAATCCTACGATGTTGTCTCTTCTACTGAATTATCTGGCAACTAAAATGATTCAAGTTCCCCTGATTCTCACAAAACCACATCATGGTTCTCACTGTTAGGATACTATCTGGAGTCAAGGATATAGAAATGATCACTTCTCCTTTGGTTTTGTTTCTATGATATGTTAAAAGGAATATTGACCTAGGAGTTAAAGACTTATTTTCAGGTCTTGGTTCCTCTATTACTTGCCTGTGTGATGCTAGCGAATTTATTTACTGACTCTGACCTCTATTTAATATATTGAATTAAAATGCCTTATAAATGTAAAACACTATACAAACTTGAGGATTCTAAGCACTTTGCTTCTATGACTAATTCTATGGAACAAACGTGATCATTATTTCTCTACTTGTAGTGTTAACTACTAAAGTTACAATGCTAAATCATTGAAAATAAAAGTTATAAAAATGCCAGTATGTTACAGTGGTTCATGGAAGGAATATGGTAGCTTTCACTCTACATCTTAATGCTATTCTGTACTTCTCAAATTTCATGGAATATACCTGTATTGTTCTGACAATAAAGAAGAAAAATTGTGAAATATGTATATAGTGTGTGTATATGAACATGTTAACAGTATGCTTAATGTTTATAGTGGCTATCTCTGAATGACAGTAAATGATTCTTGTAATGATTGTAAATGATTTTTATTGTAAATGATTTCTATTTTTGTTGTATATGTGTACTTTACAATCTTTCTATATTGAACATAGAATTATTTTTTTAAAAATACACTTTTTTGATACTGTGAGATACCACTACAAACCAAAAGTAAAGATGGAAGAAGCTAAGCATTAATGAAGTGGAACTCTCATACACTAGAGGTAAGAGTATAATTAGGTTCGACTATTTCGGAAAATGGATAGGCATTATCTACTAAAACCGAATATTTGCACACACTGTCATTCAGCAATTCCATCCCCAGGAATGTGCTCAACAGAAATGCATATGGCAGGCATATGTTCATCAAAAAACATGTATAAGAGTATCCATAGAAGTACTATATGTAATAGACAGAACTGAAAACAACCCAAACAGAAATTAAAAGTAGCACTAATAAACAAATTGTGTTACAGTAACGTAAGAGAATTCTATATGGTAATGAGCATGAGTATCTACAACCGGCAAAAATATGGATGAACTTCACAAACAATACTGAGCAAAAGAAGCCGGACATTCAAGTGTATATATTGTTCAGCTCTATTTATGTAAATTTAAAAACAGGAAGAGCGAATCTTAAGCTCTTAAAAATGTCAATAGTCAGTAGGAAGGATGGTGAGTTAGCAACTGGAGAAGAGTCAAAGGGGGCTTCTGGAATGCTCTGTTTCTTGGTCTGGAGGCTGATTACATGAGTGCTGAAACTGATTAATTTAAGTTTTAAAAATTTCATTTATCTGTACACTTACAATATGCATACTTTTATATTTTTATAATATAAAGTAAACTACAGTTCAATAACTTTATATATACTTTAAAAATTATCTTTCCAAGTTGCAAATTACAAAAATAACAAGTTCCTTTGCAGTAAGCCAGAGGAAAAAACACCAGCTCCCACTCCCCCCAATCGTTTCCATTCTCATTCCACCACCAGTACCATCACCAAAAGAATCAAAGCTAACAGATACTTGCAGGTATTCACACAGCCAAAAAGTGGATAATACCACAAAGTGCTTGTAAGCAAAATCCATGGGATTGAAATTGGTAGATATGTGCATGTTTCCATTGCCTATCTTTTTCCCCCACTCTGGGAGAAAAAAAAACAAAAAAAAAAACAAACAAAAAAACCAAATAACTAATGTAAGAGGTTCAGAGAAAAATACTCTATTAAGCTATAGTCATATAAGCTCTACTCTATCTTCCACTAAATATAAAAAGGAACAAAATCATAGGATGGAGGGGCTGAGAGGAAATGGTGACCATAATGCGGATAACCAGTATTTGTGTGCACACACACACAAATGTGCTTCTTCAGGAATCAGCATATGATCTAGTTTAAAGACAACAAAGATTATCTCTTCAAAGCACTCCACAGAATTCACAAAGTTACCTCCTGATAGTATAAATCCATAATCACTTTTCACTGTGATTTTTCTCTCCTGCTTTCTTTTCACATCCACCACCCTCTACCTCCAGCAACACTGAACTAGCAGCAGTTCCCCAGGTACAGCATGCCATTTCACATTTCTATTCGTTTGCTCATTCCTCTGCCAGGAATATCACTTCCCATCTCTCCTACTACCCACAGAAGGACAAATGTTCGTCTTTCATATTTTTTTCTTTCTTCCTACAAGGTATCATGATATATCACACATCTCTCTGCTAGTGCCTATTCCAGGTTCTTCAAGTGCAAAACTCTGATTCATTTCTGTAACACTCAGGACAGAATTGATCATGATCTTGGTAGGCACACAGTTTTGATTAAATAAATTAAACCAATGCATAAGTAGAGTTTTCAAACACATGTTAGCATTTTTTTAAAAATCTAAATTTTAATGAAAAATTTTGCAAACTTCAAATTTCAGTGTCCTAGTTGTAATGATAACCCTCACCATCAGTAATGGCTTCTCCTTTCAGACTCTTGATTCCCCTGGGCATTGCATTTCCATCCAGGTAGAATTCGATTATGCCATCATCCAGGATAATTAGTAGATGAAGCCACATACTTTCTTCTAAATATTTCATGACTGTTGCCTTGGCAATGTATGTAGCATTGGAACCCAGGGTTTTATAATGAAGGGAAAGTGTCACATGGGATTCATTACTTTGAATTTTCACGCCATAGTAGATGCTTCCATTACCATCATCCTTCGCTATAATGAATCCATTCGTATTGGCATTGGGCATTACCCAAGCTGAGAATGTAAAGTTGGCAATTGTATTATTCCTGAAGGGATGATATTTTGGATTAACAGTCCCAAATGCACCCTCTAGTCCGGTGAAGTACAAAGCATCCGTTCCACTATGGTGACGCCGCATGTGCTGTTGTAAATGCACAGTGGTGGGGAAAATTCCAACCAGTAAAAAATCTATCATTGGTGGCAAACCAGCAGGGAACTCACTGGATAGTATTTCCCAGCCCAGTCGTACATCACCAAATACACCCTGTTGCCTCAAAATGGTGAAGTTGGTAATATAAGACATATCATCTTCAGACAGGACATCTTCTGCCACTTCTCTCTCTAAACACTCTGGATCCAAGATGAAAACCCCAAAAGGATCATCATTGAATGGAATCATTACTGTCACCTGGAGGTTGGTTTCTGCTAGTTGGCCCCCAGGACCTGGGGATCCACCTGTAATAAGAAAATTTATGAGTAAGAAACTAGAATTTCAAGTACTTTCTAGTATAAAGAAAAAAGAATTTGCTTAGCAAACTTCTGGTTAAATAATTTACTGATTATCAATGAATAGTAGTGTCACCATGTGGCTTTCACCACATTTTAGGAGCAGGATATAAAATAATATTGGTTCAGCATAATTTTATTGATAATCAGTCAAGCCTGAAAAGAGTATATGAATTAGAAAGGTTTAATTCTGTGCTTAAAACCAAAAGTGATGTGAAAATTGATTGTTTAAATTATGACACAAAGACCAAGCTTTAAGCTACCATGAATCCTTACCTCCCACCTTCCACTAATATCTTGTTGGAGACAGTATAGTTGGTGTGGAGAAAGTCTATTTGCAAGTTTGAGGATGGATGTAGGCCTCCATCCCTAAAACTGAACCAAACTAAGATATCAAAAAAGTGAATGTTAAGAATAACACTTGAATCAAGAAGGGTATTTTAACATTTAAAATCAGATAGTCATGACACAAATACTAAACCAATTGCATTTTGTATATGGCTCTAATTATCTAAGTAAAAAATATAAAATTTAGTATAAATAAGACATGGAAATAAAATAAGACACAGAAAAACACAGTACCTGAAATGTTTACAAGTTTTAGAATATAAAATTCATTGAATTCGGGAATTTTATCTGGAAAAGCATGGAGAATGATTGGTTTTGCCTCTTCTCCATCCATGAAGTTAACAGTTCCTGAAGTTTCATAGAACTCCTGTCCAGGCTGCAAAGCAGAGTCATTCTGAAAGAGCTGCCAAGATACAGAAACACTACCAAAGCATCCTCGGTGCCTCAAAATCCTACAAAATAAATTAAAGAAAATTTATAAGTAGGGAATCTTACTCTAATGAGAGCTTCCTGTGTTATCAAGGAAACATATTTTTACTATCTATCATCTTTAAATAAACCAACCAGCTGGTTCTATGAGGCAAGCTATGAAGAATTTCATGGGAAGAGAAGAATGAGGTAGAACTTTAATAAAGAGAACCAGTCTTAAAAGTCTTGTCTTCAAAATCCAAACGGAAAGATAAATTCTAAGCTCCATCAAAAAATACTAAATGACAGTTGGAAAAAGTTTTCCAAAAGCAAAGTACAGGGTGGGGGTACTCACATATCATCTGAGAGAAGAGTTCCTGAAGATGTTCAATAATTCAAGTTTCTCAGTCTCAAAAAGGATTGAAGTTTGAATTAGAGGGGTGGGGAGAATAACTTCTGCTTACCAGCTAAAGTTATTTTTTTTTTAAGATAACCGGCAACAGCATAAAAAAAGTTTACAACTCATTCAGACTGCCAACTTTGAAATTACTCAATTCTTAACCAATTTTTAAATTTTGAAGGAATATTTCAGAATTTCACATACTTAATGGTTTTATTTCATCCAATTTTAAACTTGCCTTATCTAAATATGCTTACCAAAATGCATTAGTCTTTCCTTCTTCCACTGCTTTGTCTATGGGCTCCAGAGAAAAAATGCCGTTTGGGTCATCATTAGCTTCAATAATTACTGTAGCTACCCCATATTGATATACTACTGTATCACCTAAAAGTGGAAACGACAAAATAACAAAGAAGTAGCTAACTTGTTATTAAATTTATGTTTTTAAATTAAGAAATTTTACAATTAAGTTGAAATTTTCAGCGAGAATTTCCTCACTGAAGGTCATACAATAAATGCAAAATACTGCTCCATATTTCCAAAGACGTTTACGTATACACACATATGTACAAACATACATACAAAGAGAGAGAAATGCCTAATTTCAAGATGAAACAGTTTCCATTTTGTTTTTTAGTTACAAGTCAACTATTTTATTGAAAAACACACTTTTCTTCACAAAAGGAATATAGCTTCAATAGCTTAATTAGAAATCAAAAACATAATTTCTTCTATTTTCAAATTTCTTAGGTGGATTATTTTATTTCATTAAAATAATAAAGGATTACCTGATAACATAAAATACTACTGTCTGTGTTCACTGGAATCACTGGCTTGAGCGTTTCCCTTTACATCTCTGCCTTCAGGCAGCAAAGTTTGATCTGGTTGTACATAGAGCAAAGCAATCTCCATGGTCTGGGCTTGATTCCTTTCTACTCCAGTTCTTTGCACAGCATATTGGCACTGTTACTGCCTACACATTAGGTCTCTTCTCATCACTTCCCTGTGGTGTCTATCTCTTCACCTTTACTCCAGCTGTTGCACAGGGGAGCAAAAGTCCTTCTCATCTTCACTCACCTAACTTATCATTCCTGAGAACCCAGCTCAAGCAACAACTCTTCCAGGAATTCTTCCTTGAATCCCCAGGTTAAGCTAAGTGCCTCTCCAGAGTGCTCCCATGGCACTTTGTTCTTTGTCAATCTATCATAACAATGATCATACTATATTGGGACACACACACACACACATACAGTCATACACACAATTTTACTATAAGCTCCTTGGACTAATGATTCTTATTCAATTCCATGCCCTAGAAAAATAGATGCTCAGTAATTGTTGTACAGAATTTATTTATTGCTGAACTGATGCAACTAACACTTTCAAAAACAGATATATACAACAACACCTACAGCTAAAATTACAGAAACAAATTATATATAGCAAATCAGTTCATCAAAAAAAATTATACAAATATACAACTGTACTCAACTTCACTTGATAATTCAATGGAAAAAAAGACATAAAAATAGCAAATCATTGTGTAGAAAATGCTGACAATAAATAAAGAGCATATAATAAAATCTAACAAAAATGAATAAAAAATAATAAAACCTAATTTTGGCAGGGTTCTATTATCATGTGCATTTGTAATGCAACATGTCCTAGTGGTGCTGAAAATTCATTCTGTTTCTCTGCAAGATGAACTGGCAATATTTAACAAGGCCTTGAAGGATGGCCATATCCTTTGACCCAATATCAGAGCACATGCTCTAAATGATAAGTATCAGGATAAACAGCCACTGCCAGCACTAGGTCATGTCAGAAATGCTGCCTCTACAGTGTCCCATCATGGGTCTCACCAGTCCTTGATGTTTCAATATCATAAAGGAGGAAAGAAAAGGAGGAAAGAGCTAAGAAAGGATGCATTTAAAAATCACAAGTTCTAGGGATTTCTGTCATCTGAGCCTTCTTAACTAAAGTAATTGGATTCTCAAATGCCATCATTTCTGGAAAAATATTAAAGACAAATGCAGCAGCAGTATGAAGTAGCACACATACCTCAGGCCAGCAACCCAACCACACCTTGTGTTCTCCCTCCCTCTTTCTCTCAAAATCAAATGTTAATATATATTTTTTCCCAATGACATAGTTCACAAAATAAACTAAACCTCTTTTTCAAGCGTCAATTTCTAGCCAGCCACAGTGGCTCACGCCTATAATCCCAGCATCCTTGGGGTGCCCAGGCGGGCGGATTGCTTGAGGTCAGGAATTCTAGACCAGCCTGGCCAACATGACGAAACCCCATCTCTATTAAAAATACAAACATTAGCTGGGTGTGGTGGTGCCAGCCTGTAGTCCCAGCTACTGAGGAGGCTGAGGCAGGAGAATCGCTTGAACCTAGGAGGCAGGGGTTGCAGTGAGCTGAGATCACACCACTGCACTCCAGCCTGGGCAACAGAGTGAGACTTCATCTCAAAAGAAAAAAAAAAGTCAATTCCCCTACTCTTTACAAAAGGTTCAGGATGTTTTGATTCATTCACTATTTAACCATATTGGTGTTTTTTTCCTAATGATAGTTTAACCACAGTGATATTTTTGAGACAAAAATGTTTACCAGAATCATATTAAGTTAATATACATCATCAAGAACTTATTTCTAGAGTAAATAAATTCTATTAAGATAATATCATTTTTCACACCTGTAATCCCAGAACTTTGTGAGGCTGAGGCGGGTGGATCACAGGGTCAAGAGATCAAGACTATCCTGGCTAACAGGATGAAAACCCGTCTCTACTAAAAATTAAAAAATTAGCTTGGCATAGTGGTGTGTGCCTGTAGTCCCAGCTACTCAGGAGGCTGAGGCAGGAGAATCACTTGAACCTGGGAGGCGGAGGCTGCAGTGAGCCAAGATTGCACCACTGCACTCCAGCCTGATGACAGAGCGAGACTCCATTAAAAAATACTACTACTAATAATAATGTCATTCCTTCATCGCTTTTCTGTATTCACAGTAAAACTTTGTTTTCCACTTTTACTTCACTAAAATTATTTTTATCTGTAGCAACTCCTTTCATTTAAATTTTAGAACAACGATCAGATTCACCAAATGTTTTTCGTCTACGTAAGAGCTGACGATGGTTTTTGCAATTGTGAAACTGCCCTTGTGGGTTTATTCTACAAAGTCAAATTTTCCTCACAGGATAATAGTTTTTAGTTTTAACTTTTGTGTTTTCTTAGTTAAGCTATGTGAAAAATGAGAGACAGAGAAAGACAAAAGGAGAAAAAGAGAAAGGGGAATAGAAAGAGAGACAGCAGTGAAGAAAGTCAAGAAGATGGGGAGAATGAAAGACACAGCTAAAACAATAATTAAGAGATCTTTCTCTTCCTCAGTCTTTCAGTCCAAAAGGCACAAGGTGGAACACAACGTTGGCATTACACTGGGGGTGGCAGATAGGGCATCACGGAGCCCCGATGCAAACGTTAGAGCTCATGAGGGCATCTCTGTGGGAGAACACATGTATTTAGGTTGATAGGGCATCATGGCGACCCGATGCAAACGTTAGAGCTCATGAGGGCATCTCTATGGGAGAACACACACTAATGTATTTAGGGTGATAGCGCATCATGTCTTTAGCTTACTCTCAAAAGGTTCAAGGAAAAAAAAACTCCTGGTACTGTTAAAAGAATAAAATAAATATCAAGAGAAGCCATAGGCCTTTCCAATTTACAGAAAGTAGAGCCAAAACATTCTCAAATCCCAAAGAGTAGGGTGAAAACATCCTGTTTCATTTATAGTATGGAGAAGAAGGACGAACACATCTTTTTCCCTTGAAGATTGTCATTCATTTTGGCCATGGCTCCAGAGAATTATCAAACAGTTGAGGTTAGCTGCCTACAGAATTAAGCTTCCCAACCAAGTATGCCAGCACCCTGCTCCAAGGAAAATGCTACAGGATACCTATCCCTTAAGTCGCTGGATGACTAGGCAATACCTAGAAAAGCCATATTCCCAAGGCCTGTTACTTTTAGCTGTAAGAATTCACTTACTTATATATCAGAATTTTCTATTTGTGCCATATCGTAAAGAAAATGTTAAAAAGGATGTCATAAAGTATATGAAATACATAAAGGTTCAACACATATATTCTTCACCCCATTTCTCAAGGAAGCAATGAAATAATTTTGCTCTTGAACTGTACAAATACAGTTAGGCCCTACTTGTCCTCATTATTGGACTATAGTGCTTAATTTCATCTTATTAAAGCACTGAGGCAGATATGCCACACAAAAAAGTATAATTTACTTACCTGTTGAATTAAAGAGGATTATATAAAAGGACTCATCCATTTCTGGGATACCATCTTCATTAACAAATATGGATATGCTCTGCTCTCTACTTCCAACCTCAAAAATGAGCATTTCTCCTTTTTCAACAGGAATGAAATCTCTCGCTCGTGCAGTAGCCTTCCCATCCATGGTAGCGTACTGGACCGTGCAAGTCACATCGACAGATCCATTTCTGAGAACTGTAAAGTTGGCAGTCTCACCTTCCTGAACCCTCACTACACGAGGTTCTGAAATATCGACAAAAAAAATACGTGAGCTTTTCTGATTCCACCACATATTTTCAGATCACATTGTGCTTCTCCCTGCCCTCCAAGAGAGACACCTTCTACTGTGTCTTTGCCAAAATAATTAGCTCTGTTCCCAACTCTGACATGAGTCCCCTCTGATTACTTCAACAGTCAATGGCCGTCCTCTTGCCTTAAGTCCTACAAAATCCATTATCTTCAACATCGAATTTGTCAGCAAATTGCATGCTATTTCAAATCCTCTGCCTACTATTTCATAAACCTCATTTCCAAGTTGAGGATGTAACTTCCTTGAGAACAGGCCCAGAGAGCTTATGTTTTATATTTGTAGCAGCAGTTACCAGAAGGTTGAACATAAGGTTAATTCATTAAGTACACATTAACTGAAGGTTAAGAATACAAATCAGGCTGGGCGCAGTGGCTCACGCCTGTAATCCCAGAACTTTGGGAGGCCGAGGCAGGCAGATCACAAGGTCAAGAGACCAAGACCTCCTGGCCAACATGGTGAAAACCTGTCTCTACTAAAAATACAAAAATTAGCTGGGAGTGGTGGTGCCAGCCTGTAGTCCCAGCTACTCAGGAAGCTGAGGCAGGAGAATCACTCGAACCCAGGAGGCAGAAGGTGCAGTGAGCCGAGATCACACCACTGCACTCCAGCCTGATGACAGAGCGATACTCCATCTCAAAAAAAAAAAAAAAAAGAAAAAAGACAGAAATAATACAAATCAATAAAATACAAAAGGCTACAAAATTCCTGCATTGGGTAAATTAATCCATATATAGCTGACAAAAAGGATTCAAGAAAGAGTTACACATCAACCATTTCATAAACAAAACCAAAAGATGCCTCAGGTGGCCAAAGACAGTTCTAAAGAAAGCGTTAAAGTGGCGAAATGAAGAAATTTTAATTAATATTTCCCTTAAATATTAGTTTAGTTATTATAGTACATGGCTATCCATCAGGCACAATACTCAGGTCCTTCTAATACATAATCTAGCCCTGAACCAGCTAGACTGTGTTATTTGAAGAAATCACATGGAGAAGTATTCTTTTCTGCACAAAAGAAAAAAAATACCTAGAAATTTGAAATGGGGAAAAAGATAAAACAGTACTTATTTTTTTTTGCTTCAAAAAGTTTTGAAGTATTAGTTAAAACTTCAAACAAATTAAATAACAATGTAACTCGAATGAATTACAAAATCATCTTTAAACAAGCATCAATTGTGCTTTATTGAAAATGTTCAATAAAAAAATTGCTAAATATATGTATATAAATGTATGTATGCATGTGCATATATATGTGTGTGTGTGTATATATATATATATACTGTTTAATAAATATGTGAACTCATTCAAATAAGATAGCAATACCACCTGCAAAATAAATGGGGTCATCATTTCTTCTAATTCTCAGAGTTGCAGTTGTTCTATTTCCCACTTTAGCTCCTCCAGTGGCATTCAGTAAGAGAATGGTAAATTCTTCCATTTCTTCTGGAATCTTTGGAAAATGTTACATATTTTAAGTCAGGTGACTTATACACATAAATTACATTATATATTCTTAAATTATTGAGTATTTTTTTTAAAAAAAAGCACCATTAACACTACTATTATTCATTTCCTTTTCAGAGGCAGAACTTTCCCTAACATATTCAGGTAAGACTCAGACCCCCCAAACAATAATTTTCATGTGCATTCATACAAACAGCCATTTCATTTAGACTAACTATGAAATTTAATGGAAATATAGATATTTTGCCTTATATAAGCTAAAAACAGATATACCACAGAGGTCATATTATTTCTGCAGGAAAATGGGAAACATGTTGATTTTTAAGATGAAACATAAAAATAACTTTTTGAACACTTAGAGCAGTTTGTCATAGTAACTAAAGCTCAGCTAGCTCACAAAGGCCTCTTACAAACCTCACTGAAGTTTCACCTGCATGGGTCATAAAGGCCTCACTCCATGTCCTAACAAGATTTGATTCCCTACATTTCTGAGCCTACATGGATCCCCAGGTGGACACTGTTTCTTTTTCACGTCATCTCTGTGAACTGGTGCTCCCCTCCCCCTAAAACAGAAAGGTGTCAGAATTTTGTCTCTTGAGGAATGGGTCTGAGGGAAAGGGGACTGGTCTCCATAGCCGTTCTAAGTGTCACTCTCCTAGGAAAGGTTCACTCCCTGTTGTTACTAAGATCTTTCTCTTTACTATCAGTAAGAAGAAATGCCATGTTTGGTCCATGACTCATGCGACCCCGTGTCCTGATGCTGAGACTGCACCACAGGACACTTGATAGCTGACCTTGCCTTCAAAGGGACTAAATACAAGCCAAGGGCTTTGCCTCTCCAACTAAGAAGCCCTGATACTGGATACATGAGCAGTGTCACTGACCACTCTCAGTTCTAGAGTTCAACATGTCTTCAGGGGGACCAAAACGTAATACTGCTCTTTTGGCTTATGGTCAGACACTGTCACACCTGAGTTCTTTATCACAAACTTTTATCACAAAATACGTTACCAGATGTTTAATTATTTAATCAAAAATAATTATTGATCAACTACAACAAGTAAGGCAGAAAGTTATATGCAACATTTACCTCATCTGGAAGGGAGTAAATGGTAATATTTTTTGAAAATTCCTGATCTCCAAAGACAATAGTCCCTTGTACAGGAAATACATCTTGTGTAAAGTCTGGACTGACCAGCCATGCTACACTAACATCACCAAAGTTGCCTCGATTTCTTACTACATCATAAACAGCTGTGAAATGGAAGCATACATAATATATATGAACACATACGAAACTTTAAAATGATGAGTAAAGAAATTTGTTAAATAAACAAACATAAAAACAAAACTTTTTAGTAACTGCCAACTATTTGCTTAGCACAGTTTTTAAGGTACATATAAAAATATATTAGCCTGTTCCTCCCTCTGTAACTATATAATTAATTAAATAAATGGACTCAATATCTTCTAGTTTGGGATTTTAGAAGTCAGTCGGAATGGGAAACAGAAGGATGATGAATTAGACACACCTATCATAAAGTCCCGTAAAAATATCTGCTAAAAGCAGTTACAGGAAGCTGCATGCTCAAGTGCGATTTCCTTACTCAGACAGACACTGCTCTAAAAATAAACTTTATAATTTCCTGTCAGCTCAATAGTTCCCTAGCAATAGTTCTTAGTTTTAAGGTTCTTCCTATTTGGATGGACTCATTCTTGAGTGTTTGAGTTGCACTGCATATGCTTAAATGGTATCGAAATATAACTGAAGTCATCAGTATCATCACAATACTATGTAAGAAATAAAAATCGTGGTCCTAAATATGATTCTAAAATATTCTGCACTATGTATAATTTCTAAGGCAGGGTGAGCAACTGTCAATAACTAGTTACTAAAAAAATTATATTTCTTCTTCAGTAAACAGAAATACAATAGAAGACACAGAATAAATTACCACTATAGATATCATCTCCTTTGCTTTCATTTATCATCACAATTAGACCATCAGAAACAAATTCTATAATCCCATGAGGATCATCATTTTTCAGAATCGTTATATTGACAATGGTGGCACTTCCCAACTTGCTTTCCCGGTCTCCATGGCTGCTGAGGACCACCCAGTAGTGTTCATCCAACTAAAATGAATGTGTCAAAGTATGGAAATTATAAAGTTGACATTTTCACAACAAATTAAAAAACATAAATATTCAAGATTATTAATATACTCAAATTTTCAGAAGCATATAACTCACTGAAAGGACAAAAGAGGTGATATTATTTCTTTTAAAATTAACATTCTCCTATCAATTAAGAGAGACACCAGAAATACGTATACATTGTCCAAAAAGAGAAAAAGAGAAACAATGATACTACTCTAAAATGGTAAGAAAAGTGGATGTTATCACTGATGATCTAGTCATTTAAACTTACAAAAGTGAATAAAACTAAATTAATTTGAGAGTTACACATGTATTGCTGAGTAAGCATAACGGAACTATACCTGGTTCCATTAATATGAAACTCGAATTTCTTTTTTTCAACAAAGTAATGCTATAGCAAAATTTCTTCAGTTTAAAACCACATCATTAAAAGTTCAGTCAATACATATTACCTAAAGGAAGCCTTAACATGAATAAAGCTAAAAGGAGATGAAAACTGATCACACACTGAAAGTCTAAGACTGTTTGTTATTTCTTTATGTGGGGCAAAAATACACCATTCTAATTTGAATGAGTCTTCATTTTTTAATCTTTTGTTAAAAATTTTCCAAATCTATGTACTTCTCAATCTTTTCTTGCCCACCTCTTTTCTGTCTCTTTGCAATGTTCAAAATACTTATATTCATAATATACCAAATACTATCAATCTTACAGAGAAACAGAAAGAAAAAATAAAATCCCATACCTCTGGTATCCCATCCAATCTTGCTAGCAAGGTGATCACTATCTCCCTTTCTCCAGGTTTAAATTCTAGTACTCCCGTGTTTCCATAGAATTCATTGCTATCTCTTGGCTCTACTCGGTAGTGTAGAAACTGCTTAACAAGGGACCCCCTCGATCGGATGATGTGGAGCTCTACAGATTCTCCTTCCTTGAAAAAAAATCCACAAAAGTTCAAACCCTTTGAGATCATTCTTCTAAAATTGTGAGCACAGAATAAATGGAAGTTTTTTTCATACTTACTTTTATAACATAGGGTCCTCTGGAAGCAGGAGAAAATTCAAAAACTCCCCCAGGGTCATCATTTTCCAAAATAATTAGGTCACAGCTAGTATATCCAGATTTCAGCACTTGGTTTTCCACGTTAACCCTAGAGAAGTCAGAGGGAAAAATAGCACCTGCTACTTCCAGTTTTACTTCTGAATTTTGCAGGCTTTTAAGGCAATATTTGCAACTCTTCAGGATTAAGAAAAGGAAGGCTATGAGGAATTAGACCTTAAGTGAATTTACGTGTGTTGAAATCATTTAAGATCAAAACAGTTTTACTCCTAACAGTTATGAAAGAACTTCTATTTCTGAATTCATTACAGCTTTTTTATTTGATAAAAAGCAAACACTACATATGTACACCAAGAATACTGTAACCAAATGTCATCAATATATTTTATTTAAATAAAGTATCAAAATTTGCAGATTTGATTCCAGTTTTAGACAAATTTAATTTGTAACACGTAGTTAGAAGGTATCTTAAAATTATGTTTCAATTTTACATACACTTGAATTTATTTTTAAAACTCATTACATAAGATCATACTAACTGAATAGAGCACATAATAGCTGGATAACTAAATGGACTAAAGCAAGCCACGTTGATAAAAAATAAACACAATTGTAATTACATCCTAGGAATATGTTGTGGCTTCAACTGTCTTCTATTCTCCTTAATTTTCAACCTGTGCTTTTTTCTTTTAGTATAAAAGAAAATGTAGGGAATATAAGAAAAAAAGAATAGAATAGATCTGAGATGCATGACATGTTATACCAATTCCTATGTATCTCCAAAAGAACATATTAAAACAATATGTTTTTTAAATTTCTGGTTTTAACATTCAGAGCATAATTAGAATGATCAAAGGGACTTGGACTGCAAGATTCTGAGAGTTAAAAAGCCAGCAGGCTCTTAAGAATTATCAATCCTGCAAGCTGCTCTAAACCTTGCCAAATGTCACATCCTATTGAACCAAAAATATATTCATGCTCAGACCGCAAATCACAATGAAACCACAATTCATAAGTAGAAATATGTAGAAGAAAAGCTCACTTCCTATTTAACAGAGAATCTGAATTGACATCCTTCCCTAGTTTTTAGAAATCTGATAATATCTAGCATGCTAGTGACCACAGAAGAGAGAGAGTCTAAATAATAGGAGAGTTATTTTATACTGTTAAAACAGTCTTATGATTTTCATAGCAAATTTATCCATCGTTTATATCAATATCCTCATTAATTAAAAGTTATTATATCCATATAAGCTAGGAAACAAAAAACTGGCTCAGAATGCAAAATATAAAAATCCATTCTGAACATTAAATAAATTTATTTTTAAACTTTCTTAAAATATGCCACTGTTATGTGAAATGTAAATTCTGAAAAGTTCTGTATATGACTCTGAGATATAAGCAAGAAATTGCTTAGATGCACTCAGAAAACCAGTGGAACCGTTCAGTTAATTGATTGCTAATTCTCTGTTAAACAATCTACAAGATTCATAAAATATGTTGGGTAAAAATTTCAGAAGTACAGCACAATAATTGTTCTTGACGTTATGTGTACCTACAAGGAAAGTTAAAAAGTTTAAGTTCTTCTTAATGTCATTACACTAATTCTCAAATTTCAAAATATTTTAAGTGCATTCACAGTGCAAAACTCTTAGGATCAAAAATAAATAAACACCTTTGTGTAAGCTCCCCTTATTATTAGAAAATGAAACTGCACACAAAGCATGCACAGCCAGGTGGACAGGCAAAATTTCCCAAGACCTGTAATCATGCAGAACAGCAGCCTTGTCCAAAAACAATCACTTGCAAAACAAAATACTGAATCACCAAAAACAAGGTATTATTTTGTACACTTACCCAAAATACACGACAAACCTTTCAGTTTCTACCCTGTCAACACAGAAAGAAGTGTGGGAGGGGGAAAACAGGAGGCAGGACACCATTTGCCAAAATCTCACTAATACTGCGAGAAACTTAGAATGGCAAGGGAAAAATAAAGCTAAAGAAAGGTTTCCTTTTTTTCCCAAGAGCTAGTAATGCTGGTTTTATGGGAACTCTGCACCCTGGATTCTTCGCTATTGACAAATGCTAGCAAGAGCTTCAGCAGTTCCCACTTATGGAAGATGACCCCATGGCCAGCAAGCTTGTCAAGACCCATTCAAAACATTCCTTTCCAGGCCTCCTCCAAGGCGCTTGTGCCTGCCAAGCACTGTACAGGCTCACAAACCGCAGCAGCTGAACAAATTTCTTTCAGCCCTGCTTATAATTACTTAGTAGCTTTAATTAGGTTTTTAAAATATAAAAACCTCTCAGATCTAAAGCCAGTTATTCTTTGAGTTAGAAAAAACAAAACTGTGTAACTAGAGAAATCTATACCTATATCATTTGCACAGCAATATACTAAAGAAGCCATATCATTATATCTTTTAATTACGTCAAATATTACTTAAATACAACTTTTATCAGGAAACCAAAACACTTTTCCAAATCTGCAGTGTATTCCATTTTCAAACAGCCTTGAAAGCACATGTCAAATGTAGAGCCCTATAGCTTCATTTTCAAAATCAAATGCACCATTTATAAATATAGGGTTATATACCACATATACCAAAATTTTTCTGAAATAAACTGGCATAATGAAATTGTTTGTGATCTGAGGAAAACTAAATAGAATATTTTTAACCAGCATGTTATTTGAAAGCACCACAGGTTTTTTAGTACCAGGGCAACTTTTGTCTATATTGAGTTGAAATAGAGAATCTGAACTCGGATTTGACATTGAGAGAAAATTACAAACTGTTATCACAATAAACTGTTAACTATTTTTATTGCAATATTGTATTGTGATTTATTGTAATCACACTTGCTAGCATTCATTTATTCTTTCACTCAAGTTTCATTAAAACTGCAAAACTAAGAGGGAGTTTTTCATAAAATATGGTATCTAGATTTTATTTAACTAAATGTCCTTGAACATTCAAATGTAATTTGCTCATTCTTGTTCACACACAAATGAGATAATACAAGTATGCAACAATTATTAATCAAATTAAAACATTTTAATATATATATGAACTAACTTCCTCTATTTGAAAAGACCCAATAATTTCTGAAATTTTCTACCTCATGATTTGTACTTCCTTATGTACTATTTTTACCCATAGGAGAAAGAAAAAGAAGAACAAAATAAACCCTTAAAAATTATACTCAATTTCAAATGTTACCTAAGATTTTAAAATGAATAGTTTGAAATAATATAAAGAATAGTCACTATCAATTTGCAGATGGATAATCGAAATCATTCTTTAAACATTTAGTTGAGAGTAGAAACTGTCAACTAAGCTAACAAAGTTTGTATGGATTCCTACAGCATTGGTTTATCATCACTGTTTCTGTTTCTTTAGTTGTTTTCAAGATTGTCCACTGAATGCTTACACCTTACTTAAGGAAAAAAAATTTTTTTTTAAATTTCCAATTTACACTGCATTATATTTTACTGATTTTTTTTATCGTATGAAACACCTTTTCTTAAGAAAAGGTCTGAAACATACATTAAAACCATAAGTCATCTAGACTCTGTGTGTGTGTGTGTGTTGTAAATTGGTTTTTGCTTTTTGGTTTTTTTGTTTGCTTGGTATTTTGGTTGTTGTTTTGTTTTACTCTTTATGTAAGAAAGGAAGTAAACACAATGTGGTTTTGAAAGAAAGCAAAAGGAACAGTGGACATTCAATAATTTGTTGCCTACATTCTATACTTTTCTTTCACATAAAAATAAAAATCAGTTAGTCATCAGATTTTTAAAAATGTGTTTAGACAAAACACCTACAAAGAGAAATCTATAAGACACTGATATAGAGACATCCAGGGATTATATAAAATAATTTTTACTACTTTAGTCTTGAATAATGTAACACAAAATGTCCCTTGAATTTATCTGTGAATTTTATTGTTTCTAAACATGAATTGCACAAAACCCTCCAAAAGTCACAGTAACCTTCTCTAATATGAATCAACTTTCATATAAAGAGACTTGTGTCAGGGATAAGACTGATCCTAATTTTTTAAAATTATGAGGTCATTAAACACAGTATTTTATATATTTAGAAAGGATTTTCTGAACTACTGAAAAAAAAACTCTTTGAGAGATTGTGAAATTTTCTTAATATAAATTACCCACTGAGAAAAGCTAAATCAATTCTTATTAATTATTACTGCAGAGGATCTCTTAATTTTGTGCAATTTTTGATTCTCTGGAAAATAATCATAAAATTAATGTTTAAGATCCATGTAAAAAAGAGAATTTTATTATATGAAGATTAATGCTTTCTTTTTACTCACAAGCTCTAGTCCTCTCTTCTGTTGAACATAAAGCCAGCAGAACTGTTTGCTTAACCTAACGTTTTAGATTTAGATTTGTGCCTTTTTTTAAAATATAACAACATATTAGCTATGTTTCATATTTATCTGATACCTTCCATAAATTCTCTCTGCAGTGCTTCTTCACAATGAATAGCAGGGTAAAAATTCACTGAAACATATAATTATACTCATAGTCTAATCAGAAGCCATCAACAAATAACAGAACAGTCTGAAGGCCAGTATAACACTATTTACTTGATTTTTCTTTTTTACTTTATATAGAAAAAAAGAATAAAACAAAAATCAAAGTTATTGAAGAGAACTCAAACATAAATATTACTAAACATTTGGTTGTTTTGTTCTTACCTGTCTAGAGAAAGTGTTACAGTTTCATTCATTTCCGGTATGTCATCACCTTTGACAGTAATGTTGATTGTTGTGTTACTTTGCCCAGATAAAAACAAAACAGAGCCATTAAAGGGACCTATATCATCTGGGGTCACTGCTTTTGAATTAAAGCCAGAGGGCTTCAAGCTCCAGTAGACAGTAGCCTGGCCATCAGTTCCATCCCGATGTAAGGGAATGTATACCTTATAAAAATAAAAGAACAGAACAACTTCTTCTAAAATGTATGTTCAGAAATTATATAAGCTTTGGTATTGCTATTAGTTTGTACATATATTATTGTGTGAACATATGTATTCTATATAGAGAAGTGAACTATTAAATGCATTAAAACACAACCAAACAATCCTCTAAGCATGAAAATAACTTTAAATATATTTTTATTAATTTTTGCTAACCAAATTTATATACAAAACACCCCTCACCCAAAAATGTGTCTAATCTGAGTTTTCTTGATAAAAGACAAATATTTTAAAACTCAAAGAATTGTGAAAAACATAGAGCTATCTTGCTAAAGAATAAATTTCCATTAGAGGTTCTCTGAAGATAGAATTAACTTACCATCACAATACAAACTGAAAAATAAACTTCAGTGATTAAAACTGGAAAATTATGTCATATAAAATACATCCTAAGTGATGGGGGCAAAATTTTTAAAAAAATGTTTCTAACCAGTAGGATAAATACCATAGAAATAAAATCAGATATTTTTATCATGACTCTGGGTTACCTTGAGCAAGTTACTTAACCTCTCTGATCCTAATTTTCTCATGTGAAATAAAGCTAATGATTTCCTATTTTGCAAGTTTGCAGTGAGGATTACAAATTGTTTAATTAAGTAAAGTATCTAGAACAGTGCCTCTCTACAGTATAAGTCAAATAAATGGAAGCTATTATAATAATTCTGAAACAAATTGTATTTGGTGGTTTCATTCAAGGGGAGTACACTTTAAAAATATATAATAAAAGCATCACTATAGATCATGATGAAGTTTTTTCAAAGGAAGAATATAAAGGAATATTTAATGGTTAGATTACGCTATTCCTTTTATGCTCCTAAAAGAGGAGTATGCTGTTTTATTTTTTCTTTGCCCTTTAAGCTCATCTTGGGAAAAAAATGATTAATTTTCACCATTAATCATTCTGCTACTTCACCTAACAATGGTCATAACCTGAGACTAGTGAGCAAAGATTCTTAGGGAAGACAAAAGAAGTAACAGAGGGCTGGGACCCTGAATCACCTTGAGGGAGTGGGTATCATCCAGGCTGTATCTGAAACAAACAAAGGAAAACTCCTAGTTTTTCTGCTGTTTCCCAAGAGGGGAAGAATGCAGGTCCAAGGAGCCCAAAACTTCCTAAAAGCTAATTTTTCTTAAGGGAAAAATATGAAATGGTAAATTTACAGCTATCTAAGATAAATAAAAGCAATCCATTCCTTAAGAGCAAAGTAAATGCTTTCCTGTTTTTAGAAGTGTATTCAGAAAAACATGAAAAATCAAAACCATCTTGAAAAATGAAACGTCTCTGTCCATTTATAGATGTTAATATACAATGGAAATTGAGGTCACCATATTTTAACATAAGGCTTTGATAACGAAAACAACTCTCCTGCTTTCAGATCTAAACCTCAACTCAGTTTAAATCAAATTTAAGTGTGGGGGATTTGGAGAAGGTCTTGGACAAACTATGACTCAGGAAATGGTAAGGCTAAAGGAAGAGCCCTCCCTAAGAGAGAAATTCAACCAGGGCATGGTTGAAGGGGAGGGATGGTGTGCTCTGCATGTGAAATTTTTATATGTCTATATGCAAAAATTTACATATATTGTATATATAAAGTAAAAAATTCTTAAGATTTAGCATTCCACAGCTTTACCACCATCATCTCCACCATCAAGCATAAGACCCAAGCTGGCCACCTCACTCCAACCCAAACATATGGAATGCTCAGAAATGAAGTAGGTCAAGCACACCTGTGGTGCCATGTCTTGGCCATTAAGAAAAAAAAAAAAAAAAAAGAAAGAAAAGGTTTATACGCCAGGCACCATGCCTCACGTGTGTAATCCCATCACGTGGGGAGGCCGAGGGAGGTTGACTACTTGAGTTCAGGAGTTGGGTACTAAACTGGGCAACATGACGAAACCCCCATCTTTACTAAAAATAGTAATAATAAAACAAATAGCCAGGAGTGGTGGCACACATCTGTAGTCCCAGCTACTCAGGAGGCAGAGGTTGCACTGAGCTGAGATCACGCCACTGCACTCCAGCCTGGATGACACAGTAAAATCCTCTCTCAAAAAAAAACAAAAAAAACTTTATGTTTGGCTACCAATGTAGTATCAAATGTCATAGAACTGTCTGAAAGCTGTCAAATCAAAATATCCTACACTCACTGTGAGCAATTAATTCTAATTTCATTCTATCTAATAATGTAAAACATGATGGGAAAATCACGTAATCATCAGTTACCTATTTCAAATGACATACTGAAACTTTCTTGTACACGGTGAAGCTGTTTAAGATCTGTTAACCCTATATGCTGATCCTATTTTTAAAACAGTGTTATGCTGATCCTATTTTAAAAATAGTGTTGGTACATTACTTCATATTCATTAGCCCCCATCAGTAAGAAAGAGCCTACTTACCACTTCAGCAGCAAAATCTTCTGGTTCATGCAAAATAATTGGAAGATTGCTAAGAAGGCCAATTTCTCCATTTGCAATGGCTGGAGTAACCAGTAAAGAAATATTGCAGATTTCCCCAAATCTAGGGCTTATGGGCGGGATTGGGGGAATTATGTTCAACAACTCCACAGTTTCCAACTATAATAAACAAAAACACAAAAAAAGTAATAAGAATTGATAGAACAGAAATGTTTTCAAAAAGCGTAACAGCATGGGGCGACAAAGTAAGCATAGGTAGAGGTCACCAATAACTTGGCAATTTTATTCTCCTCCTCCCTCATTCACCATCCCTTTTCAATCTCCTTCCCTGGCCTCTGGAGCTCTTTCTGCCCCTCAATTATTATTCCCCAGGGGTCTCCCTAAACTCTTTATCTTATAATTTTATGCCTGCTCCTTAATAATCTCTGCATCTCTCCCTCTAATTCCAAATCATTATAGCCAACTGCCACCAGACATCATATAAATGTCACACAAACACCTTACATATACAATATCCAAATCACTGTCCCTGTTCCAGGCTCCTTCACTAGTATCATCGCCAGTGCCACCACCTGCTTTTCCTCCTTGCCACCTACATCCAACTACCTTGACCTTAAAGCCAAATATCAGTCGTCCACATCTCCTTCCTGTCTTCCACTGACCCAGACTTCTAATCATCCCCCATTTCCCTTCTCCTCCAGACAAAATTCAGTATCAGAAGACCACTCACAACTCCATTTATAACTTCATGCTTCTTTACATTTAAAGAACTGCAATGTATAACATATAGTATCCCTGTAGTTATACACTTTACATATTGCTGGTTTATCATCATTTGATGCATTCCAGATTTTTACTTCCCAACAGGTCTGTAGAACTCTTATGGGTCTGTGTCCTTTTCAGCATTTTCCCAATACATGACATAGGCTTGACATAGACTTGAAACTGCAGCGGCTTCACAATAAATATTTGTTAATTCCTCCCTTCTACACAATCTGAGCTCTATAAGAATTCTGATAAATCACAAACATTCAACGTTTTCAATATTCTAACTTTTCAAAATCTAACTTCTCAAAGGACACAGTGTTCACTTCAAGAGTGCAGGAATAGGTAATCATTACAGGACTACAAAAACCATAGGGATTTTAAATATTAAAATAAAATGCAATTTTTAACTTAATAAAACATGTCTCTCCCACTCTTTAAAGCCCTCTGTTAGGCTTTATAATATTGAAATGATGACACTAAGTAACCACCAGTAGAACTGTGATTTAAATTGATTTTCCACACGTGGACAGGACTCGTACTGATTTCCCTCCTACTTTGTGATGAATAGTACATGTTAACGAATAAAAGTAAATGTCTTTTTTAAATGTCACACATTTTGCTTTAAAAAAATCACATACAGGAGAAAGACATAAATAATTTTGGTTTTGGTAAATACTCATTCGAAAAAAGAAAAAAATTAGATTGATCAATTTTGTCAAGTATTGGCATATAGATGAAGTCACATAAAATAAAACATGATTTTTAGTATACTGCATTTACTTTGCAATGTAAATTAAATGTAAAGATAAAGTCATGCAACTGTCATTCTTTCTAGAGAAAAGGAATATATACACACATATATATTTATCTTACAAAATAGCACAAAGTTAAATAAAATACATATATTTGAATGGTATATAAATATAAGGGTGTGTATTGTCATAAGGCAAAGATATTTCTAAAATACACTGGTCACGTATGACCAAGCACATGATTGTGAATGAACATTCTCATTGCTGTATATTCAAAAAGAGCTAAACGGATAACACTGTGTTAAGTATCAAGAAAAAATCAATATATTTTTACTCAAAACTTTCTAAAAAGAAAGAAATATGTAAGTCATATTTCCCTATACTTATCAAAAATGTTATACGATTAATCTTACATATAGTATTTTTGACAAATTAGAAAGAAAATATAGACGGTTATGAAATGAACTGATGGAAAAGAAAATGTTAATTGTACATGGCTTATTTCCTAGCCTATAAGCCTTTTTTTGTCTGGGTTCCATCTGCTAAATCAAACTGCTCTATTCATTCATAAAGAATCGTTCTTTACTTTCAAATAGTTTTCCACTGGGACAGCACATTAGTAACCCCATGCTTGCCAAAAGCTGCACCTCAGACTAATGTATTTAGCTGAGAGGGTTACTAAAGAATGAGGAGCAACTAAAGAATTCTCCTTTCTTTAGTTTCATTCAACTTTGCTTGCAGAGGCTGAGGCTTCCTATTCTTGAGTTGCTCATCCATTACGTACTATGAAAACTACACAACCCTCTTATTCCAACCAGCCTTCCAGAACCTACAACTGTTTTGAACCTCAATGACTTATGTCAGTGACTAATAATGCCTTTTTCCCCCTAAGCAAGTGTTAAATTAACTGCACCGTAAGACCTATGTTTTTTAACTATATAGAGAGATACATAAAGAATTGAGTCTGAAATTAGTGGTGCAACTTTCTAATCCAGGATCACCAAAAATCAGATATTAATTACATCCTTCTGCAACTTTTTCTTCGTTTTCAAGTGTTATCAAAAATTAATTCTGTCATATTTATATAGAATACTGAGGCAGAGTAGCTAGTATAATATCTGACTCGTACAAAGGATGTATTTATACAAGAATTCTCTGCAGCTACTTGGACAGAAATATTGGACTTTTTCAAAAGATTAAAAGTTTAACATAGAGGATACTGATATTGGTACAGATTTTTTATATATATTAGCACAGTTTTTACTGTCTCTATTCATAGTAAAAACTACTTTTGAGGAATTATGAGAAAAGAAATTAGAAAGCTAAAATAACAAAAACATTCTCTCTAACTCCAGAACAACGTTTCTGCATCATCAATTCTCAAAACTTTTTATCACATCACCGCAACTATTCCACATATGTCAGAATGCCCAGGCCTCCATGAAAGCAAAAGCAACTGCGTAAAATCTTGGCCTCATTCCACTTGTTTTAATAATCTGGTTCTTGTATGAGTTATAGATGATGCCAGACTGGAGACAAACAAAAGGGAGAACACTAGGCACCAAAACATTCCAAAAAATCCTTGAACATATACTTATGAGAATGTTCTGAAACCCTGAAACCTGAGGACACTGACAGCACAGAAGACAAACAAGTGCTGACATAAAAAAAATTCCATTAAATTCTGAAACTCAACAAATTGTACCCCAGACAGTCTTGAAACTTCAGAAATGCTACTGTAAGTGTGAACTAGTAAAATCAGTATGCATTTCCATATTAATAAAATCAATGTTTAAAAGCAAACAAATTATGTCATGTTTTTGTATAAAGCCAGAGGGTTTTTTTGGTTTTGTTTTTTAGTTTCTAAATATAGCTCTAAATGTGTTCTGGTGGCAGCATTCTAGTTGTTTTAACTTAATGCTCACAAGGGCCCAAGTCATGTGCATGGCCATTTGCATGGCCATTTGCAGTATTTCACTTCACAGATCCAGACTCCCTGGCATCCACAAGCCACAGGACAAACCAGACACAATTGTGAATAGAGCCATCTTCCCCATCTGTCCACTCCAAGAAAAATCCAAGGGTCCTCCAGAGAGTGAGTTATCCTCACAAGTAGAAGCACGCATCACATGAAAATTTTCCCACTTGGAGGAGATGCAAGAAAACAAAAATTAATAATAATAAAGGTGAAGATCAGGATCTACTGCCATTAGTGCAGGGCTCTGGGGAAGATGGCAAATGCCTCCCTCTGTGTAGATATATTACAAAAAGGTGTCACCTACATACTGACAAATCCTACATCCCCACAACAGGTTACCCACTAAGCCCCTTGGACAAGAGTTCTCGAAAAATGCACTAACAGCACAAGTATGCCTGGAGGCTCAGCTTAAAAAAAGGCGGGAGTCTTCAAAATGAAAACAGTCACCCTACCAAGTGCTGACACAGTCTTACAAAATTCAGAACACCAACAAACAGTTGTAAAAAGCCTTCAGAGACAAAGATCGACTTATCTAAAAGATAAATCATTTCCTTCCCTTCAAATTTCTCATCTGCAACTCTGGAAGCTTAACAACAATTCCTTTCAAGTTCTGAAGAAGAAATTATTTTAATCTAGAAATTTCTACCAAGCCAAACTATCAATATGAGTATAAAATTTCACATTTCAGGTGCTCAAAGACTCAAAAAGTTTACTTTACATATATAATTTCAACACATGTGTTTGAGGGTAGATATAGTACAATAAAACTACAACATAATCCCAGAAGGAAAAGGCAAGAGATTAAGAAAATTCAGGAGTTCAGTAAAAAGCATCCCAGACAACAGATATAAAACAAGCATAGAAAGCAGTTAGTTTAGCTAAACTCAACATTCAACACGCACAGGAAGATAGCAGCAAGGTCTCAAAAATATAGTGAAGATAACATATAGAAAAGGGACAATCAGAAACTCCAGAGAAAGGAATAATAAATCCATCATAAAAGAAAATCTAGACAAAATATGAAACATACTTAAATGTGGTAAGATTCAAAGAAATTAGTGAAATAGAATATTTCATTTGCTATATACTTCAGTTGGCAAAATGTATGGCAACATAAGATTTTAGCTCTTTCCTTGTCAGTCCATTCACACTATCTGATTCTGTATTTAATTGGTTTACATAATTTAATAAGCACTCTTTGATTTTGGAATTTAAGTGTCAAGCAATCAACACATGGAAAACAACAACAGTATCATAAATGAGTGCAGATATTTTACACTTTGGTCATAAAAATAATATTTTGGTTAGCAGAAGAAATGAAATATGTAAAATGGAAGGATATGTTATGGGGACTTTACTAAACAGTTGAAGGTACAGAGATTCTACCTAGACAAAGAAATTGATTTTTTAGTATATTATTTAAAAGTATTTATAAAATTTTTCTTGGGCCAGGAGCGGTGGCTTACACCTATAATCCCAGCACTTTAGGAGGCCCAGGCGGGTGGATTATCTGAGGTCAGGAGTTCAAGACCAGCCTGGCCAACATGGCAAAACCCCATCTGTACTAAAAACACAAAAATTAGTCAGCTGAGTGTGGTGGCAGGCACCTGTAATCCCAGCTACTCGGGAGGCTAAGGCAGGAAAATCGCTTGAACCTAGGACGTGGAGGTTGCAGTGAACTGAGATCGTGCTACTGCACTCCAGCCTAGGTGACAGAGTGAGACTCTGTCTCAAAAAAAAGAAAAATAAATTCTCATATTGCTTTATTTCTGAAATATTTTCCTTGTAATATTCATTATGAAAACACACTTATCCTACAAATCCTATTCCTATGTCATATTTTCCCAAATCAATTCAAAGCATAGTTAGCCTCTCTTTCTCTTGCCCTCCCCTGTAATAGTTTGTAAGTTACTCTACTATGTTATCCATGACAGTCTGACTTGCATGACTGGCATTTCACGTCTGGTGTACTTTTAATGTCACATAATTAAAATATTAACTTTGGTAAAAATTCTTGTCTTATTTATCCTTATACACCTCAGGAGCAGACATCATCTCTCTTCCAACTATCTAAATAACTTTTAGTAACAAAATATAAATGACAGCAAAATAACAAAGTCAAAATAATTTTAGTTAATTCTTTCACACAGATTAGTACACTTGAGGGTTAACCAAAATTATGATTATTTTAATACTAAAAGTACCTGTACTAGAAAGTGAGCTCCATTTTGAAGGAATGCATCATTTCTTATTGGTAATTTTGTAGTGACTTGAGTTTTTTGCTCTGGAAAAGTGAGGTCATTTCTCCTCGATATATTTAAGATGCCATCTTTTGCTTGCAAGGGGTCCACAGCTCCAGCAGGAATGTAAAGTACAGAATAAAGCAGCCTCACATCTCCTTTAGTCCCTCCTAGTCTTGTAAAACTCAAGGATAAGTGTCGTTCACCTGGGCTACTTTCAATCTTCTGGTTTTCCATAGGAAAAAATGTTATTAGGCCATAGACATCATCACTATCCTGAATGTAGAACAAAAGCTGCAGATAAAGGAATAAAATATTAAAAGTATAGAATTCTCACATCTGAGATTATCAAATTCTGTATTTTCCATGTTATTCTAATTTGAATATTAATATTTCATGTCTAAAAATGATGACTTCCTACACATAATAGAGTAAAAGATGAACCAAAAACAGATTTGGAAATATTCCTAAATCAGTTTGTGGAAGTTTTTAGAGAGTAAAATATTTATTTTCAGAAGGAATACTGAACAAGAAAACTATCTTTCCAAAGCCAGTGTTTTTCCTGTCCCTTCAAACTAAACATAAAGTTGATGTGTATGATCAAACTCTTTGGTTCTTCTACAGCACAGAAATATTAACAAGTGTAAAGCGTAACAAGAGTTATACCTCTGCTGGCTCGCTCACTTCTGCACCTCCTCGGATTGTGTGAGGCAGAATTTGAAGTAGATAAGCTTCTGCCTCTTCTGGCAGATCATCATCAACTACAGTAAAAGGAACTGTTGCCAACATCTGCCCTTGTGCAAAATGGAGAACTCCAGAGCTTGGTGTGATATCTGCTGTTACTGGTGAGGGATCACTGCTGTTCCGTGTCAACACCCAATTCACAGAGACGTTCCCATGGGTACCGCCATTTCTAACCACTGTGATTTCTTCAAATCTTAAATGTTTTAAAAGAAATACATATTGTCACATAGTACACTTTATTTCCCTTAGATTAGCCTTCCCAATGTCAAGTTGTCCATTAGACACTGATAAAAACAGAATCTATGTAACAAAAGAACAACTGATTTGTTTTTTGTTTGAGACTGGGTCATACTCTGTTGCCCAAGCTGAAGTGCAATGGTGTGATCAGAGCTTACAACCTCAACCTCATGGACTCAGGCAATCCTCCTGCATTAGCCTCCCACGTATCTGGGACTTCAGGTGGACACCACCACACTCAGCTAATCTTTTCATTTTATTTTATTTTATTTTATTTTTTGTGGGCGGGGTCTCACTTTGTTGCCCAGGCTGGTCTCGAACTTCCGGCCTAAGATAATCCTCCCCCTAAGCCTGCCAAAGTGCTGGGATTACAGGAGTGAGTCACCATGCCTGGTGGAAAAAAACATTTTTAATATGAAGGTGTAGATATGTGAATGCGTCCTAGGGAACTACTATACTATAAATCATTTGCATAATTAAATCACACTCCAAATAAGAAAGAAAACAATGAAGCCATGGTAGAAAAAATGACACATATTCTAACAGTTCGTTGTTGTGTCCAACATCACAAAACTAAAATCTTGGAATAATATATTAAAATAATGGTAGCAATATATTTAAAATAAATCATACCTTGATATTCTATCTTCATCAATTATAACTATCCTTTCAAACAAAACACTGTTGAGTGAAAGGACTCCATAAGGTTTATCATTTGGCTTAATGGTGACTTGTACAACAGAAGGGCTTATTAGCACAGCATCTCCCTGTAAGGTATCTTTTAGTAACATAATGTGAAACGATTCAGCAATCTCTGGTATGGTGTCATCAACTATTTGAAATTTCAAGTGAGATTCATGAATAAAAGGTGGAAAAACAACAGTTGTGTTTGGCTGAAGATCAATGAAGTCCAGATTTTGCTGGGCATGTGCTGTGGAATTCCCAGTTGCGATAGCATAACTGATTGAAACCTCATATTCATCAGATCCAATCAGATTTCCATTGTTGTCCTTTCCACGAACTACTGGAATTACGAGTATGTGGTCTTCCTCAGGAACCAAATAAATACTCTGAAGGAATCTCACGGGACTATCATTTTTCTTAATGATGATTTCAACTGAATTCCTAGAGGTGTTTATCTCAGCTCCTCCTTCTACACTTTTCAGTTGAACTAAAAATACTTCATCATTTTCTGGTACCTGTTAAAGGAATATAAACAGAGGCAAAACATCAACAGCCAAAACACCTGGAAAGAAACTAAAGTGTAACAAGTCATTATGTTTCAATACAATCACATAGAAATAAAAATTCTCTAACTGAGGGAGCAAATAGAAAGGCTTGTTTAGTCTCCAATTAATAAAATATTTTCCACAGGTAAATAACGTATTTTAGACAGGAAAAGAAAACGTAATGAAGCAACAGTACAACTAATGAAGTATAAGTATAATGTCTTTCAACCTTAACTGGTCCTTGGATAACTCCAAAGATTAAACAGTAAAAAACTGTCATACATTTCTATCAGTTTTATCAGTTTGGTAGGGTCAGAAGTAGTACTGAAAATCTAATAATACCTAAGAATCTGGAAAGTACGTTAAACATTACATAAAAATTGTTAGTTTTCCTTGTGAATTATTCTTGCTTTTCTCCAAATGGTTGTTAATTTAGGAGTTAAACATGTGACACCAATATATGCTTTTCGAGATACACATCATGCCTCTCTGGAGAAAAAGCTGTAAGAGTCACTACTAGGAAAAATGCTGACACTGTTAAAGTGCAATTTTTGCTTTTTTGGGTTTTTTTTTTTCTTTTTTTTTTATGCTCCTGCAGAGAAATCTTGGGGTTAATCTCCACAGTGCTGTGTGAGCTTTTCATTCACCACAAACTCTATTTTAGAAATAAAAGTGAAGAAAAAAATGCATACTTTTACCTCCATCAGTAGCAATACAAAAAGCAAAGCTATTTATCTTAAAAATAAAATGTTATGATTTGATTGATCTTTCAAATTTACAATCAAAATGTATAATTAATCATCTCCCCAAATTATAGCCCGTTCAATGCTCTGAGATCTTAAAACAAAAGGTTTTTTTTTGCTTGCTTCCAGAACCAGAGGAACTAGGGATATCAATGCTTCCAAATATTTTATTTTTTTCAAGAGAAGAACTCTTTTCTCATAATGTCTTCTAATACTCTAATACATTTTTTTTCCTTCTCTTGAGGTTTCTTGTGATTTAGTTTCGGAATATTTGTAGGAGGGTAGAGGGAGGGTTACAAACTCCCAGCTATTTTCTTTTTGTTTTCTTTTCTGGCAAAATTTAGTTTCTTTTCTAAAAAGTCATGTTTTCTCTTGTTTAGCTCATGTGGGGGACATCCTTGCACATTATTGCTCAGATTCATTCTTTTCTTAGCAGTTAAGCTAGCTGTATCATGTATCTCTATTCTTGGTAGTCTCAATGTGAAATATGAAAATAATAAAAACCTTCCCATAAATGTGAACATTAAAAATATCCAAACAAAAGAATATCAACTTAAGTAGAATTTTTCTTTGCTTTTGTGGTAAAATATTTATTCCAGGTTAGTACTGTTCTTGCTCAAAATTGAAAGCACGAACACAAATAGATTATCTGGGTATACAAAATGCTTAAATGTTTGTATTATGTATGGTTGCTAGTTATATTCAAATTCATCAGCTTTTAGATGTACAATTTAATGTGAATTAAGTAAGATAAATAATAATAACATGTATTCCAAAATAGTCAGCTATTTATAGCTGAGGTATGACTGGCCACAATACACTAAGTTTATATAGGACTGTGTCCTGCAACACAGGGTCCTTGTCCCATTTGGGTATGTAACATTAGCCAACCTCATCGTCGAGTACTGTCAAGTTATAAATTACTGTTGCTCTGCCAGGGGGAAAGGTGATATTTCCTTTAACTGGACTCAAATCTTCATCAGGGGAATTTGGGCCACCCTCTACCTGAAAAGAAACACACAATGCCGTCAATAAATACAAAATACTTCTCAAGATTGAGAAAGCATCATTGTGATGTCAGCTGACAAAAATCTGAAGTTTAAATATGTTCTGAAAGAATTACATCATTCTGCCCTTCAAATTAATAGGTCCTATAACGTAATTATAGATATTGACTATAACTGCATTAAAGTACGTGGTTTCTATGAGCTGCTTTTTCTCAAGCATTACGTTAAACCTGAGGGGAGAAATACTCTATAAATATTTCTTTTTGGAAGAAAGGGTATTCAAGATTAGTAAATTCCCTCAAGTAACAGAATCAAATGCCAATATTTTCCACTTCACAAGCTGGATGTGAAGATGTGAAGAATGAATAAAATCATTCATTAAAAAAAGCATTTGTTGAGTACTCCATGCCGCATCTCTTCTAGGTACTAAAGATTTAGCAGTGAATAGCGCTAACTCCGCACCATATAGACCTGACATTTAAAGGAAGGGAATAAATGATAAATAAATGAATGGGTGTGTGTTATATGATAATAAGTATCATAGAGAAAAAATTAAGAATAGCATGAGAGAGATCGAGTGCCAGGGAGGGGTGCTATCTGTATGCAGTTATAATCAATATAAAGCACTTACAACAATATATGGCAATATTAAGCACTCCAAAAATGTTACTTATAATTATTTAAACAGAAAACAGGCTACAAATCTGATAAAATAACTTTAGACATCCATAGATAAGTTGAAAACACTCTAACCTGGATGATTTATTCTTTCTACAGCCAATTATTTTCTAATTTTTCCAATATTTATCAGAAAAACTTTCAAAAATTTATTGTCTAAATGCATATTCCTAAGTACCTGAAAAATTGTGTATGACTTCCAGTGTAGAACTTGCAAGACTACTGCATATTTAGTGTTTATTATGTTTTTCATGCATTATTGCCTTCTGCTGTTCTATGTTCTGTGTAGTTAACATAACTACCGTATGATGTGGACACCCACAAGCATGAACAAAACTATTCTATGCTTCCATAGAATTGTGTTACATAAATATAAGTTTCCATTTTATTGATATTACAATTGATAATTAGGAAAGAAACTGGTGTCTGAAATTGCTACCACTCTAATGTTTGAAAATAGTGTATGATCATGTTGCGGATCCTAAAAAACACAGAAAACACAAAAATTAGTTGGAGATTTAAATGTGTATCTCACGGAACAGCAATGTGGTGACACGATGATTGGCACATGGTCAGTAAGCAATCAAATCACATGATTAGATCTAGTACCTGAAAAATACACGTCACCCACAGCTTATCATATTCATGCCACATCCTGTAACATTTATGGATTCCCATGGTGGAGTGCAATGGCAATAAACACCATCCATTTGGTGTACTGAAAAAAATGGGGGGTAGGGGAAAGGCATGGTGGGTCATGACTGTAATCTCAGCTCTTTGGGAGGCTGAAGAGGGAGGATCATTTGTGCTCAGGAGTTCGAGACCAGCCTGGGCAACATAATGCAACTTCATCTCTACAAAAAACATTAAAACTTAGCTGGGCATGGTGATGCACACCTGTATTCCCAGCTATTCAGAAGGCTGATGCAGGAGGACTGCATGAGCTCAGGAGATTGAGGCTGCAGTGAGCCATGACTGTGCCACTGCACTCCAGCCGGGGCATCAGAGTAAGATCCTCTCTCAAAAAAAAAAAAACTAAAATAAAAATAAAATGGAGAAAGACAACATATTAAATAATTTTACATAAACCTAAGTAATCCATGGGTATTTTAAAATTTCCTATTTTTGAAAACATTTATCATAAAAGTTTTATGAAATTTATAGAATTAACATTATTATTCTATCTTATGATTTATTTTTCCCACATAACTAAAATGTTAGCTTGTATTTCATGTAAGCATTGTATACACAAGCAGCAAGGAAAACATTTTTATATTAATCATGAAATGTATCAGATCAGAAAAGTATTCATCTTTATTTTAATTGTATTGTGTCGTGTTTATTATACAAGGAACTTTGATTTTCAAAACTGTAGCCACCTGGTATGAACTCCAGTGTTCGCATTTAAAGTGATTTCAGGGCCGGGTGCGGTGACTCACGCCTGTAATCCCAGCACTTTGGAGGCCTAGGCAGGCGGATCACCTGAGGCCAGGAGTTCAAGAACAGCCTGGCCAACATGGTGACACCCTGTCTCTACTACAAATACAAAACTTAGCCAGGCATGGTGGAGCGTGCCTGTAATCCCAGCTACTGGGGAGACTGAAGCAGGAGAATCACTTGAACCCGGGGGGCAGAGGTTGCACTGAGCTGAGATCATGCCACTGCACTCCAGCCTGGGCAACAGGGCAAGACTCTGTCTCAAAAATAAAAATAAAAGTAACTAAAATAAAATTACTTCGGAGTAAACTTACCTCAAAAGTCACCATGACCATTCCATAGGTTCCCTTTTCCCTGATGAGAGTAAGAGGCACGGACTCATTTCTGCCCCTGGGCTCACTCACTGTGACTGAGGGAAGCTATTGAGGAGAGCAAGCACAGATGATGAGGAGCTGAGCAATCAGAGGTATGAGGCGGTAAAAACTATTACCTCAGAAACGCTCGATTTCCACAGACAAATCAATCTACACTGTATATAAGAATGTGATATTTCCTAGCCTCAATGAACTATAGCTTTAAAATGCTGAAAAAGTTAAAAATAATAGAGTAAAGGGAACATAAAAACTAGTCAAGCAAAAGATGCAGTTTCTTGTCCTGGTTCTACCATCAACTAGCTGTTCTGCTGAGGAATTTAAAGGTTTTTTAGTTGAAAGGTGACAAACTCAAATGCTCACAGAGGCCCAGGAGGTGACAGACATGAGTTAAGCCTCCAGACCAAGGCAGCAGGTCACTGGGACCACCACTTAGCCTTGCCCACAACCCCTCTTTCTCCACATCAGCCAGCTTGTCAGTGAAAAGCAGACACTGCTAACAACTTTCAGGAAAGGATCTCTGCAGGAGGTGAAAGCGAGGACTTCAAAAGAAATATGCTGATTTGGCTGGTGGAAATTCAAGGTGGGAGAGGAGGAATACAGACACAGCCAAGTACACACAGTTACAGAAGCAGTGGCCAACTCTCCGGGTGACAGCAAAACTCAGTAGCTCCATCCATAACTGGGGTTAGGAATGCCCATCTTGAAGGGTTGTGATAAGGTTTCAATGCAATAGTTCAAATCAAGTGCTTATACTAAGGCTTCTGTAAATGTTGCTACCTGACATATACTGAGGGTTCAGTAAATGTTGCTATTATTATCATCATCATCAATGTCATCTTCACTACCAACATAATCATCCTCAGGGTGGAAACCAAAGCCAGCCTGTTGAGCACCACTGTGAGCTCAATGGTTATTTAGTTTAATTTTAAGGATGTCAAAGGCTGCCTGGCAGCACTGAGACCCCCACCAGTCAGGGACCTGGGACTCATGCCAGAAACTAGGATTCATTTCCCAGAGGCTAAGATGTATAATGTCAACAACAACAACAAAATAAACCTTTAAACAAATCAGTATGAGGTCAGAGGTGATACACAGGGAGTTAGTGTAGCAGGAAAGCCATATGGAGAGAAATTAAGCAATTAAGGGAACCTGCTTCATCATTAATAATTCCTTATCATTCAAATAAGAGATGGTTGATTAATTAACTTAATGTTTGTAAATGACAGTATAATGGAGGTTACCGAATTTCTACTAAACTGAGGTTGGTCAAATACACTTTTTAATGAAGATACTGCATTATAAAGATCATATTTGCCTATAGCCCACTTGTTTCAAAGATAAGTTAAGGTACCAAGAAAATGACATACAACCAACTGTAGTAGCAATCTAAAAATAAATGAAAAGCTGGGAAGTACTGCAACGTGTTTTATTAATTATAATTAGTAATGTGATTCAAAGAGACTCCAAGTCAGGAATGTTACTGGAGTCTAAAATTTAGTGGCCAAATTCAATTGTATTGGAGATAAACTTGGTTTTATTTTAAGAGCTAGAAACAATTTATCTAAAGAAGGGCCCTATCTTGTGTATTTGTTTCCAAACATAAAACCCTCTGATCATAGGATTGGCCAGAGCCACAGGAATTTAGTTAAGGAACAGAAAATAAACTATTGAGCAAAAGTGAGTGGGATGAAATGAAGTTTCAACCTTCAGAAAATATCAATTAATGGGAAAATCTTAAGAGTTGGGATGACTACAGAATTTTAAAGAGATGTAACACCTGCTATTCAATTTAAGTTCATAGTAAGTTTTTTGAAAAGTATTATTTCAATATGCTTTCTCATCTCCCATTAACTCCAAACTTTCAGAAGAGTCTGACAAACAATCAACACTTTATTTAGGTGACATTTGGGGAAATCAGGCAAAAGCAATGGGTGGTATATCTGAATTAAAGACAAAAGTGGAAACAAAGGAGTCAGGTGGAACAATCAGCAAAAAGAGATTAGGACAACAGATGACCACGATCATACAAGCCTCCTCAATTCACAAACATCTTGGGTAGAACAAATGAATGGTCTACAGAATGTGAAACCGAGATAAAGTTAAAGCAAATTTTATTTAAATATCAAAAGACAGCATGATACTGCTAACATCATGAAAACTAATTTTTAAAATTTAATAAACTATTATCTAGCAACCACAAGTATCATCAAATTGTGTCCATACCATATTAAATGAAATAATTCCAAATGCATTGTCATTTGATAATATTGTCACAGTAACAGTCCTTGGCCATCCGAGCTTCACATTTGCTGAAGGTTTCTAAAATAAAATCCCAAAAATAAAATAATGAATTAAAAATAAAATAATAAATTAAATATTTATTTTTGTAAAATTTGTCTTCAAGTAGTTATTCAGAATATAATAAAAATACATATGTAATCTTAATGTACAGATTAAGTAAACATTCCAATTACATCAATATGGTTAAGAAGTTCCAAATGAAAAATTTTCAAAAAAGTTTTGAAAAGCATAAGTCACTGACTCTTAATAATATATGATAGTATAATTATAAATCATCACTGGCTAGTAATACTATATTATAAATTAGTTATAATTACTATGTTGTCACTAATATAACCGAATTAAGTACACACACAGTACAAAATTCAATGTAATTTTTCTCATGCTATTGAAGGTACTGGAACTTTAGAATTAGTTATTCTATGAATCACAGAACCAAATTGAAGATAAAACATTAAAACTATGTTTATAAAATGCAGAGTTTTCTGTAACATTTGCACAGATGTTCAAGAGCAGCACAAAAGTATATTTTTTAAAGAATGACTTAAAAGAGCAAAACATAACTGTTTCAAGTGTCATTTTCACAAATATTTTAATGGTAGTGACACAATTATTAAAAAAAAAAAAATTCTTAATGCTCTTTAGAAAAAACCACCAGAATGTTGTTAGCGAGTCATTGCCTCAACCTAATAGATGAAGCCATAAAGTTCAATTAAACCTAAGACTACTCAAGTTTTTTTCCCCAGCGGTACTCTGAATTTAAGTCACAGGGACCTCCCACTTCCATGCCTGCTTTTTGTATCCTCGTCCTT